>NW_028258293.1:20097812-20401250 GCF_053883595.1 Heterocephalus glaber
CTTTATATTATTTTTATCACAATTTCATTAATTTGCGCTCTGATTTTTGTAATTTCTTTCTTTTTGCCAGTTTTGGATTTGGATTGTTCTTGTTTTTCTAGGCTCTTGAGGTACATAGTTAGATTATTTATTTGAGCTCACTGTTTTTCTGATATGAACATTCACAGCTATAAACTTCCCTTCCTTGCTGGGCATGGTGGTACATATATAATCTCAGCACTTAAGAAGCTAAGGAAGGAGGATCGATCCCTCAGAGTTCAAGGCTAGCCTGGGCTACATACTGTATTCAAGGACAGCCTGAACTACATAGTGAGATGCTGTCTCAAAAAAAAATCATTCCCTTTCTTTGATTATATTTAGGAACCTCTCATTTCTTTCTTGACTTCTTCTGTGACCTTTTAATTATTCAAAAGTGTATTGTTTAATCTTCATGTATTTGCATAATTGCTATGGTTTGTTTTGCCATTGATTTCTAATTTTATTACACTATGATCTAGTAACATACACGGAATAATTTCAGCTCTTTTCTTCTTCTTTATGAGCTGGTATGTGGTCTGCTTTGGAGAAATTTCCATGTGGTGTTCAGAAGAATCTGTGTTCTGTGATTTGGTGGTGGGACATTCTGTAGATATTTACTGCATTTGTTCAAATATCTGGTGCAACTGTGATTTTCTTTGTGGTTGGTTTTTGGTCCAGTTGATCTATTTGTGGTACTGGGATATTGTGGTCCCCCATTATAACTATGTTGATGTTCATCTTATCTTTTATGTCCAGCAGTGTTTATTGTTTTGTTTTTGGTACCGGGGATCAAACTTGGGTCCTTCTACTTCTGAGGCAGGCGGCGGAAGCACTGAGCTAAATCCCCGGCCCCAGTAGTGTTTATTTTATACCTTTGGGTGTGCTGGTGTTTGGGGTATGTATATTTATAATTGTTATCTTTTCATGTTGAATTTTTCCCTTAACCAATGCTAGTGACATTCTTTGTTTCTTCTGATCTTTTTTGGCTTAAAGTCCACTTCATCTGCAAACATGTTACCTACTCTTGTTTCTTTACATTCTTTTGCTGCATGAAATACAGTTTTGCCATCCTTTGATGTATAGCATGTGAATTTCATCCTGGATTAAATATGTTTCTTGTATACAGAATACTGTTTTGTTTTGTTTTGTTTTTTGTATATCCTTTTATTGGTACATTTTAGGTACACAATATAATGACATTCATCATTGGAGATATGCACCTTTACATACACTCTTCATTCTTATTTTTCCCCCTTCCCCTCTCCTCCCTTCAACCCCTTTGTTTTGTTTTTTTAAAATATATAACTTTTATTATCATTCACTAAACACACACATGTACAAAAATTAAAAGTATTCAAAGAAAACCAATGCAAGGGGAAAAAAACTATAATAATATTCAAATATAATAGAACTCAACCAAAGCAAACCTAAAAAGTACTTAAACATTTTTCCATATAATTTTAAAAAACCATCTCAAGCATTAACAAGACATCAAAGGATGTGATTTGTTTTAGAAAGATTTTCAAAACTAATGTTGAACAAGTAGTGGGCTAGAAAAAAAATTCTAATTAGCTAGTAGACTTCACGTAGGCCAAAGTTTTTAAATTTAAATTTCAATACAGTCATGTGACACATGATGGAAATATAATCTGAGAAATATGTTATTATGCAATTTCATCCATGTGTATCGCAAAGTACCACACAGAGTGCCAACTTTTAAGTGCAAACTGAGAAGGTATACATCAGTCACCTGTGATGACCCCTTGATATTATCCAAATACACGGTTAAACACGAGATACATGAGGCTACCACTGGCATAGCAGCACACAGTTTTATAGTAAACTTTTATGTAAGTAGGATTATGCTGTAAAAGATGAAAAGCACAGCATGTTATGATAAGTTCCTAAAACAGTAACAGTCATTTATCACACTATCGAGTACTGTGTACTGTACATACTTGTATGTGCTTCTTCTGGAAACACACCGTTTTCTCCTTTGATCTCAGTGACTCTTCCTTCTCAACCCACTGATGAGCTCCAACCTAGTCTCTATCTACATCTCTTCCGATAGTTTTAAATACAATCTATATATGAATTCTTTCCAGATTCCAGCCTGTAACTCTGATCTCTCCCCTTCCCCTCAGGCCACCCCTACCCCTTTGAACTTTTTCTTCTGATTTCAAATTATCTATTTGTTTTAAACATTTTAATCCTTAATTACACTTTCACTTTCTAACACTAGAGAAGCTATCCTGTATTTACACATGTGCGTCCTATTTATTTCACTTAAGAGGATGGCTTCAATGTGCATCCATTTAGCTATAAATGTCTCTAGTTTCTCGTTCTTTATGGCTGAGTAGTACTCCATTTTATTAAAAAAACACATCTTCTTTATCCAGTCTCCAGTTGATGGGCACTTGGGCTGTTTCCAAGCTTTAGCTATTACAAACTGTGCCACTGTAAACATGGGTACACATATATTGCTGTGGTATGATTCTTTTAATTCTTTTGGGAAGATACCCAGCAGGGGAATAGCTGGGTCAAATGAGACCTCTAAGCCTGGTTCTTTGAGGTATCTCCATACTGATTTCCACAGTGGCTGCACCAGTCTGCACTCCCACCAACAATGGAGAAGGATTCCTTTCTCCCCACACCCCCATGAGCATTTGTTATTGGATAATTTCTTGATAACTGCCATTCTTTTTGGGGTGAGGTGGAATCTCAGTGTTGTTTTCATCTGCATCTCTCAAATGACCAGTGATGTTGAACATTTTATCATGTATTTATGTGCTGCTTTTACTTTTTTGTCCTGAGAAATATCTGTTCATTTCAGATGCCCATTTTTGAATTGGGTCTTTGAATTTTGGGGGTCTGATTTTTTTCAGTTCTTTATATATTCTAGATAGTAGTCCTTTGTCTAAGGTATAGCTGCTGAAAATTTTTTCCCACATTGTAGGTTGTCTGTTAGTTCTGTTGGTGGTTTCTCTTGCAGTGCAGAAACTTTTTAATAAGATGAGATCCCAGTTGTTGATTCTTTGTGCTAGTTCCAGTGCTGCTGAGGTTTTGTTCATATAGTCTTTTCCTATGCCAATAGCTTCGAGAGTTCTACCTAACTTATCTTCCAGCAAATTTAATGTTTCTCTCTTAATATTTAGATCTTTAATCCACTTTGATCTTAGTGCATGGTGATAGGTATCGGTCTAGTTTTAATCTCTGACAAGTTGATATCCAGTTTTTCCAACACCATTTATTAAATAAGCTATCTTTCCTCCCACGAGGATGGTTGGCTCCTTGGCAGAGATGAGGTGGCTGAGTATGTCTGTAGTTGTTTCTGCATCTTCTAATCTATTCCACTGATCCTTGGATCTGTTTCTTTGCCAGTACCATGCTGTTTTTATCACAGTAGCTTTGTAATATAGTTTCAAGTTGGGGATTGTAATACCCCCAGCCATGTCTCTATTGCTTAGAATTGCTTTTGCTATTCTAGGTTTCTTCTGGTTCCAAATGAATTTTTGGATTGTTTTCTCAAGTTCTGTGAAGTATATTATTGGAATTTCAATCGGCATTGCATTAAATTTATATAGCAGTTTTGGAAGTATGGAAGTATGGCCATTTTCACTATATTGGTTCTTCCTACTCAGGAAAAAAGGTTATATTTCCATTTTCTTATATCCTCCTCCATCTCCTCTTTCAGAGTTCTGTAGTTTTCAGTGTAGAGGTCTTTTGCTTCCTTTGTTAGATTGATTCCTAGATATTTCATTTTTTTGGATGCTATTGTAAAAGGAATTGTTTCCCTAATTTCTCTCTCAGTGAGTCTATTATTTGTGTCTAAAAAGGTTATTGTTTTTTGAGTGTTGACCTTATATCCAGCTACTCTACTAAATCTGTCAATTAAGTCTAGAAGTCTTTTGGTAGAGTTTTTTGGGTCTTCTATGTAAAGTATCATATCATCAGCAAATAATGACAGTTTAACTTCTTCCTTCCTTTTATTTCTTTCTCTTTTCTAATTGCTGTGGCTAATGTTTCCAGAACTATATTGAACAGGAGTAGTGATAATGGGCATCCTTGTCTTGTTCCTGATTGTAGCGTGAAAGTTTTCATTTTTTGACCATTTCGTATGATGTTGGCTGTTGGTTTTTCATAGATAGCCTTAATCAAGTTGAGATAAAGACCTTCTATTCCAATTTTCTGTAGGGTTTTTATCATGAATGGGTGTTGGATTTTGTCAGATGCCTTTCCTGCATCTATTGAGATGATCATATGGTTTTTATCCTTGACTCTGTTAATATAGTGTATTACATTTATTGATTTACAAATGTTGAACCATCCTTGCATCCCTGGGATAAATCTGACTTGGTCAGGGTGTGTGATCTTCTTGATGACCCTCTGTATTCTGTTTGCCAGTATCTTGTTGAGGATTTTTCCATCTATGTTTATTAGGGAGATTGGCCTGTAGTTCTCTTTTTGGGTTGGGTCTTTCCCTGGTTTTGGAACCAAAAGTAGCACTTGCTTCCAGGAATGAATTTGGAAGCCTTGCTTCCCTTTCATTTTCCTTGATGAGTTTAAAGAGTAAGTTTAAAGAGTGGCTTGAAGTCCACTTCATCTGCAAACATGTTACCTACTCTTGTTTGTTTACATTCTTCTGTTGCATGAAATATAATTTTGCCATCCTTTGATGTATAGCATGTGAATTTCATCCTGAATTAAATGTGTTTCTTGTATGCAGCATACTGTTTTGGTTTTTTATCCAGTATGCCAATCTGTGTCTTTTGTTTGGGAAGTCAAGTCTCTTCACATTAAGAGTAACTGCTGAAAGATATTGTCTTATTTCTGTCATTGTTTTATTTTCCATTGCTAACTACCCCTGCCTCTCCTGCTTAACTGCTCCCCTTACCTGATGTATTTATTTCACAAGATTTTTTGACATCATTGGTTTCATTGTCTCTTTCTAGGAAAATTTTTGGAGGACACATTTGTTGGTCATTAATGTTTTTTTCTGTACTGGGGATCAAACTCAGGACCTTGTGCTTGAGAGGCAGGCACAGCACCACTGATAAATCCCCAGCCCCTGGTCATTAATTTTTAAGGTGCTCTTTGTCATGGCACCCAGTTCTCTGGAGATGAACTTCAGTATCGTGTGTGTGTGTGTGTGTGTGTGTGTGTGTGTGTGTGTGTGTGTTTGTGTTTGCTATTTTTTTCACTGGTAATTTTTAAATTTATTTTTAATGAATTTTATTGGTACATTTTAGATATACATAATGATGATTCATCATAAAGAATTTGTATCTGTACCTATTTCTTCATTCTGCCTTCTTTCCAATTCCTCTGTACTCCCTTCAACCTTTCTTCCCTGCTTATTGACAAAAATTTTCTTTCCATTTGTCCATTTCTTCTTTTTTCCTCTTCCTTTCTTTCCCCCTCCACGTTCCTAGTTCCCCTTCCCATTTCAACATTTTTCTTCCTGTTTTACATTATCAATTATATATTTTGGTCCTTATTATCTTATGTGATATTTAAACATGTATGTCCAATTTATGTCACTTAAGAGTATGTCAGGGTACGTCCATTTACCTAGAAATGTCTCAAGTTTATCCTTCTTTATGGCTGAGTAGTACTCCATTATATTAACTAAAAACACATCTTGGGCCGGGGATTTAGCTCAGTGGTACAGCCGCCTGCCTTGCAAGTACAAGGCCCAAGTTCAATCCTGAGAACAAAAAAAAATTTTTTTTTAATTTTAAAAGACACATCATCTTTATCCATTCATCAGTTGGTGGACATTTGGGCTGTTTCCAAGACTTAGCTATTACAAACTGTGCCACTATAAACCAGTGTGCATATCTCGCTGTGGTATGATGCTTTTAATTCTTTCAGGAAGATACCAAGATGGAGAATACCTGGGTCAAATGGAACCTCTACTTTTAGATTTTTGAGGAATCTCCACACTGATTTCCACAGTGGTTGCACCACAGTGGTTGCACCACAGTGGTCCACCAACAGTGGAACAGGGTTCCTTTGTCCCCACAGCCCCTCCAGCATTTGTTATTGGTTGATTTCTTGATGATAGTCATTCTTTCTGGAATCTCAGTGTTTTTAATTTGCATCTCTGGAATAACCAGTGATGTTGAACATTTTTTCATATATTTATTTGCCTTTTCTACTTTTTTGTCTGAGAAGTGTCTATTCATTTCAGATGCCCATTTTTGGATTAGGTCTTTAAATTTGGGGAGTATGATTTTTTTTTTTTTTAGTTCTTTATTTGTTCTAGATATTAGTCTTTTGCCTGAGGAAGAGCTGGCAAAAAATTTTTTCCCACTCTGTGGGTTGTCTCATCACTCTGTTGGTGGTTTCTTTTGTGGTGCAAAAGCATTTTAATAAGATGAGATCCTAGTTGTTGATTGTTTGTGATATTTTCTGTGCAGTTGGTATTTTGTTCATGAAGTCTTTGCCTACACCTATGTCTTCAAGAGTTCTACCCATTCTCTCTACCAGCATATTTATTGTTTCTGTTTTAATACTTAGATCTTTGATCCATTTGGATTTTATTTCAGTGCATGATGAGAGATATGGGTCTAGTTCTAGTCTTTGAAATATGGAAAGCTAGTTTTTCCAACACCATTTATTGAAGAGACTGTCTTTCTTCCAGTGAAGGTGTTTGGCCCCTTTCTCAAAGATACAGTGGCTGAGTCTGTTTGAAGTTGTTTCTGCATCTTTGAATTTGTCCCATTGATCCTCGTGCCTGGTTTGTTTTGGTTTGGTTTTTTGCCAGTGCCATGCTATTTTTATCACAGTAGCTTTGTAGTATAATTTCAAGTCAGGGATTGTGATGCTTCCTTCCTTGCCTTTGTTGGCCCAGGATTGCTTTTGCTGTGCTCAGTCTCTTCTGGTTCCAAATAAATTTTGAGATTGTTTTCTCTAATTCTCTGAGGTATGCTATCACTATTTTGATCAGGATTGCATTAAATCTGTATAACAATTTTGGGAGTATGGCCATTTTCACTATATTGGTTCTTCCTAGCCAGCAACAAGGGATGTTTTTCCATTTTCTGATAGCCTCTTCAATCTCCTTTTTCAGAGTATTGTAGTTTTCAATGTAAAGGTCTGTTACTTCCTTTGTTAGGTTGATTCCTAAGTATTTCTTCTTTCTTTCTTTCTTTCTTTTTTTTTTTTTTGGATGCTATTGCGAAAGGTGTGGTTTCCCTAATTTCTCTCTCAGTGAGTTTATTATTTGTGTATAGGAATGCAATTGATTTTTGAGTGTTGACTTTGTATCCAGCTATGCTACTGAATTTGGTTATTAAATGTCTAGGAGTCTTTTGGTGGAATTTTTGGGGTCTTCTATGTAGAGTATCATGTCATCTGCAAATAATAATCTGACCGCATCCTTTCCTATCCTTATTCCTTTTATTTTTCTCTTGTCTAATTGGTCTGGTTCCATAACTATATTGAATAAGAGTGGTGATAGTGGACATCCTTGTCTTGTACCTGATTTTAGAGTGGAAGCTTTCAGTGTTTGGCCATTTAGTATGATGTCTGCTGTTGTTTTGCCATAGATGGCTTCTGTCAGATTGAGATAAAGACCACCTACTCCAATTTTCTGTAGGGTTTTTCATCATGAATGGGTGTTGGACTTTGTCAGATGCCTTTTCTGCATCTGTTGAGATGATCGTGTGGTTTTTGTCTTTGGCTCTGTTAATGTGATGTATTACATATATTGATTTGCATAGCATATGTTGAACCATCCGTGCATCCTTGGGGTGAATCCTACTTGGTCATGGTGTATAATCTTCCTGATGATTTGCTGCATTCTGTTTGCCAGTTATCTTATTGAGGATTTTTGCACCTATGCTCATTAGGGAGATTTGGCCTGTAGTCCTCTTTTTTGTGGTTGGATCCTTCTCTGATTTGGGTATCAGGGTAGTGCTTCCTTCCAGGAATGAGTTTGGGAGTATTGCTTTCCTTTCAACCTCATTAAAGAGTTTGAGGAGTATGGCATTAAATCTTCTCTAAATTTCTTGTAGAATTCAGCAGTGAATCCGTCAAGGCCTGGGTTTTTCTTTGTTGGTAGGTTTTTAATTACATCATCAATTTCGTTGAGTGATATTGGGTTATTTAGAATCTTTATATCTTCTTGATTCAGCTTTGGTAATTCATACACATCTAGGAATCTGTCCATTTCTTCTGTGTTTTCCATCTTATTAGAATACAGGTTCTCCAACTAGGTATTAATGATCTTCTGGATTTCTGCAGGATTTGTTGTGATTTCACCCTTTTCATTCCTAACTGCATGGATTTGTGTCTTTTCTTTCCTTTTTTTTTTTGATAAGGTTGGCTAAGGGATTGTCAATTTTATTTAATTTTTCAAAGAACCAACTCTTCCATTCATTGATTCTTTGTATTGTTTTCTTGGTCTCCATTGCATTAATTTCTACTCTGATCTTTACAATTTCCTCCCTCATATGAGCTTTGGGCTTGACTTCCTCTTCTTTTTCTAGATGCTTGAGGTTGAACATTAGATTGTTTATTTGAGCTCGCTCTGTTTTCCCAATATGGGTATTCACAGCTATAAATTTCCCTCTTAGACTGCTTTCACTGCGTCCCATAAGTTCCAAAATATTGTTTTGGCATTATCATTTAATTGTAGAAACTATCTGATTTCTTCTTTAATTTAATCTGTGATCTATTGGTTCTTGAGGAGGGCATGATTTAATTTCCATATGTTTATGAAGTTTTTGTGGTTTCTTTTGCCATCGATTTCCAGTCTCATTGCACTATGATCTGATAATATGCATGGGATAATTTCAATTCCTTTGCATTGACTTAAGCGTGTTCTGTGAGTTAGTATGTGGTCTGTTTTGGAGAACGTCCCATATGCAGCTGAGAAGAGTGTGTATTCTGACCTTGTGGGATTGAACACTCTGTAGACATCTAAGTCCAGTTGTTCAAACGTTTGGTTCGATTCTGATATTTCTTTGTTGGTTTTTTTGTCTAGTTGATGTGTCTATTTGTGACAGTGAGGTATTGAGGTCCCCTATTACAACTGTATCAGCGCTTATTTGGTTCTTTTCATGTCCATTAATACTTGTTTTATATAGTTGGGTGCACTGGTATTTAGTGCATATATGTTTATGATTGTTATCTCTTCCTCTTGGATTGTTCACCTAATGAGAATGTAGTGACCTTCTTTGTCTCTCTTGATCAGTCTTGGCTTGAAATCCACTTTGTCTGCAAATAGAATAGCCACCCCTGCTTTTTTTCTGTGTTCCTGTCGCATAGAGTATTGCTTTCCATCCTTTGACTTTCAGTCTATGAATTTCTTTTTGAATTAAATCTGTTTCTTGTATGTAGGATATTGTTGTGTCTTGTTTCTTGATCCATTCTGCGAGTCTGTTTATTTTGATTGGTGCATTGAGACCATTTACATTGACAATTATAACTGATACTTATTGACTTTTCCTTGTCGTGTTCTTTCCCCTCTGTTTAATTACTTACCCTACTGGCTGGATTCATTCTGTTTGGGTTCATGGAGTTCTTTTCTAGTCCTTGTTATTTTTTCTAGAATGTCCTTCAGGGTATTTTGGAATGCTGGTTTGATGATCATGAATTTCTTCAGGTGTTCTTTGTCATGGAAGTATCTTATTTCTCCATCAATTTTGAAAGATACTTTTGCAGGGTCCATCAATCTGGGCTGGAGGTTGTTTTGTTTTAGGCTTAAAGTACTTCTCTCCAAGCTCTCCTTGATTTAAGGGTTTATGTTGAGAAGTCTGCTGTAATTCTGATGGGCTTCCCTTCGTTAGTGATTTGTTTCTTTTCTCTAACAGCTTTTTGTTTTGTTTTGTTTTTGTTTTTGTTTTTTGGTACCAGGGATCAAACTCGGGTCCTTATGCTTGCAAGGCAGGCGGCAGAACCACTAAGCTAAATCCCCAGCCCTCAAACAGCTTTTAATACACTGTTCTTGTGTTTGAATTTCTGGAATCCTGACTATTGTATGACTTAAGATAAATTTTTTTTTTTATCATTGCTGTTGTGAGTGCTATATGTCTCACTTATTACTGTCAAAGTATTTTTCCATGCTTGGAAAATTTTCTGCTATTACTTCTGTTAACAGGCTTTCCTCACAAGCACAAGGTCCTGCATTCAATCCCCAGTACCAAAAAAAGAAAAAGAAATCTTTTTTTATGATCACTAATCACAGTCCTCTCTTCTAGATCTGATATTCTGTCATCACATTGTTTCATTCTACTGAATATACTTTCAATAGAATTTTGAATCTCCTGGATCTCTAATTAAATCTGTTTCATAGAGTCTATTTCTTTCCTATGTTGGGCATTCATTTCCATCATTTTCCTAAACTCCTCTATTTTTTTATCTGTATCTACTCTAAATTTAGTAATTATGCCCTTCATTAGGGTCATCATCATCTCTATTTATCTGATAAATTATTTCTGATTCAACTTTTTCTAGAGCCTCAATCATTTGCTTCATCCCATCTTCTTTTACCACTTCAGAGAGTCCAAGTGTCTGGCTTTTGCACTGATCCAGCTCATTGTCCCCTGAGTTTGCCTTTGGGAGCTAGAAACCTGTGGTTGCATCTTGCTTCCCTTTCTTCTCATTTTCTTCTTTTCTTTTCCTTTTTTTGCAGCTTAATTCCTTTATGGGTGCTTCTAAATTGCCTGTGGTAGGTAGCTTAATTGCTAGTATTGAGAACCCTTAGGAAATGACTACTCATTATAGATTTCTTCCAGGTATAGCTGGCTTTGGGGTTTTGATTCTGTTGCAAGATCTTCCCTCTTCAGTTTATTGGGAATTAGAAAATTTGCCCTAGCCCCTCGTTCTTCGGCTCTGGCCTATATAGTACTGTTTATGTCTCTCAGGCAATCTTAGTCTTGGCAAACAAGGAGGAACAACTGTCACCTTGGCTAAAGTACTACAGTCAATAATAACAATAGCATCAAAAACAGCCCAGAAAATGACAAACTGTAATAACTATTAATTTGCCACCTTTAACCTTATGAACAAGAGTTGTAGTTATATAACAAAATCTGAAACAGACCAGAAAATTCTATACAGTAAAAATTCCCACAGTGTGGTGGTTTTACCCTAAGAGAGAAAGTTTAAAAGGGGTTAGGGGAATAAATAGGGAAATAGAGAGAAAGAGTAGAAGTAAGGCTGGAGAACAAAAGATTACAGACGTTTGGGAAACTGGTGAATAAGACAGGAGGGAAAGAAACATAAGAACATAACAACAACAACAAAACTAGAGAGAATGTTCACACTCGTATAAAAACTAGAACACTCCAGGAAAAAGAGAAGAAAACAGAAACAAAATAGAAGAGAAGAAAAAGACATCGATTAATAAATACATTTTTTAAATATCCTCCTCAGTGTTTGTTTCTGCTCCTACTGTTAGTTAGAGGAGGCAGATAGAGCCTAGATCTGTTCTGATTGATCCCAGCAAGCCAGCAATAGGATTATGGCAGTGTGGTATATAATTCCATCAAGCCTCCGCCTTTAGTTCCACTGCAGTTTCAGCTGCTTCTGGTTTCTGGCTATGAGACTAGGACCCGAGTTGTTCAACTTGCACACTCCAGGTGCTTCTTGCCAGCATGAACTCAGTTCCCTATGGGCTTGTACTTCGATCCCTGCTGGCTTGAACTCTGCTCCCTTATCTCCTGCTGACTTCAAGTCAGCTCCCTGCCAGCTTAAACTACTAAATGCAACAACTATACCACCATTTATAATAGAAAATTTCAAAATAAAGCACAGAGCTATATAGCTAAAAATTATTAAACGTTAATAGTAACACTAATAAAAGGAGACTATGGGGTGGGGAATAATGAAGTAAAATTTGAAAAATAAAGTGAAAGAAAATGAAGAGAGAAAAGTGAAATAAATGATCCTGTTAGTAAAAGAATATTAATAGAATTGGATAAAAATAACCAAAGAATAAACAAGTTAAAGAAGAGAGGCCAGATTTGATGGTACATACTTGTAAACCCAGCACTCACTAGGCTGAGGCAGGAGGATCACTGTGAGTTTGTGGCCAGCCTAAGCTACATAGTGAGTGCAAGGCCAGCCTGAACTGCAAAAATAAGTAAATAAATAAGGAGCAAAATAAAGAAAAAAACCAAACCCCCAAAATCTAATTTTAAAAAAGATAAATGAGTCCAAAAAATACTTTGATGTGTTTGAATTAGTGATTTCCTTCTGAGGTTTATAGTATTGGAATCCACCAGATATGGGGATGGCTAGTGAGTCACTAAGTCCTATTCTGTTTCTGCATTCAGGTTTTTGTATATGAATGCTGAATCGTGCCCCACATTTCCCACAGGGTGTTGTCATCAGTGGTATCTGCCCTAGGGCTGTATTCATTCCAGTTGTTCCACATTTCCATGTCCTTCTGTGCACCCTAACCATTGCTTCTTATGCCTAGCTTTACACCTGTGAGGTCTCCCTGCCCCAGGGAAAACAGACCACTGAGTTTTGTGCTGGATATATGCAGTGGGTCAGTGGGCATGGGGGGATATCTAGCAGTCCACTGAATTTATGTCAGCACTCCCCCAAAACCCTCCAAAAACCACACGTTACTGGCCTGACCTTAAACTTCTCAGGAGATATGTGTGTAGCACCTTTTCCAGGACTATCTCTTGTGGCCATCTCACTTCCGGTCAATGTGGTAGGGTGACCTCAGAAACCCCAAAGTGTAGTTGTTTTGTAGATCAGCCTTAAACTATTAATCCCTTCCTAAAGTGGCTCCTGATTAAACACTCTTAAATGTGTCAGATACTGAACTGGATTTCTTCTCCAACTCTGTGTTGCCATTCGGAAGGAGTTACTTTCAAAAAACAGATTTTTGAAATATGCTTTCTATATCCTTTTAAATTCTGTAAAATCTGTGGTAATGTCTCCTAGATCTTGATATTGTAATTTTAAAAATGTATAATTGATATTGTGTAACAGGAAGAAAAGGTCTGAAGGTGCAGGGGAAGTGGGAGGGGTAGGGGAAAGGAAAAAAGGGAAAAGAAAAAATATGAGAAAAGAAAAAAATGGAAACAAAGTCTTTGCAAATAGGGAAGGGTGGAGAGGGTGAAGGGAGGGCAGAGGAAGGGGAAAAAAATAAGAACCAAGATACTTATGTAAAGGTACAGGATCCCAATGATGAATGTAACTATTTTATGCCTAAAATGTACCAATAAACTTAATGGGGGAAAAAAAAAGTAAAACTCCATGCTGTCTTTGCACTTTATAATTAATAACTTGGCTTTTCTTAGAGCTAGTGCTGCGAGCCCAGTCTGTTGTTTCTCCCTGGGGCTGCTGACCCTCTCCCAGCTTACCTTGTGTTAGTAGACACAACTTCCTCTGTCTGGGTGCCAGAATTAGCCTTCTAGACTACTTCATTTCTCTGTGTTGTTAGTTTCTCCAGTTTCTTTAGTCTGTAGTTTTCCTATTCACCCTTTCTGGAGTCCTAGAGATCTACTTTTTTTTCTTTACTAAGTTGTTTCTAGGTGTCTCAATTCCACGTTCCAGATAGACTATATTTTGCTGCTAGTCTTTACTCCACTACTTTTTTTTTTTTTTTTTTTGATACTGGGGATCAAACTCAAACCTTGCGCTTGTGAGGCAGCCATGGCACCACTGAGCTAAATCCCTGACCCATACTCCACTGCTTTTAATCTCTCAACTTCTGCATTTTAACACTGCTGAATTTATTAATCTTTAAGGTTCTGCTTTTTTGTATCTTATAATCTCTGAATTTACAGTCATGAACATTCATTTATATGAAGTGTGATCACAAAGACAGTTAATGTTTAAATTTTTTAAACTATATTACATTGACACACATTGCCCTTAATCCCCCTTGAAACACTTTCCCTCACTTCAAGCACATTTATCCCATCATTCTTGTCACCTTCTGAAGCAGTACTCTATAGAATTCCTCTTTTGTGTCTTTAGTTGCACTGTCGTCGCTGCCTAAATGTCCTGAATTGATTAAAAGTGTTTGCCTTTCACAGTCACTTTGACTTTGAGAAACAGCCAGAAGTTGCACAGTGTCAGATCCAGTGAATAAGGTAGATGAAAACACGCTGTAAAGTTTTTATGAGCCTTTTTGTTGGATGGCAATCAGTAGCAGAATCCACCATATTTTATCATACTTCCTAAAGACACTCACAAAAGAGGACTTCCAGAACTGCTTCAAAGTGGCAAGAGTGATGGGTGTGTTTGAAGTGAGGGATTGTAGTTTTTATTATAGTAAATTTTTAATATACACATACTATATTGTTTATCAGCTCTTATATTAATGACAACTTGTTATGTCTCTCTCTCCCCCTCATGTTTTGTTTTGTTTCCCTCAGCAGTAGGGATTGAACCCAGGATTTAAGCTACATTCCTGGTCCTTTTTTTTTGCTTTTTTTGAGACAAAGTATTGCTAAGTCACTTAGTTGCCTGGACAGGGCTTGAAGTTGGGATTCTCCTGCCTTAGCCTCCTACAGTGCACCAGCAAAGCAAGCTGATTTTTGTATATATTTTGAAGTGGGAGTCTAATTTCATTTTTTTCCACTCAGCACATTTATTAAAATCTCTTATTATTTTTTCTTTAGTCTGCTTTGTCACATCTGTCAAGATTACTATTTTTTAGTGGGAAGTCCTAGATTAAAACATTATGCTAATAATTAATAAAGTTTCTGAGATACAGCTACTATAAAGATAACTCCTTAAAGGGGGCCGGGGATTTAGCTCAGTGGTTCTGCTGCCTGCCTCACAAGCACAAGGTCCCAAGTTCAATCCCTGGTACCAAAAAAAAAAGATAACTCCTTAAAAAGAATCCACAAGGTACAGGTGTTTTCAACTTCACTTCTCAGTATGATTTGAGTGTCTTTGCCATAAAAGCCTCAAGGTATCTTATTTCATAAATTGGGTTTTATTGCCTTCCTTTAAAGGTCAAAAAGAAAAAGAGAAAGCATAGGGAAAAGCTGTAAAACTAATACAGAGAAAGCATGAGCCCTCTGTTTGAGCAGGCTATTTTTAATGTGTTCAGGACACTACAGGAATAATAATGATGTTTTCCTTTGGTGACCAAAATCGGTTCTTTTGAATCAGTGAAATTTTGAAACAAGTTTGTGTATTGGTTCTGTGTATTTTATGAAGTAAAAACTAGTTTTATTTACTGCCCCAGCTAATTTTAGCTGATCAAATAGGTGAAACTAAGTGAATATTTAAAAGTGAGTATGATGCTGGTAAATTTTACTAGACTTTTAAGAAAAAGATGATACATCATGAACCACTGGGACTTATCTCAGGATTGCAACTTTGATTTAACAATTGAAAATTAGTTTATCATAATAATAGACTAAGAATGAAAAAGTATAAGATTACTCCAATAGACATTAAAAAGTATATAAACAATTCACATCCCATTCATGATCAAAAATATTTGCCATGGGCCAGGGATTTAGCTCAGTGGTTTCGCCGCATGCTGCACAAGCACAAGGACCCGAGTTTGATCCCCGGCACCAAAAAAAAAAAATATTTGCCACAGTAGAATAGAAGGGAGCTTTCTCAAGCTGATAAATGAAATATACAGAAAAATAGTTACATTATATCTAATGGAGAAAGACTGAATGTTTTCCCTGTAAGTTTTGAGCAAAAAAATAATGATGTCTGTTTTCATGATTTTTATGGTATTTTAGTGGATTTTGTAGCCAGCACAATAAGGCAATACAAAGAAGTTAAATGGATAAGATTGGAAAAGAAATAAAAACATGTCTAAGGAAATTGTAAAAAAAAAAATCCTTAAAAATTGACACACACCAAAAAAGATACTACAGATCAAAAATATAGGACAAAAGATTTTTAAAGCCAATTGTACTTCTTTTTTTCTTTTTTCTTTCTTTTTTTTTTTGGTACCACAGATCGAATTCGGGACCTTGCGCTTGTGAGGCAGGCGGTGGAACCACTAAGCTAAATCCCTGGCCCCAAGCCAATTGTATTTCTGTGTAGCAGTAACACAGTTTTTAGAAACACCATTTACTGTAGCACCAATAAATATGAACTATTTAGAGATAGATTTACACACAAGCCCTGTACAACAGTACAGAACATTGCTGAGACAAGTGAAAAAATACATCATGTCATGTTCATAGGTAAAAAGACTCAAAATTGTTCAGATGTCAGTTCTCCCCATATTGGTGTATATTCTACATAATTCCAGACAAAATCCAAGCAGGCTTTTTTTTAGAAATCAATACGATTATTTCAAATTTTATATGGAATTACAAAAGATATAGAATAGGGCCAGGGATTTAGCTTAGTGGCACCACGTCTGCCTCAGAAGCATAAGACTGTGAGTTCTATCCCCAGTACAAAAAAAAAAAAAAAGATCAGAATAGCCAAAACAATTTTGAAAAATGAATTGGAAGACTGATTTATAAAACATATGTTAAAGCTACAGTAATTAAAGTGTGATTTTGACATAAGAATAAATAAAAGAGTAAATAAATAAGGTGAACAGAAAGATAAGAAATAGAGCTACATACATAGAGATAATTGACTTTTTATTTTTACAGAGGTGCCGTGGTAATTCAGTGAAGAAAGTATAGTTTTATCAACCGATGTTTCAGGAACAACAGGTTATCCACATAGAATACAATGAAACTCAACCCTTACTTAATACTACTTTTAAAAATTAACTCAGATTGTAAACCTGAATATAAGAGTTTATGCTGTAAAACTTCAGAATAAAACAGGGGAAATCTTTCTGACTTTGGTGTAAGGGAGAGATTTCAAAGCATAAAGGGAAAAAAATGATAAGTTAGATGTCATCAAAATCTAAAATTTTTGCTCTACAAAAGATAACTTGAAAATTAAAACTACAAACATATACTACAAGAAAATACTGACAAGACATAGCTGATACAGGACTTATATCTAAAAACATAAAGTTTTCTTAGAAGTCAGTCATAAAATAAGTCACTTGATTTTTTTAACTGGATAAAAGAGTTAAACGACACTGCATCATACATGACATATACATAGATGGTAAATAAGTATATGAAAATATGTTCAGTATCTTTGGCAATCAGAAATGTAAATTAAATCTTGAAGAAATACCACTACACATCTATTCAAATAACTAAAATTTAAAACACTAAAATAACCAAGTGCTGGCAAGAAGATACAGAGATACTAGAACTCTAATACAATAGGACAGCTCGTATAAAAAGGAGTTTCGAAGTTTTTAATAAATATACACTTACTGGGCCAGGGATTTAGCTCTGGTTTTGCCACCTGCTGTGCAAGTGCAAGGACCCAAGTTTGATCCCGATACAAAAAAAAAAAAAAAATATATATATATATATATACACACACACACACATACACACACACACATATACATATACATACACTTACCATGTGACTCAGAAATCCCATTCAGGTATTTGCCCTGTAAAAGATGAAAACTTACATTAACACAAAAGTATGTACATTAATGTTAATAGCAGCTCTACTTATAATTGCCAAAACCTGGAAAGAATCCATATGTCTTTCAGTAGGTGTGTGGATAAACTGTTACATCTCTACCACAGAATATACTACTTGGTGATTTAAGTGAATACTACAGTGTGGCTAAATCCCCAAAGACATTGTCCTGAGTAAAAGAAGCCACTTTTAAAAGGTTATAGATTGTACAGCTCCATAGAGACAGAACCAGCTGTTATCAAGTATGAGAAGTAGGGGAATAACAGAACTATAGAGATAGCAGTAAGAAGTTTTGGGCTTTTCTTGTCTTGCATGACTCTCTCTGGGCTCTTTGCATCCAAAGACTAAATTTTTTCATTATCTTTTATTTAATCCCTTGTACTTTCTCTGTTCCCTATTTCCAGTACTTCTGCTAGGCATATTTTAAAAGCTTTAACTTAATCTTTTGTTTCTTTTTTTAAAATTCCTGAATACAGAGGTAAAATAAATCATGAAGAATTATTTTCTAGCACTTACATTGCAATTTTTTCTACTGTTTTCATTGATTCATATTATAGTACATAAGGATTACATTCCTCATGAGGTGTTGGTACATGTACATATCACATCTTAATTCTTTTTTTTCATCCCACTCCCCTCTCCTTCACCCCTCCTTCCATCTCTCTTGGTCTCCTTCCATTTTGCAATCACATTTTTAAATCTTCAATTGTTTTTTCATAGATGAAGAACAGTTTCAAACACTTGAGGATTATTATTATTTATAATTTACTGGAATATTTTTTCTTTTGCCTGTGTGTCTACAGATACCATAGTTAGATTTAGTTCAGTACCTTATTACCTAGAAAACAAGAGAGGTTTAAAGCAAAAATTCTAGAGTAAGACTACCTGTGCCATTTGTGGCCGTATGATCTCAGGCATGTAATTTAACCTCATAGGCTTAATTCCTTTGTCCAAATAAAGGGACATAGTTACAGTATCTATCTCAAGAAATGTTATGAAGATTGAATGAATTAATAAATATATCTGATACTATTATTTCCACATGCCAGATGTAGAGCTCTAGTTTCCAGACAAATAAAGTTGAAACAGACTTGATCCATTTACTCAAAGACCTTAAAACAAAGGTTGATATTTGTAAAGCCTGGCATTCACCTTCTATCTCAATGGGGTTGTCATGGTACATATAAATAACCCCAAAGATCAAAATTGTGATACATTCTGTATGATTTTATAAGTTTATTTAGCCTTAAAATATGACCTGATACTGAAAATATAGTAAAAATTATTTTGCCTATTTTGTGTTTAGCATCGTACTTGGAAAAAGTGAAAGAAATACAAGAGCATGCATATAGAAGGAAAAAACATATAAATAAATGACAAAGCAAGTCATGGATAGTCCTTTTAGGAATATTTATGGAATGGGAATAAGTATGATGTGGAACAGAAAATGGTAAATAAGCTGGGTGACTAGAGCTACAGCTTGTGGCAGGGAGACCATGGGTCCACACTATAGATGGACATCCACACCCTGAGAGGTTACAGGCCTAGGAGAATAGTTGGTCTTTATCCTGTAAAGGCCAGAATATAGGTAAAATTTTTGAACAAGAGAGTGACAGGATATAAAGAAGTATTTTTGTTTTGAATTTTTGTCACCCCGTAGAAGATAGAAATGTTTTCAATGTTTTAGACAATTTAAAACATTTTTTCTGAGTTGTCTAAACTCTAAAGGAAAGTCAGTTTTGTAACACATTGTATCTTTCAGTCTCATTTTTTTCTTTAATGTTTAAATATAATGTTTTTGAGAGATTCCAAAGTTCTATGAAATAGGAATGTTGGCCATGACAGTTCAAACGTATGTAGGTTAAAAATATGAAGTAATTGAGGATAATGGGAAATTAAGATTGCAGGGCTCACTCTTCAATTATAGCAGGAAAATTAAAGGTAAATTACATAGCAAAGTTCAGAATAAAACCTGTGTAAGTATTCAAGTTCTTGCAAGTTTATAAATTGCCTGGTATGTTTGTAACTACAATGTAGCCAAAGCACAGGGGACTTTAAAGTGTATTTATGGACTAATTCCCCAACAGATAACTGCACTATTCTGGAATGCAATTGCTATGTCAATGGTTGTAGTCTTGCTGTTTAAAAATTTTCCCATTTTTCAACCTAATTAACTTAAAATGCCTCTAATGTGATTTACAAAGAATTTCATATTTATATTTTGCAGTCAGCATTTGACCAGTGCACAGGTTTTAGACATGCACTACAATGTGTAAACATTTTGTAAGATAATAAATAGCTCTTTCTGGCCTAACTGTTTTATGGTTGCCTAGTCCCTGCTAATTGGTTGTGGACTGAAATTCCCCATTGTTTAATTTTTTTAATTTGTGGGAAATTTTTATAAATGAGTCTGTGGGGCTTCATATCACAGCTGTTGTCATTTAAAGTTTGGACTGCATCATTACAAATGAAGCCCTGCTGTGAAATCAAAGTCATAAGGCATCTTGGCATTCCAACCATTTCCTTGGGAGAAGATTACAGCTCAAGACTGTTGAACTTTATTGCCTTGGGCCTCATGACAGTTTTCAGAAACATCCAAGGCATTTCTGCTAAAGAAATTCAGATGTGCTAGGACACAGATGACGTTCTTGCACATAGCAGTGTCCTAAGGGGGTGAAAGATAAGTCAGAGGGAAAA
The DNA here is from genome assembly GCF_053883595.1 of Heterocephalus glaber. Classification (NCBI taxonomy): domain Eukaryota; kingdom Metazoa; phylum Chordata; class Mammalia; order Rodentia; family Bathyergidae; genus Heterocephalus; species Heterocephalus glaber. The sequence goes on from NW_028258293.1 coordinate 20,118,006, forward strand.
AAATTCACTCTTTTTGCTATATCCTGGGATTATTTTATAAAATCTATGGAGATGGTGAACAGCATCAGTGACACCATGTGGAAGGAGGTATGGTGTTTTTCTACATAAGCCTGACTGTATTTTAAAATAAAAACTTAGCCATGACTCCATTCCAAGGTAATGACTTCCTTCAAAATCATCTTTCTTTCTTTTTCTTTTTTTTTTATGGTGCTAGATGCTGATCTTAGGGGCCTCACATAGGCTAGGGCAAATGCCAAAGTCATTTTTCAGTTGATTTTGTCAGTCTCTTTGACTCTCTTTGAGAAGAGTTCTCATTGATTCATATTTCTTTTCTCCCTCTCCCCTCCTGTCTCTTAACACATGCCTGAGGGAAAAACATCACTCAGGTACAGTAGTTCTAATAGTCACTCTTTATATCTAAAACTCATTGTTTGGTTTGGTGTTTTTGTACCAGGGATTGAACTCAGAACCTTGTGGTTGAGAGGCAGGCGGCGGCACCACTGAGCTAAATCCCTGGCCCTAAAACTCATGTCTTTTAATTTAAAGTTAAACATCACTTGATCCAACTTAAGATCTATATAAGTAGTAAACAAATTCCAGTAAAGATCTCCACAGAGACCTCATGAAAGAACATGGTTGTTCTTCACGTTTAAGGATGTATCTCATTCAGCCATGAATTCATCTCAGCCCTATAAAATGTGTTCTCATTTGTCATTTGTTTTCCCTTTTGGGATAGAGTGTCCAGAGTTCATTAGCTACGACATGCCTGATATATATTATGTACCAAATAAGTAGTTGTTGAATGAATGAAAATTATTATTCAGAGGAGTAACCTAATTACTCTCAACATTCATTCCGTAAATCTAAGACAGCAGTATCATTTGTTCCTGCTAACCTTTTGGCTTTTGCAATATTCTGAAAAGGCATAACTTATTCAGTAGCTTGCCATAAATAATGATATTGCCTCTTATTTGCAGCAGTAAAAATGTTGTCAGGAATGGTGGCATATATCTGTAGTTTCAGCTACTCAGGATGCTGAGACAGGAGGATCACTTATCCCAAAAGTTTGAGGTTAGCCTGGTCAACAGAATGAAACTCTGTCTCAAATCCAAAAATACTGTCAAATTGCTTATAGTTTAGTAAGAAGGCAGACAAGTAAGTACAGTAGATAATTATAGTGTGATCTTCTAAGCATTTCCCAGCTTTAATGCTAACATTTATTATGAAGTGTCAGATACAATTTTAAATACTTTATATGCACTATTAATTTCTAACAATTGCATTGTGGTCTGACAACTATGTCTCTGTGACATTAATCATTTGGAATTTATCCATACTTATTTTATGGTCCATTATAAGGTCAGTTTTTCTTAACTTCATATAGGTAGCATAAGAATCCAGGGCCTGTTAAATCAAGGAGGTGTTTTGTATATAGTGTATATATGTCCATTAGTGCTAGCTTTTGAAACATGTCTTCATGTTTCGTATCTTCTGTAAGATTACAAATTTCTACCTGTTTGACCTGTCAGTGACTGAAAGAAATATATTAAATTTTTTCAGTTTAATTATCACTTTTTTATGTGTCGATTTTTTTTTTTTTTTTTGCAGTACTAGGGATCGAACTCAGAACCTTGTGCTTGCAAGGCAGGCATGGTGCCACTGAGCTAAATCCCCAGCCCTTATGTGTCATGTATATTTGAGGTTATTGTTTTATGTTGTTGTATTTTTCTAGTAAATTGAGCTATTTACCATGTGGGATGCTTCTTTTATCTCCAGGAATGCGTTTTCCCTTAAAGATTATTTGTCTGGTTCTTAATATAACTACCTCAACTTCTTTAGGTATTTGCCTGCTACATATTTTCCAATCTTTTAATTTTTGTGTATCCTTAAGTCATTTATTTAATACTCCACCAAAAGACATTATTGTCTCTATTTATATTAGTGTATGTTTTAGCCGGATGTGATAGCTGGATGATAGATAGCTCATTCCTGTAGTCCCAGCATTTTAGAGGCTAAGGTGTGAGGATTGCTTGATCCCAAGAGTTGGAGACCAGTCTGGTCAACATAAATTAGACACTTTTTTTGTGTGTGTGTTTTTTTTAAAAAACAACTTTGTGAAATTCTGTTTGGAAATACTGCCTACCGAATTTCCTTCATAGAGTCACAGTTTAAAAACCCTGAGAAGTCCTACAGTTTAAAAGAAAAAACAAGGACTTAACCTTCCTTACAAATGGGGACCATCTTGACTACTAGGTATATTTAAGAGACCCTATTTTACCAGATTTTTTTTTTTTCATCTCGATCTTCCACTGGATGTGCCCTGTAGTGTGCTTGAGTCTCATCTAATTCTCAAAGAATCAAAGGATGAGATAAAATCTTGGTGTTGACCTGATTCCACTCTATTAAGATTCATTAAATTGGCCATTTAGATGCAGTAATTCCTCAAATGAGTATCTTACTGCCTTCTTTTCCTTTTTACTCTACTTATCCTATACCCTTAATCATGTCAGAAGCCACTAGTGATCTTTTATTTTTATTTATTTTTGGTATTGGGGATCGAACTCGAGTCCTTGCACTTGCATAGCAGGCAGTGAAACCACGAAGCTAAATCCCCGGCCCAGTAGTGATCTTTTATATTCTTGTTTTTTTCTCAATCTTCATTTTAATGAATTTCCTCTAAAACATTGAAAACTATTGCTCTTTCTCCTCTGGAGAAATATTGCACTCCCCTAATTCTCCTTACCCATGTTGATTTTCCATTAGTCCCTCTACATAAATATGTATCTTAGCTCCTTTTTCTCATTGCTCACTCTCTTTGCATTTATTCCTTTATTTATTCATTTATCCAATAAACATTAATCAATGGGATGAATTAATCAGAAGTGTTATATTCAGTGCAGTATAGGAAGTTTGGCCTATCTTGTAGTTATTTCTTTAAATAAGATATCACAAGAGTGATATTTTTGTAGAGATTTCTCTTATTTTTCTTGTTTCATTATTCATTGGTGTTCGATGTTCTGTGTTGTCTAGAACAATGCATGAAATTTAATTGAGAACTCTTTTAGCAGATCATAGTAAATGTACTCATGCAGATGGCTGTCTGCAGCCATGGTTTGTAAAAGAAAATTTCTTTCTTTTATATTTAGGGAAGTACTGCACCCTTCCCATCCTCATGGCTGGCCCTGCCAAGCCCTAGTAGTATTTTGAAACAATCTATAATGTGTTCTCACTTTACCTTCTAACTCTTCCTCCTATATTCTAGAGCTCTTGTCCTTAATACCAGGGCACTTATGCAGCTCTAAGCTTTCTACTCCTCTCCGGTTCAGACTTTCTCCCCACCTTGACTCTCTCATACCCCAAAATTATTGCTGCAATATTCACATCCTCTACCTCAAGAAGAGAATGAAAGCAATAAAGTATAAAAGACAGTGTCTAGAGGGAAAAGCAAGACACTGATAAGTAAATAAATCTAGATTCCAGTCACTGCTCTGTGGCTAACTTCTACGCTTCTTTTCTCTCATCTGGAAAGTAGAGAAACTGCACTGGACTAACTGATATCTAAGATCCCAAATCTGTGAGTTTAAGAAAAGTTCCCTCCAACTTGAATAATTGATGAACAAGGAATTTGTATTTCAATGAAAATAACTACATTTTTTAAGGTTGGGGTTTAATCATTATACTTGACCCTCGAGGGAGGGTTGCAGATTTTGCTGCCTTTGGACACTGTTCCAAGTACTGGCTTCCTGATGGCTCATTTTGTGTCCTACAACCAGAATAAGGACTGGTTAATCTAACTACGTAGATAGCCACCTAGCATGTCGTTGAGTTTCATCCATGTTATAGCATGTGTCAGAATTCTCTTCCTTTTTGAGATTAAATAATATTCCTATGTGTGTATGTGCATGTGTATGTACATACCATGTATAGTATGTGAGTGTTCAAATATATACCTGTTTACTTTTGGTTGTTTTCAGTTCTTTTGGATATATAGCCATAAATAGAAATGCTACCCACATAGTAATTCCAATTTTCTTTATATATTCTGTTTACTAATTCCATATCATGTCCTTATTTTTTGTTTGTTTGTTTACTTCTCTGAGGAACCACCGTACTGTTTTCCATACCAGCTGCACCACTTTATATTTCCACTAAAATTTCTAATTGTGCTATTCCCCAACATTTCACCCAGTAGATTTCAGCATCGATGATATTCCTTGCCTCATCAATAACAAGATATCCCTTTATGTAATGACAAAAAACTTCAGTCAGTTATAAAATCCATCTCAATCTCAGCAATATTAAAATGTGAAGAAAAGAAACAGATTCAATAAAATATAGTATGTAAATCTAAAACTCCCTTAAATTTTAAAAAATAAATTACACAGAAAGGTAGCTATTCTACAATAATGCATTAAAACAATATTTTTCTCAAATGTATTTTTACCTCATTTCCAAAAGACTGTGCTTCAGGGATAGTTTCCCCCTCCCCCCAGATTTATCCAACTCTGCCTTAGTAACAATTTAGAATAAAAGTAAAAACCTTGTATTACAATAAACAGTTATCCCAGATTTCATTTCCACATATTTGTGATTTCTGTTAAATATCTTAATAATATTCATTTGTCTTTGTTTCATTTAAGGATTGTTCAAGTTTAGAAGAGTATAACATTGCTGCAGCATTACTCCCTTTGACTAGTGCTTTCTATAGGGTAAGTTTCATTGGTCTATATATAAGCTGGTTATGATTTATATAAATGTATTCGGTTTCAGTTTGATTTCTCATGGAACTGTGTGAATCTTAATCCTTTTAGTATAACTAATATGTATCTGTGGTTATATTTATTATAACATTTATTGCATGCTATGTGTAAGAAATTTAATGTAGAATGCTAAATAATCTAATGCATCACCCCTACTCATTCTACCCTACTTTATTTTCTTTATAATTATGTTATAAAGTGATTTGTTTACATATTTTCCCCCTACCACAGAAAGTAAATTTCTTGAGGCTGGAATATTGTCTGTATTCTTTGCTACTATATCTCAGTGCCACACAGTAAATATTTATCAAGTGACTGAATGACATCCATACAGAGAGAGAAATAGAGTTTAACATCACTAGTGATTTCTGTGTACCATCTCAGAATTTTCTGGACTTTTCAAAGTGATTTGTGAAATTCTATCATTTATTATAGCTCTCCTACTCATGTCTTTTCATAAATGTATTAGCTCTTATGACAAATCCAGCAAATTCTCTTTATCGACGCTTTTCCTGTAAAGAATTAGATAGCCATGCTATGAATAATGCATTTAATATAGCCTCCTGAAATGTGCAATAGGAAACAATAAACCTGTGGCAACAGACTGACTCACTGTTTAGCGACATGGACAGTCAGCTTCAGGAAGTAGTAAACAAGTGTGCCCAAATCCCTTGCTGTTTCTCTGTATTATCAAACTCAAAAATACAGATTTATGCTTAGGAATAGGTTTATGGTTTTGAGTCTGTTTTTGTCTTGGTTTTTTTGGTTTGTTTTGGTTTGGTTTGAGGGAAGGAGAGGAGAAGGGCCTGTAAAAATAATTAAGGCATGTTATATACATGTACCAGCTCCCCACAATAAATGTAATCATTACATTCTGCAAACATGTACTAATAAAAATAAAAAATTTAAAAGAAGGCCACTTCTCAGACCTAGTTGGAGAGGTGATGACATAACATTTCACTAAGGAGGACTAGGACTGGCATCAGGAAACTGCCTGCTGGAGTGCTGGCAAGATTTACTGAGAAGCCACCCACCAGGATGCCATTTAAGCTTCTAAAGTGCCAGTGACACATAATAGGAAGCCACTAACTGGAGTGCTGCTGCAACTTCGTAGATAGTAAGCACATACCACAGAGCAAAAAGGAAAAAGCACACCAGAACCAGAAAGAGAAGCCAGTTTATACTGCAGTATCCCTGCAGCAACTTTTATTGATAAAATTAAATGTTATGTCTGCTGCCAAAGGAAAAATGTTTATAGTATCACAAATGTTCTAGTATTACAAATCAGGGCAGAGAGATTTGGAAGAGTCACTGCATTAATAACAGACAGGGGATTAGAGAAAGTGAGTAACATTGATTATTGGATATTTTCTAAATTTTTATCTTAAGGGAAATTATTTCTGGTACATAGTGGATTTCTTAATTCAGGAAGAAGATATAATTTGCATTTTCCTGGCCAAAAATTGAAGATGAGTCATCCTCATACTGTCCACCCAGGATAAACTCTTGGGACTTGCTCAGCATTACTTCAGAGAATGTACTTTTAAAATATTTTCAATAACTTTTTTTTTCAATGCACCTAAAGTTTATTGAGCATCTCCACATAAAAAGTTATGATGCCCAGCAACATCATGGGCAGCAACATTAATACTGTCTAATATTGACATGGTACCAAGAAAGTTAAATTAATAATCTGTCTAGTACAACAAGTGATTTTTTTAAAAAATAAACTTGTCCAAGTGCCACCAACCAGATGGACATTTTCTTAAATAAAAATTGTGTGTGTGTATGTATCTATAATAGAATGGTACAAAATACAAAATATAAGTTCCCTTCCCCAACTCCACCTCCTTTCCTCCAAATAGGGAAGAGGAGGTGTTATATATTATTACCAGCCTGTAGAGATAAAACATATCTTTTTTCTTCTTCTTCTTTTAAGAAAAAGAATTAAGCCAGGCATGATGGTGCATGCCTGTAATAGCAGCACTCTAGGAGGCAGAGACAGGAAGATCACAAGTTCAAGCCCAAGCTTGGGCAACCTAATGACCTAGTGAAACACCCTGTCTCAAAATAATAAATAAAAATGATTTGGGGATGTATCTCAGTGTGAAAGCTCTGAGTTCTCAATTCAATCCCCAGTACCATGGGAGGGAGGGAGGAAAGGAGGGGAAGAGGAAAAAAGGGAAGGGATCAAACCATTCATACTATTTTCTCACCTTGCATTTTTCCACTTAGTAGAACATCTTAGAGATTGGAGATCCTTCCATAATAGCACATATATACCTCATTTATTAAATGATTATTTATATTTTTCCTTTAATGAAAAGATAGTATACATATACTTCATATTTTCGTAAGAGTAGGCTATTTCATTGGCCAGATGAATAGTTTGTCTTTTAGAGCTTTACTTAGTATAAAAGCACCCAGGACTTCCCAGTTGTTACATTACCTATCTTAGATCCTTAGAAATTGGTAATTCAACCGCTACCACAGATTTTCAGGATCCTCATAGACCAAAAGTTACAGTTCCTTCTAGTTTTAAAAATGTTACATGTAATTCATGCTAATCAAACTCTTTAATGAACCTTTTTTTGGAGGTGATTGCTTAACAGCTTGAACAGTTTAAACTCTTAGAACTAGTTTTACTATGAAAAATAATGTCATATTTTATATTTATATTATGTTTATTGTTATATGGTACTTTCATTCCCAATTCAGCAAACTCTATTAGATGGGCTAAGCCCTGTCCTTATGTCTGATGGCAGTCACAGATGAGTAACACATGCTTACCCTCAAGAAACATACTGTCGCCCAGAACCCGGAAGGAAGCTCCCCTGCCGCCATCCCAAGCTCCTAGGGCAGAGAAGGTGAGCCGGTCCCAGAACCCGGAAGGAAGCTCCCCCACCGCCATCCCAAGCTCCTAGGGCAGAGAAGCTCAGCCGGTCCCAGCACCTGGAAAGAAGCTCCCCCACCGTCATCCCAAGCTCCTAGGGCAGAGAGGGTGAGCCACACAGGCGCCAGAAGCACACCCCCTGCCCCAGTGGAAATGAGAAGACACGTAAATAAGCCTCAAAAACAGACTTCTGGATCACCTACAGCAACCCCAAAGGGAAATGAGATGGAACAATCTGATACTCAACCACCTGGACTCTCTGAACTGGCAACAAAAGAGGATCTGGGAAAAATGAAATCAGAAATAATTACTCAGATAACAGCAAAGATTTTGCTCATGGTGCAAGACATGATGAATAAATCTAGAGAAGACACAGATAAAAAAATAGAGGATCTGAGGAACATGATGGAATCCCAACATAGGAAACAAATGGAATCCATAAAACCAGATGCAAACAGATTTCCAGGAGATTAAAAACTCCATCAAAAGTCTGCACAGCAGAATGAACCAATGTGAGGATAGAATTTCAGATATAGAAGAAAAGATTGCAGTTAGTGACCAGGAAAAGAAAAATTGCTTTAAAATTGTAAAGTAACATGAGAAATCAATCCAGCAGCTGCTAGACGATGCAAAGAAGAATAACATAAGACTGATTGGAGTCAATGAAGAAAGAGGAGAGAGAGCAGATGACATAAAAAAACCTGTTCACAGAAGTGATGGCAGAAAACTTCCCAAGGAGGGGGAAGGAACTTGACATACAGATAAGTGAGGCATATAGGACTCCAGCTAGCCTTGATCAAAAAAAATCTATACATAGGCATATAATAGGATTCCAGAAATCCAACAGAAGAACAAAATTCTACAAGCAGTGAGAGAAAAGAAATCACATACAAAGGAAAGCCCATCAGAATCACAGCAGACTTCTCAATGCAAACCCTCAAGGCAAGAAGAGCTTGGAGTGATGTATTTCAAGCCCTAAAGGAAAACAGCCTCCAACCCAGATTGATGTACCCTGCAAAACTATCTTTCAAAATTGATGGAGAAATAAGATACTTTCATGATAAAGAGCACCTCAGGAACTTCATGAATACCAAACCGGCACTCCAAAAAATTTCAGACAATACCCTAGGAAAAGACAATGAGGATCACAGCCCCAGGAAACCCAGCAGAATGAGTCCATTGGGCGTGACAAATTAAACGCAAAGGGGAAGATTCCAACAAAAAGAAAAAGTCATGACAAGGCTTTTAAAACTTTTAACTTCATCTCCCTGATGAGGGTATAATTCAATCTTGTTATTGTACTGACTAGTATTTTTCTGATTCTAGAGTTGCACACCTTTCCTTGTGTTATACTGGCTATTTATCGTCTTCTTATGTCTTATTTTTAATTGGGCTGTCTATTAATGAGCTCTAAGAATTCTTTATATATTCTGGTCATAGGTTATATGTATTGTAAATATGGTCTGTTTAAGGACTACTTTTCATTTTAATGATGTCATTTAAAGTTCTAAATTTTGATGAAATCTCATTTATCAATTTTTTTCTTTAATACATCCATCATGTCTTTTGTATCCTAGGTAGTTCTTGCCTACCCTGAATTCATAAATATTTTCCATTATAATTTCTTCTTAAAGTTTTATACTTTTAGGCTTTCTTATTTAGGTTCATAGATCCCTTCAAGTTCTTTTCATGTATGGAAATAAAGGGTTGGGGTTAATTATTTAAATACGGATACCAGGTGTTGTAGTGCCATTTGCTGAAAACACTATCTCTTCCTTGGCTCTTGAATTGAGTTTTTATTCTAAAAAATGCTAATGTTAAATAATCTTTCAAAACTCAGTGGACCATATATGTGTGGTTCTATTTCTAGATTCTCTCTTTTATTCAAATGATCTATATGTCTTTCCTTTCACCAACACTGCCTTGATTACTGTAGCTTTAGAAGAAGTCTTAAAATTAGGTACTAAACATCTTCCAACACTGTTTTTGTTTTTGTTTTTGTTTTTTAACTTTTCTAGGTCCTTTGTACTCCTACATAACTTTTAAATTTCAATATCCAATTCTTCATTTATAGCAAGTATACCCAGACCTGAATTTTTATATATACCTTGTGTTTTCTAATCCTGCTAAATTCAAGTACAAGTTCTAGGGGCTCCTAGAGATTTCTTAGTATTTTCTCTGTAGATGATCATTTCATCTACATATAAAGATTTTGCTTCTGCCATGCCAATCCTATCCTAGTTGTATCATTGTATTGCCAGACTATTTTGATGGGGACTAGGTTTCAAAGTTTAATGGACAGATAAAGAGTAAGCATATCTGCCCTTGTTCCCCACCTTAAGGAGAAAGCATTGTATCTTCTCCATTTATATAAGGCATTCTCGCTGGAAGTATGGAGTACATGTCTTTAATCTGTTGAGAAGGTTCTGTTCTACTTCTAGGCTCCTGATAGCTTTTACCATGAATAGCTGTAGAATTTAGTCCAATACTTTTTCTCCAACTAGTGACAGGATCATATGGCTTTTTCCTTTCCTCTGTTAAAGTGGTGACTTTTGGGGGTGGATCTTCCAAAGCTGAACCAACACTGCCATCCCTATAACAAAACCACTTTCTACATCCTGCCAGATCTGACTTCCAATAGATTGTTTTGTTAAACAAATTTCCATCTATGTTCATACTTTTTTCTTCTATTATCCTTATCCAGTTTTAGGCTTAGCACAATGTTGAGTTCCTAAAATGAGGGGAGAAGTGTTCCTTCTTTTTTCTGCTTTAATTGTTTGATATAATTTATCAATTAAAATGTTTATGAGCCTGCTGTTGTCATATAGGTAGGCTTTCCAGCTAGGAATATACTTTCTTTAATAGGTGCTATTCAAATTTTATATTTCCTCCAGAGTTAGTTTCATTAATTTGTCTTCCAAGGTACTTCTTAGAAGTTATCAAATTTATTTCAAAACAGATTTTTGTAATATGCTTTCTATATCCTTTTAAATTCTGTAAAATCTGTGGTAATGTCTCCTAGATCTTGATATTGTAATTTAAAAAATGTATAATTGATATTGTGTAACAGGAAGAAAAGGTCTAAAAGAGCAGGGGAAGTGGGAGGGGTAGGGAAAAGGAAAGAAGGGAAAAGAAAAAATATGAGAAGAGGGAAAAAAATGGAAACAAAGTCTTTGCAAATACAGAAAGATGGAGGGGGTGAAGGGAAGGCAGGGGAAGGGGAAAAAAATAAGAACCAAGATACTCATGTAATGGTACAAGATCCCAGTGATGAATGTAACTGTATTTTATACCTAAAATGTACCAATAAACTTAATGGGAAAAAAATTTTAAAAACATACAAAAAAAAGAAACATACTGTCTAATGGCCCTTTTTACCCATTAATCAGCTGTTGACAATTGAGGGTCATTTAAAAGTTAATGAATAACATTGAGCTACCCTTTTATTTACCTACCTCCTTTTTGTGTAAAGATTATGCTTGTTAAATTAAGAGCCACAGTATATAGTCACAATATTTAAAGCAGGAGTTCTTGTCTAAATGTTACTTTTTTAGAAGAAAAAACTTGTAGAGTAAAATAAAACCCTGTTGAGCAGAAATAGATCCAAAATAGTATACACTTTCCCAACAATAGTAGTGAGCAATAATGAAGTCCATGGGCACCTTCCCCACAAGCAACTATATAATGCCTTCTCCTCATAACCCGTGTACCTTATGGTCACATTGTTGTAGTTCTTAATAGTCCATTAATCTGAGAGTTTCCTGGAATCCATCAAAGTGTGACAGATCCTGGCCCTTTTTGAAGCATATTTGTTGCCAGTATTCAAAATGATTCCCAAGAGAGTTAACACTTTATTTTTTGGCACCCTTTATATTTACCCTGGGTGGAAGAATAAATATCTTTTGTACCTTAAATCCAAGCACCCAGCGAAGCCTTCCTAAATTCTAAAGATCTCTCAAATGCATATGGCACTTTGAGGATGTTTTACTAATTTTAAAAATCCCTGTTTCAGAATAGACCATTATCCAGGGGATCATTCTTACCTTTTTTTTTTTTTTTTGGTACTGAGGATCAAACTCAGCACCTTGCACTTGTGAGGCAGGTGGTGGCACCACTGAGCTAAATCCCCAGCCTTAGGGGATCATTCTCAGTAGAAACAAATTTCCTTTCAAAATTCTCACTTTATTCAGCATGTAAAAACTTCTCTTCTAGTATCCAGCCATTCCAAAAACTTATTTTTATTAATAGATACATTGAGGTATAATTTATATACTATAAAGTTCATCCATTTTAAGTGTGTATTTCAGTGACTTTAGTGTATTTAGTATACCATTCTGCAGTGGTACAACCATCACCACGATTTAATTTTAAAATATTTGTGTCACCCCAAGAAGAAACCTCACATCCACTTATAGTGATCCCCTATTCCCTGTGTCTATAAATTTGCTTTTTGGAGGCATTTCATATAAATGGAATCATACAATAAATATTCATTTGTGTCTGGCTTCTTTCACTGAACGTAATGGTTCTCAGGTTCACCATTTTTGTTAGGTGATTTCTCTAGAATGGTTAATTGTTAATTTAAAATTTCTCATACTCTAAATGCTTAAGCCTTGTGTATTATTTCAAAGTATCTAATTTCAAAGTATATAATACATAATAAAACTAGCCCTCTTAATATATTTTACATGAAATATAAGCCATGTTACTCAGTTTGAGTATAAATTTTACATTTCTATCTGCATGATTTTATTTTTCTTTAATTTCTTTATTACTAAATTTTAACTGCCTTTTAAATTCTGAATGGACATACATTTGCTTATCTCATTATAAATAAAATTTTAGCCTTAAGTATTATTTTCATCTCAAAATATACAAACCTGGTGCTGAGGGTGTAGTTCAGTGGTAAAAGTGCTTGCCTAGCGTGCATAAGGCCCTAGCTTCTATCCCCAGCACCGCCAAATAAATAAGCCCAAGGCAAGTAAATGTAGAGGAGGGTGATAGGAAAATCTTTTGAACATTGGCTTTAAAAAGTCCTTTATATAAAGCTAACTTTTGGAATCAATCAGAAAAGCAGAAAGTATACGGAGACACAGAATTTCCTGAGCTGTCTCCTAGGTGGTGACCTTCTACCACTACCAGACTCTACCAATAATTCCTCCCTCAACCTCCGCCCCCCAAAATGAGTAAACTAAAATCTACCATCTGCATTTTTTGTGTCAAAGCCTGTGATTTCTTGTATGCCTACTCATCTAATAGAACATGGTAAAGAACAGAGGCCCAGACGGGCCGGGGATTTAGCTCACTGGCACCATGCCTGCCTCACACGCACAAGGTCCTCAGTTCGATCTCTAATACTGCAAAAAAACAAAACAAAAACAAAACAGAGGCCCAGAGAAATGTAATAATAATGAGAGCTAATATTTATTGAATTCTTCGTATGTACAAGATGCTACATTTGACCTTGTAGTACCCAGTGCACCTCAATGAAGCATTATTTCCATTTTAAATTGAGGAGATATGACTTAAAAAGAATCTGTTCCACATAGCTAGTAAATACAGAGCCAGCACTTAAACTTAGTTCTGATTCCAGAGTTCATGCTTTTTAACTATAAAAGGGTTCTCCAAATGATGTAGCATATCTCTGAGAACTTTATCTTTTTGCCTAGAGATACCAAATTGCCATCTCTCCTACCTCTTTACTTCCCCAGCCATTTTCACATCTATATCCAGTAAAGATACTTAAGCTTTAGCTTAGAGGGTGTCTAGTTGAGAAATACTGATTAATTGAATGTTATGATTTAAATAATTGTCACAGAATATTATATTTATAAGTCTCCAATTTCTTTTTCTTTTTTTTTTTTTTTTTTTGGTACCAGGGATTGAACTCAGGACCTTGTGCTTGCAAGGCAGGCACCGGAACCACTGAGCTAAATCCTAAATCCCTGGCTAAGTCTCCAATTTCTACGTATTTCTAATATGTAGAAATCATATTAAGTACTCAAAATCACACCAAATACATTTTTTGTTTTTAAAACTTACTTGAATACTGACCTTACATCTGCCTCACTAATATGGACTCTGTTTGTCCTATATATATGACAGTTTGTAGATAATTTCATCTCATGGAATCCAAATAACCTCACTTTCATAGTATTAAGATTGCTACTAGAAGAAAACCTTATAATAATCTAATAAAAAAGTATTTCATTGGTCATTATTTTTAATTGATAAATGATAAGAGAGATTCCTAAAAATCTACCAAACAGGAAAAGAATTTTTTTTAAGTTTTGTGGTCTATATAAATCCTTTTTTTTGGCCAAAAAAAGATGAGGAGATAGTGATGATTGGTCTTTTTTTCATCTTTTTTTTCTGCTGTAAAATCAAATGTGTTAATCTTAAAAATGAGTTAGCAGGAAAACATTAAGAGAGTGAAAACAGGGATTAATACTAGCTGAATCAAAATTTGGCCTGGGAAAGATGTGATGTGTTTATTACAGCAAATGTCAGTGTTACAAATGATGCACAAGAAGCCAATCGGACACAGGCTTTATGAAAGAAAAGGCTTTATTCTTGTCTGGGTGTGAACAGGGACTGAAATTGGGGCAGATTTCAGCAGCTTTATGTGAGAAAAGGCTGGATTTATTCTGTCTGGATACAGCCAGGGCTGAAATTCTAAATGATTTTCAGCAGCTAGCTGAGAAGGAAACCAAATTTATACAGGTTTTTAGGAGGAGTGGTATGGTCTGGAGTGGAATGTTTATGATTGAGGGTCCAAGGACAGTCAGCACAGGTGTGCATATAATATTGGTCTCTCCAGTGATTATAATCCAGAGATTATATATTCTGTCCTAAATTTTCTTTTTGGCCATCTGTTTTGTTTATTGAGAGTAGCCTGTTGTTTGCTGAGAGCTGCATGTTTGCTCAGAGGATCTCATTCAGGCCAGGCATGACAGTCTCCAGGACAGCAGAATTTTAGGTCTAGAAAATTAGTGTCATGCTTTTATTTCCTCCCTTCATTTTCTTCTTGTTCTTTAAGACAAACTCCTTCTTCCTTCTCCCTTTCAGCACCACCTCTTCTGTTTCTCACAATTTTTCTTTTAAGTTTTAAACAATTGCTCCTTTTTTCTAGTGCTCTGGAAAAACCTCTCCTTCTGAGAAACTATGAATTATAATTACTTTAGAACTACTATTCTAGGGCTGAGGATTTAGCTCAGTGGCACCATGCCTTCCTCGCAAGTGCAAGGTCCTGAGTTCAATCCCCGGTACCAAAAAAAAAGAACTACTATTCTTTATTAAGATTAGTTTACATTCACTGTTTAAACTAGTGATATAAAGCACCTGTGGGGTACTTTACTCAAAATCTTCAGAACAACTATTAATTATTGTTTTCTAGTAATTAATTGAATTTTTATTTTATTAAAGTTATTTATTTGTATTAACATTACTGGTTTTGGGGTGCTGGAGTCTCCTCCTCTCCTGAGCAAAGAATTGGTCAAGACAAGCACAAATGGTAGCAATTTTATTAGAAGTAGGAAAAGAAATGCTCTGTAGAGCAAGTTTGGGCCAGGTAAAAGTAGAAAAAGAAGTACACCCTGCAGTGTAAGGGCAGGCCACCATGCAAGAGCAAACACAGTGGCCAAAAACTCAATGTGGACTGTCGTTTTTGTATCACCCACTCCTCGGGCTAACATCAGGTCTAGGCCATCCTATGGAAAACCTGCTCCAGTTCTCAGGAGAAGTCCGTATGTGGGGCTTTGGGAACTGTTTTGTGCATGTGTTCCGGGATCTTGTAATTAACAGGTTACATCTACTTCCCCAACCAGCTTTGCCACGCCCTATCTCCTTTCTCATTAATGTTGTTATTTATTAATTTTTAATTTGGAGAATTTTTCTGAACATTTTTTATTTCTTTCATATTATAGTCAAAGATTTGGGCCCATTTATGTATTTACTCTCGAATTCTTTCTTTATTCTAAAAGAAATTTAGTACCATTCAGTTCAGTAGACATTGTACCACTACTTCGTACTAAGTCTTAGGAATACAAAGGTAAGAAAGTCAAAGTCAAGGTTCCCCTGAGTAATATATAACACTTACAAACTTAATTAGAAAAATAAATTACATCAGAAGTGATGTATAACAGATATAATCTAAGCACAATAAAAATATATTAATTCCTGGTGAACCAAGGAATACTACAAAGAAATTGTGACATTTGTGCCCATGAAAGATATAGAAGAATTTATCTTATAGGTCTGGCTAAGCTTGGTGAAGAATAAGTAAAGAGTAGGAAGATACAAACAGTACAGGCAAAGGAAACACCGTGAAACACTGGGAATTGTTAACTAGAGATGGAAGTAGGAGGAAAAGAATCTATGGGCCAGATTGTGAGAGACCTCATGTGCCATGTTAAGGAAGTCAAATGTTATATAAACAAAGATTTTGGTTTCTTTTGAGATAGGGTGTCACTGTGTAGTTCAGGCTAGCCTTGAACTCACTAGCCCAGGCTGGCCTCAAACTCATGATGATCTTCCTACCTCAGCTTCCCGAGTGCTGGGATGTCTCATGATTCTTTTTTTGTTTTTGTACCGCAGATTGAACTTAGGATCTTGTGCTTTCAAGGCAGGCACAGTGCCACTGAGCTAAATCCCTGGCCCTGTCCCATGATTCTTTAAAAGAAGATTTAAATAAACCAGTAGCACAGACAAGATTTGAAGGAACATTGTTATTTTAATTATAAAATTATTTAAACCACTTTGTAGAAAAAAAATTATTTCAACAAAGTCTCTGAGTGTCTTTGTGTAAAACTCTATATTTAGCATTGTGGAGTCACAATTATATGTAAGGCATGGTTTCTCCTGTCCCTTGTCAATTATCTGGTATAGTAGCAGACATGAAAATAATTAATGTAGGAAGATAGGAGGAAAAAAATTCAATGTTGTACCGAATAATCATATGCCAGTGATTAAGGAAATTAATCTATTTGCTTTTTAAAGAGGAGTGGATAGTAAGACTTTTCTTTGTAACATTTTTATGTAGTTGCTACGGTCATGATAAGTTCTGAGAGACCAACCAGCTGCCTCTTTCCTCCTAATCACATTGCCAGTGGATCATGTGTTGAGTGCCCACTGTGTATGAGCCTACAAGAATGGAGATGATGATGATTGTAGTGATAGTAAATGCATAGTAAGCAGTTCCTGTGTGCCACACACTGTGGCTAACCACTTTGTGTGCAAATGCATAATCCTCACAATAACTATGTAATCTGCATATTATCATTTTCTCCATTTTACATTTGAGGAAACAGTCTAGATAAATTTAAGTAACTTGCCAAGTTATACAACTAGTAAATAGGAAAAGACTAAATTCAATCCTAACGACATCCATTTTGACAGTATTACATACTGGATATTCTAGAATGTTCTTCTCCCCATGACACCACTAGCCAGTAATAAAATACCAAATTCATAGGATAGAATATAATTATTATGTTAAATACATAACTAAGAAAATAAGGGAAATCTTCCCTACTGTTAAAGAGAGAAAAATCCTGACTCTAATGTGCTAGGGTTGACTGAAGTTGCAGATAGCAGTCCACAGAAGGAAAAGCTGTCAGTTGTTATAATTACTACTTCCTCCTCCTCCTTTTCTTTCTGTTGTCTAGCTTAGCTCAATTCCTCCATAAAATGCTGTCTTACTTTCTCATTGCTGAGATACAATACCCAGCACCCACAGGTTAAAGGAGGAGAGGTTTATTTTGGCTCACAGTTTGTAGAGGCTTCAGTCCGTAGTCTGCAGGGCAGCATGGCAGAAGAGAAAAAGTTCATGGCATGGCATGGCATGGCAGGCAGGAAGCAGAGAGGGATCAAGGGAAGAAGGAGTATATATATCCTTCAGGCCATGCCCACACCCTCTTCCTATGAGGCTTCACCTCCCAAAATCACACCCGCTATAAACTCATCAGTGGCCTAATCCACTGATGAGTCTCATGCCCCCATGATCCAATCATCTCCCCAAAGCACCACCTATGAGTGCACATGAAGCTTTGGGAGGAAATCTAAATATAGACCATAATAAGTGTTATGAACATAGTAAAAACCACTCAGAAGACTTGTAACTGGATATACTGTTTGGCATAAGAACCAGCAGTCAAGTTGTTACTGGGTTTGGGAGTGCAGGAATCTCCCTCTGGATGTGGTTTCTAGAGTCTCTGTGTCCTGAGCAAAGAATTGGTCAAGACAAGCACAAATGATAGCAAAATTTCATTAAAGGTAGGGAAAGAAACAAGCTCTGCAGAATGAGTTTGGGCCAAGTAAAAGAAGGAAAAGAAGTACACCCTACAGTGAAAGCAGGCCACCATGCCAGAGTGAACACAGTGGCAAAAACTCATTGTGGACTGCTGCTTTTGGACCACCCACTCCTCAGGTTAATGTTAGATCTAGGCCATCTTCTGGAAAATCTGCTCCAGTTCTCAAGAAAAGTCCACATGTAGGGTTTTGGGAACTGTTTTGCGCATGTGTTCAGGGATCTTATAACTAACAGGTCAAACCTTCTGCCCCAGCCAGCTTTGCCATGCCTTAATCTCCTGTCTCAAAACCAACTGTCCAGGGCCGGGGATTTAGCTCAACGGTTCCGCCACCTGCCCCGCAAATGCAAGAACCCGAGTTTGATCTCTAACAAAACAACAACAACAACAACAACAACAACAACCAATTGTCCAAGTCTTATTGGCTGTATGCTAAGTTTTATTTGTTTTGCCCCTTTATTAGTACAGGTTTGATACATAATGAATACATTCATTTTGTAATGAATACATTATATATTGATACATATACATATCGCACCTTAATCCTTTATACTTCCTCTTCCCTTCCTCTCCCTCTATCCCTAGATTCCTCTTCCCATCCACATAAGTTTTACTCCCTCTTACCTATCATCTATCTTTTATTTTGCTCTTTAAATTTTTATATTTTGGGTTTCTCATATAAGAGATACAGGTGACTCAAATTTATCTTTCTTTATGGCTAAGTGGTACGCCATTTGTTACCAGGTTCTGGGGTACCAGGGTCTCCTTCTAGAGATTCTGTCCAGGTTCTTCTTGTCCTGAACAAGGAATTAGGCAAAACAAGCACAAAAGATAATGAGGTTTTATTAAAGGTAGGAAAAGAAACATGATCCACAGAGAGGGTGCAGGCCAATTAAAACTAGGAAAAGAAGTACATCACTGGGTGAAAGTGGACCACTGTGAAAGAGAGAACACAGTGGCCAAGGGCAGCTGTCTTTTTCGGGGGGGGGTACCAGGGATTGAACTCAGGACCTTTTACTTGCAAGGCAGGTGATAGAACCACTGAGCTAAATCTCTGGCCCCCAGGCAGCTGTCTTTTGTATCTCCCACTCCATAGGCTGATGTCAGATCTAGTCTGTCCTATCAGAAACCTTCTTGAGTTCTCAAGAGAGAAATGAAGATGGTATTCTCGGATTATTCCCAAGTGGAGGGCTTTGGGAATTATTTTTCTGCGCATTTCCTGGGTCTCTGTTAGTAGATCATGCCCACCTGCTCAGCCAGTTTACTACCCCCAATCTCTTGCCTCACATTGTGTACTGCTACACCACATATTCTTTATCCATTTGTCTGTGGATAGGCCCATAGATTTAGCTATTATGAACTAGTACTATAAACATGGGTATGCGTGTTATCACTGTAATATGGTATCTTTAACTTTTGGGGGAAGATACCCAGAAGAGATATAGCTAGGTCAAATGGGATATTTGTTTTATTGTTGTGAGGAATCTCCATCCTGATTTCTATACTATACTAAAGTGATTGTACTAGTTTACATTCCCACCAATAATGTACAAGGATTGCTTTTCCCCTTGCAACCTTGCCAGCATTTGTTGTTTTTTGATTTCCTGATGATAGCCATTCTTTCTGGAGTTTTGATAGTAGTGACAAATCAGTAATGGGCAGAAGGGTTATAGAAGAATGGAAGGGGGGTGACTCAGTGGTAGAGTGCTTGCTTAGAATGTGTGAAGCTCTGGGTTAGATCTCCAGCACCACAATCAATGAATCGATCAATAAAATAGAAGCTATTATTTATGTATTGGTATTGGGTCAAGAGAACCTTATGATATCTACCATTCCATGTGCTCATGTAGTCTTTTCCCCTGTTCATGGACATACCCCTTCCTCTACCTGTCGGTTGTACACTCCCTACTGAAAGGTCACATACTGATTATTTGAGCTGAAAATAAACAAAACAGCTAACTCCCCAAAGTTAGCGTGGCAAATATATGTGCTTAGAAATGGACTGTTACTAAACATTTGATACTTTGGGTGGAAGGTATCTAATAAAAGATCTGTTCAAGATCATCTAGACAAAAAATTAACGAAATTCAAGAACTGAACCAAGCTATTGAACAAATGGACTTAATAGATATTTACAGAGTGTTCCACCCCACAAAATCAGAATACACATTCTTTGCAGCTGCACACAGGTCATTCTCCAAAATAGACCACATGCTAGCTCACAGGACATGTCTAAGTCGATGTAAAAGAATTGAAATTACCCCCTGTATATTATCAGACCATACTGCAATAAAATTGGAGATCAATAACATGAGAAACTACAAAACTCCTACAAACACCTGGAAATTGAATAACACCCTCCTGAACAACCAATGGGTCACAGAGGAAATTAAAGAAGAAATTAGACAGTTTCTACAAGTAAATGATAATGCCAGTACAACATACAGGAATCTGTGGGACACAATGAAAGCAGTTCTACACAGGAAATTCATAGCATTGAATGCCCATATTAGGAAAACAGAGAGAACTCAGATAAATAACCTAATGCAGAACCTCCAACTCCTGGAAAAAGAAGAGAATAACAAACCCAAAGCTTGCACAAGAGAAGAAATTATAAAGATCAGAGCAGATATCAGTGCAATGGAGACTAAGAGAATGATACAAAAAATTAATCAAAGAGTTGGTTTTTTAAAAAACAAAGAGTTGGTTTTTTGAAAGAATATATAAAATTGATAAACCTTTAGCCAACCTTATCAAAAAAAGGAAAGAAGGGGCCGAGGATTTAGCTCAGTGGTTCCGGTGCCTGCCTCGCAAGCGCAAGGTCCCGAGTTTGATCTCCGGTACCAAAAAAAAAAAAAAGGAAAGAAAAGAAAAGGCTCAAATCCATGCAATTAAGAATGAAAAAGGGGAAGTCACAACAGACCCAGCAGAAATCCAGAGGATCATCAATACCTACTTCGAGAACCTGTACTCTAATAAAATGGAAAACACAGAAGAAATGGACAGATTCCTAGATACATATGAATTGCCAAAGTTAAATGAAGAAATATAGAAATTCTAAACACCCCAATTACAATGAGTAAAATTGAAAATGTAATAAAAAATTTACCAACAAAGAAAAGCCCAGGTCCTGATGGCTTCACTGCTGAATTCTACAAGACATTTACAGAAGAACTAATACCATTACTCTTTAAACTCATCAAGGAAATTGAAAGGGAAGCAAGGCTTCCAAACTCATTCCTGGAAGCAAGTGTTACTTTGATTCCAAAACTAGGGAAAGACCCAACCCAAAAAGAGAACTACAGGCCAATCTCCCTAATAAACATAGATGGAAAAATCCTCAACAAGATACTGGCAAACAGAATACAGAGGGTCATCAAGAAGATCACACACCCTGACCAAGTCAGATTTATCCCAGGGATCCAAAGATGGTTCAACATTCGTAAATCAATAAATGTAATACACTATATTAACAGAGTCAAGGACAAAAACCATATGATCATCTCATTAGATGCAGAAAAAGCATTTGACAAAATCCAACACCCATTCATGATAAAAACCCTACAGAAAATTGGAATAGAAGGTCTTTATCTCAACTTGATTAAGGCTATCTATGAAAAACCAACAGCCAACATCATACGAAATGGTCAAAAACTGAAAATTTTCACACTAAAATCAGGAACAAGACAAGGATACCCACTATCACCACTCCTGTTCAATATAGTTCTGGAAACATTAGCCACAGCAATTAGAAAAGAGAAAGAAATAAAATGAATAAAGATAGCAAAGGAAGAAGTTAAACTGTCGTTATTTGCTGATGATATGATACTTTACATAGAAGACCCAAAAAACTCTACCAAAAGACTTCTAGACTTAATTGACAGATTCAGTAGAGTAGCTGGATATAAGGTCAACACTCAAAAAACAATAGCCTTTTTAGACACAAATAATAGACTTACTGAGAGAAAAATTAGGGAAACAATTCCTTTTACAATAGCATCCCAAGAAATGAAATATCTAGGAATCAATCTAACAAAGAAAGGAAAAGACCTGTACACTGAAAACTACAGCACCCTAAAAAAAGAGATGGAGGAGGATGTAAGAAAATGGAAAGACATCCCTTGTTCCTCAGTAGGAAGAATCAATATCATGAAAATGGCCATACTTCCAAAACTGCTGTATAGATTTAATGCAATGCCGATTTAAATTCCAACAATATACTTCACAGAACTAGAGAAAACAATCCAAAAATTCATTTGGAACCAGAAGAGACCTAGAATAGCAAAAGCAATTCTGGGCAACAGAGACATGGCTGGGGGTATCACAATACCTAACTTGAAGCTATACTACAAAGCTACTGTGATAAAAACAGCATGGTGCTGGCAAAGAAACAGACCCAAGGATCAGTGGAACAGATTAGAAGATGCAGAAACAACTTCAGACATACTCAGCCACTTCATTGTTGACAAAGGAGCCAACCACCCTTATTGGAGGAAAGAGAGCCTATTTAATAAATGGTGTTGGAAAAACTGGATTTCAACCTGCCAGAGATTAAAACTAGACCCATATCTATCACCATGCACTAAACTAAGATAGAAATGGATTAAAGATCTAAATATTAAGACAGAAACACTAAACTTGCTGGAGGATAAGTTAGGTAGAACTCTTGAAGATATTGGAAAAGACTTTATGAAGAAAACGTCAATAGCACGGGAACTAGCAGAAAGAATCAACAACTGGGATTTCATCTTATTACAAAGCTTCTGCACTGCAAGAGAAACCACCAAAAGAGCTAACAGACAACCTACAATGTGGGAAAAAATTTTTAGCAGCTGTAACTCAGACAAAGGGCTACTATCGAATCTATAAAGAACTGAAAAAAATCAGACCCCCCAAATTCAAAGACCCAATTCAAAAATGGGCATCTGAAATGAACAGACATTTCTCAGACAAAGAAGTAAAAGCAGCACATAAATACATGAAAAAATGTTCAACATCACTGGTTATTCGAGAGATGCAGATGAAAACAACACTGAGATTCCACCTCACCCCAGAAAGAGTGGCTGCTATCAAGAAATCAACCAATAACAAATGCTGGAGGGAGTGTGGAGAGAAAGGAACCCTTCTCCATTGTTGGTGGGAGTAAAGACTGGTGCAGCCACTATGGAAATCAGTGTGGAGATACCTCAAAGAACTAGGACTGGAGGTCCCATATGACCCAGCTATTCCCCTGCTGGGTATTTTCCCAAAAGAATTAAAAGAATCATACCACAGAGATATATGTGTACCCATGTTCATAGCAGCACAGTTTGTAATAGCTAAAGCTTGGAAACAGCCCAAGTGCCCATCAGCTGGAAACTGGATAAAGAAGATGTGTCTTTTTTACAAAATGGAATATTACTCAGCCATAAAGAACAAGAAACTAGTCATTTATAGCTAAATGGATACATATTGAGGCCATACTCTTAAGTGAAATAAATAAGACACACATATGTAAATACCGAATAGTTTCTCTAGTGTGAGAAACAGAGTGTAAATAAGGATTAAAAGGATTAATAACTAATAATTGATACTTTGAAATAGGAAAAGGTCCAAAGGGGTAGGGGTGGTGGGAGGAGATGGGGAAAGGGAAAAATGGAAAGGAAAAATTATGAGAAAAGAAAAAAAAATGGAAACGAAGTATGTAAATAGGGAAGGGTGGAGGGGTGAAGGGCACACAGGTAATGGGGAAAAAATAAGAACCAAGATACATCATGTACAGGTACAAGCACCTAATGATAAATGTAAACGTATTGTATACCTAAAATGTACCAATAAAAGAATTTAAGAAAAAAAAAAAAGATCTGTTCATTCTGAGGTAGGATTAAAAAAATTTAAGTAGGCAAAAAAGGGACAAAGGAAATCATAATTTCAAAAATGAAAACTAGCTTTAGGACACAACCCCAGATTAAGTTTTTCTCTCTTCTCTCAGAACACAGTAAGCCTGTGCAATTCTCTTTCACCTGCCAGAGGGCTTGGCTGTTCCCTTTTTATTTGCATATGTCCTCTTTTACCTGGAAATAGACCACCTTTTCTCCTGTAAATTAGACTTTCCTGGGTTCATTGGCCATTATCTTACACTAAGTGGGCCATCCCCCCCCCCAACACCAAACCAAACCCAAGGCTATAGATTATCAAAGACCACAGATTTCTACCACCCAAAACACACAAAGAGTCCCATTTCCGAACTGTAGTACAGCTCATTTTTCTAGGTGCCTGCACTACTCCCTTGAGTGCATCCTAAAATCTCTGCCTAATAAACCCTTCCCTTGCCTTTTACTGGTGCATCCTGAAAATTCTTTTTCTTTTTGACGGGAGTCAGCACACCTGCCAGCGCTCTATCTTTAGAGTAGGTTAAACCCCTCCTCTCAGCTTTGGAAATCTCTCAGGCCCAGCCTGGTAACATTTTCTCTCCTTCCAATCCTCTTTAAAAGGATTGCAAACTCAAATGCCTAAAGGAGTCAAAAAGTAATACAAATGTTTGAAGTGGAAATTGTACAGAAGTAGAGAATAATTGTTCCGTGTTAATGGAACATTGGCTATTTAGTTTCACTTATTGGTTACGAGACAAATAGTGTTGCCATGCCTTCTACTTTCCAAAAGAAGACAAGTCTACATTTAATAGATTTCCTAATTGATTATTAATAATAAAATTCCAAATAACTGCAGACTACCAGTTTGTAGCTTAGGCTTTGTGGATCTGCCCAGAAAACAGTGATTATTCTGTGAGCTCCTTCTCGAGGTCCTTTCTAGGCTTTTATGGTCCTGAACAAAAAATTTGGTCAAGGCAACCGCAAAAGGTAGCAAGGTTTTATATTTATTAAAGGTAAGAAAAGAAGTATGCTGTGCTGAGTGAGGGCCAATTAAAAGTAGGAAGAGAAGTATGCATAGTGCAGGGTGAGGCACTAAAAGACCTCAGAGTGGTACCCAGGTTAATGACAGAGGCCTTTTGTATCCCCCCACTCCTCAGACTGACATCAGATATAGGCCATCCTATCAAAAACCTGTTTGATCTTTTGCCTGAAGAATTGAAGATCCCATTTTTTTTATTGGTCCACGTGTACAGGAAAGAGTTTTTAAGTGGAAAGTTAGAAGCTGGGCTCAGACTGCAATACCTCCCACATCTTGAGCTGATAGGACCCTTCTGACCTAGGATACTGGTCAGCACAAGTATTTTGTGCACCCACAGCCCTGCAACAAAAGCATGTCTTTTCATCCATTGTGCTCCAGGAAAACTGAAATCTGCAAGTATCACTTGAAGATAAGGAGCAAGTGCCACTACCCAAACTATAGGACAAAAGCAGAGTAAGAGTCAGTTTCCAACCAAGAAGGACTGTGATATATCAGGAACTCCTAACCCCAACCCACTTTTTTTTTTCTTTTACATATATTGAACTTACAAGTAAGATTTTTGTTTGAAGAAAAGCTAAAACTACATTAAACCCATTCACATCTTTAAATGATCAAAAAATAAACTAAAGTCTGGGTAATTGTCTTTATTCTTTCCTTTACAGTAATCTGGCACCAAGTTTGTCACAAAAAATTTATTGAATTGATTATCCAGCATTCAATATAAAAGATCAGGCCTTTTGATTATCTATTTGAGCTCTAATCCTCTGACCTAGATCTGGACTCTCAACCCTGCTGCCCAATAGAATCACCTAGTATGATTTACAAGACAGATGCAAAGCATCCATCAAAAGGCAGTTGAAAGCAAAATCTTTGGGGCTAAAGTTTGGACATCACTGTCTTAAAGGTTCTACAGATGGCTTTACTCAAAAGTATTTAAGGATCTTGAAACTCTGAGAGTGAGAGTCTACCATTTATTCTTGTGTAAATAAGTGCTAATAAGGCCTAACATAGTTTAATGACATGCTTCACCATTAGAAACTAATTATAATGACAGTGCTGTCCAGGTGGTGCGAGGGGGGTGAGTGGGGTGGGGGTGTTAGAGCCCAAAACTAATTTGATGCCCTTTTTTCTTTAGATTTTTCAAGTTTAGAATTCTAAAAGGTAATTGAATGAAAAATGAAGCATTTTTGTTTGTTTGGTGAAGAGATTTTGTTCCTGTTAGATTTTATTTTTCATTTAAAAATATTGGAATGAAAATCATGAAAAAGAAGACAAAAATGCCCATAATGCTTGCATATTATCTATCACTTTTAGCACTTTGGTTTTTGTACTTTCCAATCACTTCATTGCTTGTTCTCTTGCATAATTACAATTTTACATACAATTCTATGTAGTGATTTTTCTAATAAAAATAATCACCATTTTCTAGGTTATTATGCAGTTTTCATAAAGGTGATTTTTTTTGTATATCCTTTCATTGGTACATTTTAAGTATACAATATAATGACATTCATCATTGGAGATATGCACCTTTACATACTCTCTTGGTTCTTATTTTTTCCCCCTTCCCCATCCTCCCTTCAACCCCTCCATCCCTCCCTGTTTACAAAGACTTTGTTTCCATTTTTTTATTTTCTCATATTAATTCCATTCCCTTCTTTCCTTTCCCCTAGCCCTCCCACTTCCTTCCCCTTTGCCCCTTTTCTTCCTATTTCACCTTATCTATTATACCTTTTAGTCCTTATTTACACTTTCAGTTTCTCACACTAGAGAAACTATTCAGTATTTACTCATATGTGTCCTGCTTATTTCACTTAAGGGTATCACTTCACTGTGCATCCATTTAGCAATAAATGTCTCTAATTTCTCGTTTTTGATGGCTGAGTAGTACTCCATTTTATTAAAAAAAAAAACCCACATTTTCTTGATCCAGTCTCCAGTTGATGGGGATTTGGGCTGTTTGCAAGTTTTAGCTGTTACAAACTATGCTGCTTTGAACATGGGTGCACATATATCACTGTGGTATGATGCTTTTAATTCTTTGGGGAAATTACCCAGCAGGGGAATAGCTGGGTCGAATGGGACTTCCAGTCCTAGTTCTTTGAGGTATCTCCGTACTGATTTCCACAGTGGTTGCACCAGTCTACACTCCCACCAGCAGTGGAGCAGTGTTCCTCTTTCCCCACAGCCCCACCAGCATTTGTTATTGGTTGATTTCATGATAGCAGCCATTCTTTCTGGAATGAGGTGGAATCTCAGTGTTGTTTTCAAAATGAAGCATATTTATTTAGAATCCCTTGGTAGACTGAATGAGGAACCTCACAGAAGATTTACCCTGAGCATTTCAGGAATTTGTGATTTATTAGAATTGAGTTGGGAAAAGAGTACTTATATAATAGTAATTATAATACGTTGCATTAAACACTTCCCTGTGCTAGATAATGCACTATGTACTTTATATAAACTAACTCAGTGAGCCCTCCCAACCATAGCCTTGTGTTCAGAACCCATGTTTCTAACCATCAGTTAATCTATGTGACTAGTGAGATATTATCAAGTGGTTGTTTTTAAGCCACTAGTTTTCACTGTTTTTATTCAGCAGTGGAAAGAAATACTGTCATCTTGTAAGTGCCAAGGAAATACAAGCTAGTATTTTTTATAGGCATTATATAGATCTCTGCTGTCAGATAGTAAAGTCCAGAAACAATCAGTAGGGAGCTAATGTAGGTGCTTGGGCAAGAGAATCAGATTGAATTAGATAATATCTTTTTAATTTTCCAGTGACTACAGTTTAAAAAGAATTATTGATTAGTATAAGAAAAATTTTAAACACTGTATTAGAAGCTTCAGAAAAACAAAACACCATATATGGACATGCTGATCAATAATTCTATACTAAATTGCTTTACATATTATAAATATCTGCATAAGTTATGCAGTTGTGTACCTTCTGTGACTCAGGATGTTGTGTCACCATTAGTAATCTTCCTTGTAGTTATAATCAAATTTTATTACCTTCATCCCAATACTTGTGAATTTTTTTTTTCTGATACCGGGGCTCAAACTCAGGACCTTGCGCTTGCGAGGCAGGTGGTGGAACCACTGAGCTAAATCCCCAGCCCTTGCTTGTGAATTTTGTAGGAATTTTTCTATAAAATAACAATAAAAGTAAATATTGAAAACTGTCAAGATTACCAAGTAATAAAGTGGTTTATTTTTATTAAAGTAATCCCTAGGATACTTTTCCTGAAATGTTCTCTGGCTGCTGTTTACATTTTTGCTATCTCTCAAATTAAGGAAACATTTGTATGAGACCGGAATTCTTGTCCATTTAAAGTAATTGATTTCCCAATTGCATGTTTGATGACTTGACGCATTGTGTTGTCAAAGATCTCTGGTGTTACAAAGAAAGCTGTGGAAAAACAACACATTTTTGCTTCATTATTTTTCTTACAAAAACAGATTCATTTGTTTAATTGGAAGATATGGAGTGAGTTGTAGAGACCATACTTGGCCAAAGCTAAAATTTGTTGTCTTTTTCTCCAAGAAAGTTAACTGAAGCTGACATGACTTCTGGGAAGTGCATTGCAGCTGACATCTGGGGGTGCTCCATGCCAAAGTGTTATCACATGAGAAATCAGTCTAATAGGAGTAGAATTTGAATCCTCTTACAGGATTGAGTTAAAATACTGTCTGCACAATACCACCTTATTTGGATTTAATAAACTTTAAATTGCTACGCCTAGCTCTATAGTTAAGGGAGATAAAATACTGTGTAGCTTGTTCTTCCTCAGCCAACCATATACTCAATTTCAGTGGCTTCATCCCAATGTTTTAAAACTTACATGTTTACATTTTAGAATTACCAATAGAGAGAAAAATATATCGTTGGTACTTCAAAATAAATTAAAATAAATTAAATGGCTATTTTAATTTATCCTCAGGTGCTGATGCTGTGCAAAGAACTTTCTGTCCAAATGGAAATCTTAATTTAATCATTTCTATAATTCATTTGTATCTTTTATCTGTCATTCTATTTTTCTTCTTGGTCTACAAGAAAAAATGAGATTTCTGTATCCAAAAATGCTTTAGTAATGCTTATTTACTATGCTGTAAAAAAGTAAATGAGCCTTAGTCTCTGTTTGTGTTTCACATGTGTGTAATCTTAAAACCACCATCAACCCCGTATCTTTTTGTTTTTCATAGTAAACAGGTGTATTTGCCAAAGGCTTCTGAAGGCAGGAAAGGGGTTAAGGCACACATCTGTTTGAGGATGGTTGTAAATAAATTACAGATATTTTCTATTCCTTCCACTTAAATTTGAAAATTATACTTCTTGCAACCCAAATGTCAAAAGGAGCAGAATTTCATAGCAGGCTACTTGATACCTCCTTATATGGTACCATAAGTCTACTTAGTCATTAGATGTGAAAATATGGTAGGAAGCATAGTTTCGAATCAAATCACGGAATACCTTGAATATCATATGAAGGCATTTAGACTAATATTATCTAGTTACTAAAGAGTATGTAGTACTAAACTCTGGAGCAGAGCAGTGTGTCATGATTGTGTTTTAAAAACTTACAGCAGTGCAGAGGCCATGAGTAGGTTAGCATAACAAAAGCAAAGATTTTATTATAATTTGTCCCTAAAGAGAACATTACATAAATAGATTATTCTTCTAGCTTAATTTTGCTTAGATAGCACTATTTCCCTTGTATTAGTCAGCATTGTTAACATTTTTGAGAAGTCATAAACTTAATAGGGATTTGTGGAGGAGCTGCTGAATTACAGAAGAAATTATTACAGCAGAAAATAAATTATGTGGTACTATAAATACTCAACTCACTGACTCAGCAAATTCCCTTTATGTCTACAGTGCAAATATTTTGTATCTAACTCGTGAGATCTGATTTTAATTTCTGCAGTTTTGCAGTGGTCCCTATTTGTCACTGATAAATTTTCACAGAATATGAGAGACATAAAGACAGACTACTTTCAGGAGCAGATTTAAGTTTTGGGGAAACAAAAGCAGAGGGAACCCTCAGTCATGCCTTTTGTTCCTAAGATAAATTTGGTTATATTATTCTTTATATATATTACTAGATTTGATTTGCTAAAATTTTGTTTAGAATTTTTACATTTATGTTCATAAAACATATTCTATTTTTGTAAAATCTTTTTTGGTTTTGTTATCAGAATAAGGTTGGCCCTATAGACTGTATCAGTAAGTAGTCAGTCACTCTTCTTCCAATTATTTGGAAAAGTTAATTGAAATGGTATTTTTTAAAATTTTTAATTGAAACATTATTTGAACATTTTATGAAGTACATTATGGTAACAATACATCTGTACAGTGTATAATCAAATTGGGGCAATAACCTTTTCTTTCTCCAAACATTAATTATTTTTATGTATTGGAAATTGCATTCTCTTCTAGTCATTTTAAAATATAGTAGTTACCCTACTGTGCTATGGAAAGATCAGAACTAATTCCTCCTTTCTAAATGTGTTTTTATGCCCTTAGATGAACTTGTTTCTATTCCCCAACCCAATCTTTCCCAGGTTTTTGGGGGGGGGGTTTTTTTTTGGTACCGGGGATTGAACTCAGGTCCTTGCGCTTGCGCAGCAAGTGGCAAAACCACTGAGCTAAATCCCTGGCTTTTCCCAGTCTTCAGTGACCACTATTTCATCTTCTTCTTCTACAAGATTGACTTTTAAGTTTCTACAAATGAGTGAAAATGTGTAATATTTGTTTTTCTGTGTCTGGCTTATTTACTTAACAAAATTATCTCCGTTCTGTCTATGTTACTACAAATGACAGGATTTTATTCCTTTTATAAAGCTGAATAATACTCTGTTGTGTATGTCTTTATTCACTGATCCACTGATGGACATCTAGGGTTGATTTCATATTTTAGCTACTGTGAATAGTGTTGTAATAAACATAGGAGTCCAAGTATCTTTTTGATATAATGATTTTGTCTTCTTTGAATATATACCCAGAAATGGGGTTGCAGAATCATATGGTAGTTCTATTTTTTTTTCCCTTGGAGGAATCTCCAGTTTCCCTGCTGTCTTCCATAATGGCTATACTAATTACATTCCCACTAACAATGTGTAAGAATTCCTCTTTCTCCACATCTTTGTCAGTATTTGTTATTTTTTTGTCTTTTTGATGATAGCCATTCTATGATAAGATACCTCATTGGGATTTTGATTTGCATTTCCTCAGTGATTAGTGAGAGTGAGCATTTACTCATGTACTTGTTGGCTATCTTTATGTCTTCCTTTGAGAAGTGTCTGTTTAGTTCTTTAGCCGGTTTTAAAATTTGATTAGGGTGGGTGTTGACCTTTTGGGCACCATGTATATTCTGGTTGTTAATCCTTTGTCAGATTAATAGTTTGCAGATATTTTTCCCATCCTGTAAGTTACCTATTAGCTCTATTGATTATTCCTCTACTTTGTAGATGCTTCATGGTTTGATATAATCCTATTTCTCTAGTTTTACTGATGTGGCCTGTGCCTTTGGGGCTCTTGTCTAAAAAAATAAATAATTGCACCAATGTCTTGAAGTGTTCTTGTAGTAATTTTATAGTTTCAGGTTTTACATATAAGTATTTAGTTCATTGAGTTGATTTTGTGAGGAGTTTTTTTTCTTAAATGTTTGGTAAAATTCCTGGTGAAGCCTTTGGGTCTGGAGTTTTTATTGTAGGAAAACTAAATTTCAATTTCTCAAACAGATAAAGAGCTATTCAGATTGCCTGTTTCCTCTTGAGTGAGATTTGGAAGTTTGTATCTGTGATATTGTGATTTATAAGAAATCTGGATTTTACTATCTCTTTATTTCCTGGCACACAGCTCTTAAAACCCTTGGAATCTTTGAAATGATGAGTATCTTACTGTATGCTACTGAATGGGTGCCTGGAGGCTCCTGGGTAGCCTCGGGATGGAGTTGCCAAGAACCAGCCAAGAGACTAGAGTTAGTATGTTCAGCTCTTTGTGGGTAAGAGGGTGTTTAAGGGCTGAAGGTTGAGTTGATGTTAGTGAATGACCAGTTATTCAATCAATCATAACTCTGTAATGAAGCCTCCAGAAAAAGCCCAAAGAGGGTGTGGATGTAGTTCAGTGGCAGAAAGCTTATACAGCATGCACAAAGCCTTGGGTTGGAGGCCCAGGATCCTAGTGATTCTGAGAACTTAAGGTTGCTGAACCACATCCATGTGTCAAAAGGATGGCACATCCTGAACTTCACAGGAACAGAAGCTCCTGCACTTAGAACCCTCCCGAATCTTGCCACATGTGCCTTTTTATGTAGCTGTTCATTTATATCTTTTAAAATATCCTTTGTAATAAATCAGTAATTGTGAATCAAATGTTTTCCTGACTTTTGTGGGCCATTCCAGTAAATGATTAAACCTGTCACCAGGTCAGGTCTGAGGGTCGCTGAGGCTGAAGTAAGGAACCTATCCCACCCTTTTGTAATAGGTTTGTAAGAAGTACAAGAAGGGTTTATTAGGCAGAGATTTCAGGACATAGTCAAGAACAGAGTGCAGGTACTCAGAAAAATGAGGTGCATTACAGTTTGGAACTAAGAGCATTTATGCTTCTCTTGAAGGGACTGAAAAACCCAGGAAAAAGTGCACCACCTCCCAGAAGGGTATTAGTGCATTCTACAAATATCAATGTTTTGATTGCTTGGTTTTTTGTTTGTTTTTGTTTTTTGTTGTTGTTGTTTGCTACCGGGGATTGAACTCAGGACCTTGCACTTGCCAGGCAGGTGCAGTGCCACTGAGCTACGTTCCCCGCCCTGTGTTTTTTGAAAAGGCAATTTAAACATTCTCTGGGCTCCTGCTCCTTATTTTTTCAATTAAGCTAATTTATGACTTTTAATATTCCTGAGGAATTTTAGGTGTGATGAATCTGGTAGCAAAAGAGTCTAATTTAACCAAGGGAATGCTGATATGTATCACCTTGGGTAACTTTGGCTGGTTCCTGGAAGTTGTAGTTTTCTTAAAAGTACAAATTTTGGGGCTGGGATTTAGCTCAGTGGCACCATGCCTGCCTCACAATTGCAAGGTCCTGAGTTTGATCCCCAGTACCAAAAAACAAAAAAGTACAAATTTTTTAGTTTATAATTTCCTTGCCTCTTTTTTTATCTTTTATTCTATCCTACCTCAAACCCAGAAGAAGGATGTGGGACCCTCTAGTATATAGCCAGTCAGTTCAAAGTACTGGAGACTTGGATTTATAGTTGAGGGGAGGGAGTATCTTGTGGGATTGAACTCTTAACCTGTGGGATCTGACTCTTAACTCCAGGTAGATAGTGTTAGAATTAAACTGAACTATAACTTATGTGAGAGAATTGGTCAGTGTGGGGAAAACATAAACACACACTCACACACATACACACACACACATCTACCTATCTGGTCACAGAAATGTTGAATATAAAATGTGAAAAGGAAAAAAGCACCCGCTTAACATCTTTTTAAAAAATAAAAGCTCTATTAAGATATAATTTTTATTTAAGGTATATGTGTGAGTTATCAAGTAGTTGATAAGAAGTTTCTCTTTATAGCAATATAGCAATAGGGAGGGAATAATGCTAGAATAAGAATATTGTTCTACTACTACAAATGATAAATTAACCTAGACATTGGCCATCAACAGCCTTTAATATCACAAAAGGAGATACTGCCAGACATGCCCCAGTGGTGGTACTGTCTATGAAGTATTATTGCCAAACAAGCCTGAATCTGATCAAGCCTCTAGATACAGCTACCCCTTTATAGGAAACACAGGCCAAAGGAATACGTCAAATGACATGACTGTGATTAACAGCTACCACCACTGGTGAGACTCTATGGGAACTCTATGGGCAAGTTACTTAATCCTGTTTTTTTCAACAAACAATATGCAGGTGGAAAAGAAACTATAAATAATAAAAAGATAAAACTGACCTAGTGATATAAAAACTAATGGCAATAGATAGCATTACAGTGGTACCTCGGTTCACAAACTTAATTCATTCCGTGATTCTAGAAAACATGGCCACCTTCATGTTCATGTGGGAAAGATGGCTACAATTGTATTTGTCACCCAATAAATTTTGCCAAATGCTTGTGTTTGCAAACCAAATTGTTCACTGTCTTAGTTACTTATTCTCATTGCTGAGACAAAATACTAGACACCCAAAGTTAAAGGAGAAAAGGTTTATTTCAGCTCACAGTTTGTAGAGATTTCAGTCCACAATCAGCTGGATCCAAGGCAGGTTGGCATGGCAGAGAGGCATCGCAGAGCAAGCAGGAGGCAGCAGCAGACAAATCAGCAAGTGACCACAGCAGCCTTCTTTCTGTCCCTTATATTCTATCCAGGGTGGGACACTCACACCCAAGGTGGCGCAGCCTTAATCCTAGCATCACACCATGAATCAACCCCACATCGCATCCTTAATCCCAGCATCACACACTCCAGGTACAGCCACCACTGATAGGCCCCATCTATGACTGCCTGAGGCTTTGGGGGAACATCTAGACACAAGCCATAACATTTGCAAACAAAAATGTTCATGAACCAAAGTATTTGGATCATACCTGACTTAACTGATTGTAAAAATAACAAAAACAGCAAGGAAGAAATTTTTTTACATTTATAAGGCAACTTGAAATTTGAACACCAAGTTGATATTTGATATTTAAAAATTGTTAAGTTTTTAAATAATAGAGTTGTTATAAATCTATGTGAAATAATTCTTATTGGAAAAATAACCCATGATCAATAACTCCGAAATGTTTATTAGTACAGATCATGATGGGGATTATTATATTTCTTGAGATTTCTCTAAAGTACTTCTAGGCCCTATTAAGTGGTACTAAAATTATTAATCAGAAGTTGATAGTTGACTTGTGTGATAATATTCATGCACTAGTATTTGTGATAGCAAAAAGTTGTAAATAACATATTCATCGACTGGAACAAGGAATTGCTATATATTCAAAACAGTGGAATTCCATACAGTAAATTGTACAGTGGTTGAAAAATTAGACTCTGTAGCCAAACTGCCTGGGTTTGAATCTCAGCTCTGGCTGTGCCACTTTTTAGTAATGTACTTGTGGGCAAGTTACTTAATTTCTTTGTGCCTCAGTTTTCTTACCTTTAAAGAGAAAAGCCAGGCTTAATGGCCCTTGTAAGTCCGAGATTTTGGGAACCTGAGCCAGGAGAATCACTTGAGCCCATGAGTTTGAGACGAGCCTGAACAACATAGTAAGAAGTTCATCTCGAAAGGGGAACAAGGCAGGGAAGTGATTGTAATTATCTTTGTCCATCATAAAATTGCTGTGGGAATTGAGAGTTGATAAATATTTGTAATGAAGAAATCCCCAGCAATGTAGATAGTGAATCTCTGCACTCTTCATTATTCTTTAATTTATGAAATGAGTCCTTTCCCTCCTGAAATTGGAAACTTTGGCCTGGGGAACAAACATGTCTGACCAGACAAGATTCAGACAGGGTCTTCATACTAACATTCTTAACCTTTTTCCCTTGACCATCTCCTCTGGTCCCTCAGATGATTTTTGTCCATTTATTTGGATTTGAATCTGGCCTGCTATTTGGTGAACTCTGTGAGTTTATTCTCCATGTCCTGTCCCACGCTGGGTTTCCTTTGAAAGCTTTGTGGAAAATGAGTGGCATTGCTTAATCTAGTACTTTCAGAGCTTTTTTTTTTAAGATAAAAGAGAAAGTCAACACATTCTTAAAAGTCTCATAAAATTGCGTGGCAAAATATCACTTGTTTCTTTAGGACAGAATAATAAAAATTATTATGAAATGTAAAGTAAATATTGCTGCCAGAATTAGAGGGAGAGATATCATTTGACAACAGCATTCCCTACCACTACCCTCAGTATGGATTGAATCTGTTTGTGCAAAATGAAAGGTCAGGAAACTAGCATATGGACCAGTTTGAGAAACCATTTTGAAAAGTTTTTGCTTCCAACCAGAGAAGTAATTAAGAGTCATGAGATAGTTTTATCTACAAGTGATTATTTTCTGTTTACTAAAACTGCTGCTATATCACAGGTTATACTGAATCTGAAACCCTAAAACATCTCATTACATGTTTTTCTCCATAATTATATTGCAGTTTCATTTTGTGGAATACCTTAATTTTTATATACAGTATAACAGAAAACCTTATTTCTGTCCCCTTCTCACCTACCCATCTTGCTACATGACCTCAGGCAAGCCCATTCTTTTATAGCATCTCTCAAATGAACAATGAAGACATACATTATTTGCCTTACCACCCCCTTAATAGCCCAACCAGACTACAGAGCTCCATTTTGCAATTTCTGTGTAAAGCTGTGATGAAATTTAGGCAGAACAAGATGCTACTGCCCTCTGCCGGTTCTGAGAACACTTGCTCATCAATGCAGTGGTCCTACTTATCATAACAGAGGCACACAGTACCTCTTGTTCACAACAGAGCACATGCTAGGAAACCAGAAAGAAAAGAAGACAAATTTCATGTTTGAAAAATAATATTTTAAATGTTTGTGAATTAACAATTACTTACAGATATATCAGATATCGTAGCCACTTATGGCTGTCTTGCCACCAAAAGTGTTTATCCTATCCTTGCTATAATTCTTACCTAATAAACAGATTCTGACCCTGTGGGCCATTGTCAGTCTGTTTTGTATAATTTTTCTGCATTGGAATACATACAGTCCCTTTTTGTAGAGAAGTTTTTGCATATTTTAGTTTGTGAATAAACAGGAAGATAATGTCAACTGTATGTGTCAAGGAAAAGGAATATGCAGCATCAGTGAGAATGGTGAAGGAGAAAGTCACAGCTTCATTATACCCTAAGATTCCTGTAGCACTGTCAAATTTTAATAAGAGATTTATAACTAATTGGCTTCTTGGTGTATAGATTATTCTAAATACGCTTTGTGAGAAACTGACAAAGATTTATTATGAACTGTTTTTCTCAATTCATCTATATTAATAACTTCAGGACTCTAAAATTTTGTAAATTTTTAAATTTGTTAAATTTTTTAAATTTTTTAAATTTTAACTTTTTTTAAATGCTCTGCATTTATAACATGTGGTATCATCTCTGACTATATTCATGAGAAAGTCAGTTGAGAAGTATGGCTTTCTTTGAATTTCTTGCCTTCAAAATCTCTTTCAGGGCCGGGGATTTAGCTCAGTGGTTCCAGTGCCTGCCTCACAAGCACAAGGTCCCAAGTTCAATCTCTGGTACCAAAAAAAAAAAAAATCTCTTTCAAAATAGGCCTGTGTAGTGCTGCTGAAGAAATTATTACGCCTTAAAATGAAGGACTAAACTGTGAAAGAGGACCAATGTATAATCTACATCCCAACTATCTTTATGCAGAATATAGAAGAACAAGTGATTCACAGTATATGTGGCTTATGCTCATATTTTCTCATAAATAAAAGGTAACTATATATCTTAAATGAGCAGAAAGTCAGCTTGAAGACCAGCAGTGAATCTTGTGTACCTTCCATCAGGAAACTTCTCCTTTTTGCTTCTAGGTCAGTGATGTCGAACCGTTTAGAGCTTTCAATGATACAAACAGCCTGCTGTGGCATGTGTCATAGGTTCACCACCACTGTGTTAGGTCATCTCTAAGTTGTAGCCACCTAATAGGAAGAATTGGGGTCATAGCCAGTTACTCAGCATCAGTACCCAGTCCTATCTTGAAAGAGACTTACACTTACATATGGCATGCAGTACACAGAGATTCTTATAAGCAAAAATCATAGCTACTTTTCTCCTAGAAAGTACTACATTTCATGGTATGTCTGGTACCTATTCTAGCTTTAGGCTTAGTATGCTTTCATTAGCATGTATTGATTATATAATTTTTATCAAGTATCTTATACATCTGTTACACGTCCCTAAGAAATGAACTGTCTTTTGTTGCATAATTGTGATGTGTATAATCTTAATAATAACCTGAGTGTCTGACATTTCAAGAAAATTCAGCTTACTAAATTTTTTCAAAAGAAAACTTACCAGTAACTTTAGTTCTACTCATAAAAAAAACCAGATAAACTCAATTCCAAATAATAAGGTGACTGAAAAAAAAGTCTATCAAAAATGTTACCTGCTATTTGCTGAGAAATAATGAATCGAAATTTTTTGAATCTTCCTTAATTTTAGAGATAAAAGCAGTGGCTGTGAAAAATGACTCAAGTCATTAACTGAAATTTGACAATATAATTTATCTCTAAAATTTTAAAATGCAGTGCTATATATAAAGTCTTAATCAGAGGTTTCATGGCAAAATAAATATTAACTTTTGAGAGCCAAAATCCTGAGGGTATGGGGAACACAGCAGTGCTAATGAGTAATTTATTTTCGGACTTTCTTTCAGTTCTTTTTGGAAGACAAAATAGCAGAGACTTTGGAACCAAACAAACTTTGGGTCTGAAACCCATTTCCACCACTTACATAATAGTTATATCGCCTTAGGCAATCTCTTAAATCTCTACAAACTTCTATTTTCTCTTCCTTAAGTTTTAAGATGATAATAATGCTCATCACATAAGACTTTAGTGTTAAATTACATATACAGGGCTGGGGATTTAGCTCAGTGGTTTCGCTGCCTGCTGTGCAAGTGCAAGGACTTGAGTTCGATCCCCGGTACCAAAAATAAATAAATAAATAAATTACATATACAAAGATATATATATATGAAGTACCTACCATGTGCCTACAGTTAGTTTTGTTTGTTATTTTGTTTTGTTTTGGGTTTTTTAGAGAGCTTACTCCCTGGTATCACTTCATCATCTTTTTTTTTTTTAAGTTAGTTTTCGTTTCTTCTGTTAAGTTTACCTTTTAAGTTTACTCTTAACTCTGAAGCCCACCAGAAAGTCCAAGAAGGAGGACTTGGTTTGTGGTTACCTTCCCATACCCAGATTTGGTTGCCAGAACATGTTCTTGAAGCCCAGGAAAGTCTCCCTGGGTGTATGTGATAGTAGCCTTGGTGGAGAGGTAATGAGCTATCAGTAGTGGCAAACCTATAGGATGTGTGCTACAGAGAGCTGTTTGTATCATTGAAAGCTCTAAAAGATTCACCAGCACTGGGCTAGGATGAGCAGTAGGGCAGGCATAATTCCCTGAGCTACAAACTCAAGATTTGCCCTTATTCTATTTATAAACCCAAACTTTAGATTCACTGACATTGCACTTAGTGCCATTTTTTTAAAAATGTACTCTAAAACCAAATAAAATAAATTATAAATTATTAGGAGTTTTATGTTTAGTTTTAATGAATTTTATTATGTGTCCTAATTATAATAACTATTACAATGCCTACTATGTGTGCAGTACAGTGCTAGGTACTTATGTATTCTCTAGTTCATAAAGTAGTCTTTTTCATTCCTAAGGTGTTGCTAAAATGCCCATTTTGATAAAGTAACTGAGACACTAAAGTATTTGACGGTAAGCCCAAGGTTGCCAGTGAAAAATGAGTAAGATGTTGATTGCTAAGCCTTCAGAGAAATCCTTTAATCACCTCTATTGTTAACTGTGGTACCTGTGACCTTCTGAACTGTCATAACTCTGCCAGTCCCATGGTGATAGATATTTGTGTTCTCACAGAAACTTGCTCCTGGAGTCAGCCAGTTTGCTTACACCTGTGTACAGGACCACCCCATTTGGACAAATCAGCAGTTTTGGGAGACAACTTTTTACAATGCAGTGCAGGAACAAGTCCGCTCCCTGTATCTTTCAACAAAGGAAGACAATCACACCCCACACCTGAAGCAAAAGGTAAGAGGAAAGAAGAAAGGTACTTGTGTGAGGCTGGGATTCTTCTGATTGTAAGGAAAGCTTTTGCAGCTATTCCCAGGGCAAAGGGAAATCTAGTCCTTCATACTAGTGTATTTGAGTTTAGTTTGGGAAACCCATTGGTAAGCATTTTTATTCTGTTGCTTTATGACATATTTTTCCATAACAACTTCTTAATATAGTTCATTAGTACTAGAATTATTATATTTTAATAAATAACAATTCCTGGGCAACAATTATAGAAAAGAGAACAGAAAGAACAGACGTAAAAATATAGCTAGGCATAAGTATTATACAACTTAGTTCCTTGAAGAAGTGTCAGATTAAAGTTAATTGACTCTAGGGGAGAGGAAGATGTAGCTCAGTGCACTAGAGCACTTGCCTGGCTTATGCAAGGGCCTGAGTTAGAAAGA
Organism: Heterocephalus glaber; assembly: GCF_053883595.1. Lineage (NCBI taxonomy): Eukaryota > Metazoa > Chordata > Mammalia > Rodentia > Bathyergidae > Heterocephalus > Heterocephalus glaber. The sequence continues at coordinate 20,158,098 of NW_028258293.1, forward strand.
GTAAGTAACTTTAAAATAAATATAAAATTTGATAGATCTGCTCAAAAGTATGCAGGCAGTAGATATAGGTCTTTCTGTTTCTGTATATTTTAACAGTATATATTTTTAAGAGATATTTAAAATCAAAAGAAGTATCCTTAGTTTAAAATATTCTAAAATATTAAAATGTCATTTATTAACTGTTAGATCTTAGACAAGTCGTATTACCTCTCTGTGCTGTATTTCCTCATTGGTAAAATAATGAATAGATATGATTACTGTAAGATTTTAATGTAGCACATGTAAAACTCATTGTAGAGTACCTGGAAAATAGTAAATAAAAAGTGTTAAAAATGATCATCCTCATGAATTGAACTTAAAGCAGCCTAAAAGACTAATTATCAGTGTTGATTCACTTTAATTTTTAATTCTGTGTGCTAGAAAAATACATCACTGATAATCCTTTACATCTTCCATTTTAATTTTTTTTAGGTAAGATAAATGATCCTAGGCATCTAACAAATTATACATTAGTATTCAAATATTTCTATGCCTTGTTTTGTTGTTGTAGTTGTTCTTGTTTTTGTTTTTGTTTTGGTACTGGGGATTGAACTCAGTACCTTGTGCTTGTGAGGCATGCGCAGCGCCACTGAGCTAAATCCCCGGCCCTATGCCTCAATTATTTTAAACATATTATTGAGTATGATAAGAACAGGAACTTTAATAACAAACAGCACCAACATCTGTCCAATATTCCAAATTATTACTGTACAAACAAGTATAACTTGTTTAACTTAAAATTCTGATTTTTTTTTTTTATTATTTAATACACCAGATGCACTTGACTAAAGGGTAACTTGTAGCAGATGCAAAAACTGTTAGACTGAGGTTATACTGCAAAAGTAATTGTGCTGTTCGGGTGTTTTTGATAGTTTCTTAAGAAACTATAATCCTCAAGTTTGATCCCCGGTACCAAAAAAACAAACAAACAAAAGAAACTATAATGCTAACATCCATATATCTCAAAAGCATTCATAAAACAATCCTGTGACAACTTCTGTGTCCTCCATTCTAAAGAAGTCTGTCTCTGAGCCCTAGGTTAGATACAAGTAAGATCATATATATTCCAGCTCTTCACAAGTTGTAAAGTACTATGCAAATGAGGGTGGCTGCTGTTATTTAACTGCTAAGCCAACTAAGAAACCTCTTTAAAATTCTATAATCATCTCCATACTCATGTTTATGATGTTTGACTCCAACATTTCTAAAGGAATCTAGTTATATTTTTTGTGACCTTGTTTATTCCATCTCTTTTGTCAAAGAACTGAAGAGAAGAAAAAGTATTAGCAAATACTACTGAAACATTCATATATGAGCATTTATATGAACTTTAGGTCACAATTTATCATAACTGATAACTTTGAAGGGATGGAGCCATATAGATAAAGTGAAATGTTAGCAACAGAGAAACATATCCATATTTTTTTTTGCTACCATTTCCCGGGTTTGTGGTTTGTTGTTTTTTTTGTTTTTTTTTTTTGGTACTGGGAATCGAACTCGGGTCCTTGTGCTTGCGCAGCAGGCGGCGGAAACCACAGAGCTAAATCCCCAGGCCCCTGTTTCCCTGGTTTTGTCACATGGTTCTACTAAAAACCTATTGACTGGGGCCGGGGGAAGGTTTTTGTTTTATTGCAGTTGTTAGATTTTTTTTTTAATGTGTTTTCATTTCTGGTGACATAGGTACTTAACATTTTCATGATTTTCAAGATAATCAATTTTCTTGATTTCTAAAATATTTTCCCTAAAAATAGTATTCCTAAGAGAAAACCTGTATTTTAAAAATCATCCATGTTTTTTGAAGCTTATTTGAAGTGATGGGTTCTCTTCTTTGGCTTGCATTGCCTTTTTTTCAGGATAAGCTTCCTGATGACCAGTATCAGGAAAAGACAGCCATGGACCTGGCAGCTGAGCAGCTGCGCCTTTGGCCCACTCTGAGCAAATCAACTCAGCAAGAATTAGTGCAACGTGAAGAAAGCACTGTCTTCAGTCAGGCCATTCACTTTGCAAATCTCATGGTCAACCTACTGGTTCCACTAGACACAAGTAAAAACAAGCTCCTGAGAGCATCAGCACCAGGTGACTGGGAGAGTGGAAGCAACAGCATTGTCACAAACAGGTACTGAAATGTGGGTAAATGAGACACTCCTCCTATAGTTCTTAGGGCCAGAGTTTTGGTTTATCAGAAAATACAAAACATTTTGGGGGAAAATTGCTGTATATATTTCAAAAATTGTGCCAACGCCCCTGGGCCTCGCAGCTTCCCTGGGCTCCCCGGGTCATCCACGGTGGGCGGCGCAAGCAGCTGCACCGGCAGAGCTTGGAGTCTGGCTGCGGGGCCGGCAGTAGCAGGAAGGGCTATGGATGCCTCCCCATCCCCAGGCCCGGGCCAGTGGGGCCGGTGAGGGGAAGGCAGAGAGAGCCAGATGTCCTGGTCACTAGCTCGTTTTTTCCAGTGACAAGTGGTTACAAGTCCTTGCTGCCTTCCCTTAGGAATTAGCAATATGCACCAGGAAAATGCTTCTAGAAGAAAAACAATTGAGATTCACATACAGATGTCTTCATATTGAGTTCCAGAACTGAAAGAGAAGTTGGAGGTCTCCATCAATTCATCTACTTCACAGATCCCAACAGAGAAAATGAAGACCTCTTCTGAAATGAAAGTTATTTTGCTCAGGACCACATTTTATTTCTGCACAAGGGACAGTTGAAACAGAGGCAGAACAGGAAAGAGGACAAAAAAGAAATGAAGTGATAGGAAGAGAAACGGAAAGATACAGCACAAGAAGAACATCCATCAGAAAGAGAACAGTATAGAGTTAGTTACAGATAATGAAAGAGCCAAGAGCCACCCTCAGTCACAGGAGAGTAGATGTAGAGATACAGGTCCTGCAAGTGGCACTCACAAAAGCTGAAACAGGAGGAAGGATGGAACACACAGGGAAAAGTGGAATGAGGCATACAAAAAGAAAGAAAACAACAGTCTTTCACGGGACAGTATCCCTTTTAGGCTAGCACCAAGAAAAGCCATATTGTATTTAAAGAAACGTAGCACAGCCAGGCATAGTGGTGCATGCTTGTAATCCCAGCTACTTAGTACTCTGAGGCAGGAGGATCACAAGTTCAGCCAGGCATGGTGGCACATGCCTGTAATCCTAGCCTTTGGGAAACTAGGAGGATCCCTGTGAGTGTAAGCCCAGCCTGAACTACATAATGAGACCCTGTCTCAAAAACACAAAACAAATAAGCAGAAAGTAAAACTTAAGTTTGAGGCCAGCCCGGACAACTTAGACTATCACAGCATTCTCCTCTCCACATTAAACGGGGAGGGGGGAAGGAGGTGTGGTGATGCACTCCTGTAATCCCGGCACTCAGAAGGCTGAGGCAGGAGGATCACCTCAAGTTTGATGGCAGCCTGGGCTACATAGTTCAAGGCCAGCCTAAACTACATAGTAAGACCCTGTCTCAAAAAAACAACCAACCAAATTCTATACATACATATATACATGCATACATACATACATAAAAACGATTCCTCCACCTGTCTCACAGAATAGCTGGGAGAACTAGGTGAGAATATTTTTTAAAATACATATTAGGGGGCCGGGGATTTAGCTCAGTGGTTCCACCACTTGCCTTGCAAGCACAAGGACCCGAGTTCAATCTCTGGTACCAAAAAAAAAATATATATATATATATTAGGGCTGGGAATTTAGCTCAGTGGCACTGTGCCTGCCTTGCAAGTGTAACGTCCTGAGTTTAATCCCTGGTACCGAAAACAAACATATTAAACTACATGCTGCACATAAACAGTCAAAAAAAAATTAACCATTTTCCCATCTTGAGATTTGCACTGCTCTTCTGTATTAAAGAAGAGTATTCATCTGTATTCATCCTACTACCCTTACTCTCTTCCCACATCCTTTTCTCTTTCATGACCTAATTTTCCAGAAGTCTCACCCACTACTGATGCAGCCCTAAGTCACATTCTGCTGAAACAGTTTATAGAAAACGTTCTGAAAAGATTATAGTGACTTCTGCCTTTTCAGTGTTTCTTACTCCTCTTTTTCTTTAGTTTATTTTTGGAATTTGCCTAATCGTGTCTTCAGTTGTGCCTTCTGCTCTATCCTCCAGTGACTTCCTATACCACTGAGAATAAAATCCAAAGCCTTTACCATGGCCCACAAATCCCACCATGATCTGTATCCTGGCTGTAGCCCTGACCTTGTTTCCTATCATTCTTCTGTCAGCCAGCCTGTTCTATCTGCTAATGCCAGGCCTCAAATACTCCAAGCATAGTCCAGCCTCAGGGCCTTTGTAGTTGTTATTCCCTCAATCTGGAATATTGTCTGAAATACTCACAAGAATCGCTCCCTTCATTTAGGTTTTTTTATTATTATTTACTTTTATTTACTTTAAAACAGCTTTTAATTAATTTTATTGGTACATTTTAGATATAAATAACTTTCATCATATGAAATTTGTACCTATACATGATATATCTTGATTCTTCTTTTCTTCTTTCCCTCCCCTCCCTTCAATCCTTCTTCCCTTCCTTGTTTACAACAGCTGTTTCCATTTTTTCATTCTGTCATTTTTTCCTTTTCCCCTCCTTTCTCCATCCTTCCTTCCTAGTTCCCCTTCCCATTTTAACATTTTCTTCTTCTTTTACATTATAAATTGTACATTTTGATCCTTATTTACCCTTTTGGTTTCTCACACCAGAGAAACCATGTGATATTTGAACATGTATATCCAATTTATTTCACTTAAGAGTATAGTCTCAAGGTATATACATTTACCTAGAAATGTCTCAAGTCTATCCTTCTTTGTGGCTGAGTAGTACTCCATTGTATTAAATGAAAATACCTCTTCTTTATCCATTCATCAGTTTATGGGTATTTGGGCTGTTTCCAAGACTTAGCTATTACAAACTGTGCCACTATAAACCAGTGTGCATATCTCGCTGTGGTATGATGCTTTTAATTCTTTCAGGAAGATACCAAGATGGAGAATACCTGGGTCAAATGGAACCTCTACTTTTAGATTTTTGAGGAATCTCCACACTGATTTCCACAGTGGTTGCACCACAGTGGTCCACCAACAGTGGAACAGGGTTCCTTTGTCCCCATAGCCCCTCCAGCATTTGTTATTGGTTGATTTCTTGATGATAGTCATTCTTTCTGGAATCTCAGTGTTTTTAATTTGCATCTCTGGAATAACCAGTGATGTTGAACATTTTTTCATATATTTATTTGCCTTCTCTACTTTTTTGTCTGAGAAGTGTCTATTCATTTCAGATGCCCATTTTTGGATTAGGTCTTTAAATTTGGGGAGTATGATTTTTTTTTTTTTTAGTTCTTTATTTGTTCTAGATATTAGTCTTTTGCCTGAGGAAGAGCTGGCAAAAAATTTTTTCCCACTCTGTGGGTTGTCTCATCACTCTGTTGGTGGTTTCTTTTGTGGTGCAAAAGCATTTTAATAAGATGAGATCCTAGTTGTTGATTGTTTGTGATATTTTCTGTGCAGTTGGTATTTTGTTCATGAAGTCTTTGCCTACACCTATGTCTTCAAGAGTTCTACCCATTCTCTCTACCAGCATATTTATTGTTTCTGTTTTAATACTTAGATCTTTGATCCATTTGGATTTTATTTCAGTGCATGATGAGAGATATGGGTCTAGTTCTAGTCTTTGAAATATGGAAAGCTAGTTTTTCCAACACCATTTATTGAAGAGACTGTCTTTCTTCCAGTGAAGGTGTTTGGCCCCTTTCTCAAAGATACAGTGGCTGAGTCTGTTTGAAGTTGTTTCTGCATCTTTGAATTTGTCCCATTGATCCTCGTGCCTGGTTTGTTTTGGTTTGGTTTTTTGCCAGTGCCATGCTATTTTTATCACAGTAGCTTTGTAGTATAATTTCAAGTCAGGGATTGTGATGCTTCCTTCCTTGCCTTTGTTGGCCCAGGATTGCTTTTGCTGTGCTCAGTCTCTTCTGGTTCCAAATAAATTTTGAGATTGTTTTCTCTAATTCTCTGAGGTATGCTATCACTATTTTGATCAGGATTGCATTAAATCTGTATAACAATTTTGGGAGTATGGCCATTTTCACTATATTGGTTCTTCCTAGCCAGCAACAAGGGATGTTTTTCCATTTTCTGATAGCCTCTTCAATCTCCTTTTTCAGAGTATTGTAGTTTTCAATGTAAAGGTCTGTTACTTCCTTTGTTAGGTTGATTCCTAAGTATTTCTTCTTTCTTTCTTTCTTTCTTTTTTTTTTTGGATGCTATTGCGAAAGGTGTGGTTTCCCTAATTTCTCTCTCAGTGAGTTTATTATTTGTGTATAGGAATGCAATTGATTTTTGAGTGTTGACTTTGTATCCAGCTATGCTACTGAATTTGGTTATTAAATGTCTAGGAGTCTTTTGGTGGAATTTTTGGGGTCTTCTATGTAGAGTATCATGTCATCTGCAAATAATAATCTGACCGCATCCTTTCCTATCCTTATTCCTTTTATTTTTCTCTTGTCTAATTGGTCTGGTTCCATAACTATATTGAATAAGAGTGGTGATAGTGGACATCCTTGTCTTGTACCTGATTTTAGAGTGGAAGCTTTCAGTGTTTGGCCATTTAGTATGATGTCTGCTGTTGTTTTGCCATAGATGGCTTCTGTCAGATTGAGATAAAGACCACCTACTCCAATTTTCTGTAGGGTTTTTCATCATGAATGGGTGTTGGACTTTGTCAGATGCCTTTTCTGCATCTGTTGAGATGATCGTGTGGTTTTTGTCTTTGGCTCTGTTAATGTGATGTATTACATATATTGATTTGCATAGCATATGTTGAACCATCCGTGCATCCTTGGGGTGAATCCTACTTGGTCATGGTGTATAATCTTCCTGATGATTTGCTGCATTCTGTTTGCCAGTTATCTTATTGAGGATTTTTGCACCTATGCTCATTAGGGAGATTTGGCCTGTAGTCCTCTTTTTTGTGGTTGGATCCTTCTCTGATTTGGGTATCAGGGTAATGCTTCCTTCCAGGAATGAGTTTGGGAGTATTGCTTTCCTTTCAACCTCATTAAAGAGTTTGAGGAGTATGGCATTAAATCTTCTCTAAATTTCTTGTAGAATTCAGCAGTGAATCCGTCAAGGCCTGGGTTTTTCTTTGTTGGTAGGTTTTTAATTACATCATCAATTTCGTTGAGTGATATTGGGTTATTTAGAATCTTTATATCTTCTTGATTCAGCTTTGGTAATTCATACACATCTAGGAATCTGTCCATTTCTTCTGTGTTTTCCATCTTATTAGAATACAGGTTCTCCAACTAGGTATTAATGATCTTCTGGATTTCTGCAGGATTTGTTGTGATTTCACCCTTTTCATTCCTAACTGCATGGATTTGTGTCTTTTCTTTCCTTTTTTTTTTGATAAGGTTGGCTAAGGGATTGTCAATTTTATTTAATTTTTCAAAGAACCAACTCTTCCATTCATTGATTCTTTGTATTGTTTTCTTGGTCTCCATTGCATTAATTTCTACTCTGATCTTTACAATTTCCTCCCTCATATGAGCTTTGGGCTTGACTTCCTCTTCTTTTTCTAGATGCTTGAGGTTGAACATTAGATTGTTTATTTGAGCTCGCTCTGTTTTCCCAATATGGGTATTCACAGCTATAAATTTCCCTCTTAGACTGCTTTCACTGCGTCCCATAAGTTCCAAAATATTGTTTTGGCATTATCATTTAATTGTAGAAACTATCTGATTTCTTCTTTAATTTAATCTGTGATCTATTGGTTCTTGAGGAGGGCATGATTTAATTTCCATATGTTTATGAAGTTTTTGTGGTTTCTTTTGCCATCGATTTCCAGTCTCATTGCACTATGATCTGATAATATGCATGGGATAATTTCAATTCCTTTGCATTGACTTAAGCGTGTTCTGTGAGTTAGTATGTGGTCTGTTTTGGAGAACGTCCCATATGCAGCTGAGAAGAGTGTGTATTCTGACCTTGTGGGATTGAACACTCTGTAGACATCTAAGTCCAGTTGTTCAAACGTTTGGTTCGATTCTGATATTTCTTTGTTGGTTTTTTTGTCTAGTTGATGTGTCTATTTGTGACAGTGAGGTATTGAGGTCCCCTATTACAACTGTATCAGCGCTTATTTGGTTCTTTTCATGTCCATTAATACTTGTTTTATATAGTTGGGTGCACTGGTATTTAGTGCATATATGTTTATGATTGTTATCTCTTCCTCTTGGATTGTTCACCTAATGAGAATGTAGTGACCTTCTTTGTCTCTCTTGATCAGTCTTGGCTTGAAATCCACTTTGTCTGCAAATAGAATAGCCACCCCTGCTTTTTTTCTGTGTTCCTGTCGCATAGAGTATTGCTTTCCATCCTTTGACTTTCAGTCTATGAATTTCTTTTTGAATTAAATCTGTTTCTTGTATGTAGGATATTGTTGTGTCTTGTTTCTTGATCCATTCTGCGAGTCTGTTTATTTTGATTGGTGCATTGAGACCATTTACATTGACAATTATAACTGATATTTATTGACTTTTCCTTGTCGTGTTCTTTCCCCTCTGTTTAATTACTTACCCTACTGGCTGGATTCATTCTGTTTGGGTTCATGGAGTTCTTTTCTAGTCCTTGTTATTTTTTCTAGAATGTCCTTCAGGGTATTTTGGAATGCTGGTTTGATGATCATGAATTTCTTCAGGTGTTCTTTGTCATGGAAGTATCTTATTTCTCCATCAATTTTGAAAGATACTTTTGCAGGGTCCATCAATCTGGGCTGGAGGTTTTTTTGTTTTAGGCTTAAAGTACTTCTCTCCAAGCTCTCCTTGATTTAAGGGTTTATGTTGAGAACTCTGCTGTAATTCTGATGGGCTTTCCTTTGTAGTGATTTGTTTCTTTTCTCTAACTGCTTTTAATATACTGTTCCTGTGTTTGAATTTCTGGAATCCTGAGTATTGTATGCCTTGGGGTAGGTCTTTTTTTTTTCCTTCATGGCTATTTGAAGTTCTGTGTGTCTCACTTAACAGTACAGTGGACCCTCAAGTTATAAATGGCCTGACACAAGAACAACTTGGATTATGACTGGTATTTTAGTTTTAACCTATGAACAAAATCTTGAGTTATGACCCAAATGCCAGGTGCTTGTGCTTGCAAATGGTCTCAGATACAGATTTAACCCTTAAAGAGTTCTGGAAGGAACATTACAATATCCTTTCTTGTGTGGGGTTAATTGAGAAATCCTGGGCCAATGTCTCTCTAAGAACAATGAGATCTGCCTGTATATGGGAGAGAGAGTTTGAAGGCTGTGTAGAGGGGCCTAAGCCTTCATTTGACCAACTTGAGTTACAACCAGCCCTCAGGAATGAATAGAGTTTGTAAGTCAAGGGTCCACTGTATGTCAAATTATTTCTCCGTGTTTAGGAAATTTTCTGCAATTAGTTCTATGAACAAGTTTTTTAGGTCCCTTGCACTATTTACTGCTTTGTCCTTGACTCCCATCCATCTTATGTTACTTTCCTTTGCATCATCTAGCAGCTGTTGGATTGATTTTTTGTGGTCCCTTGTTCTTGTTTTTTTGTTTTCTTTTTTCCTTTTTCTTTTTTTAGTTCTGGGGATCAAACTCAGGACCTATCTTGCAAGGCAGGCATGGTACCACTGAACTAAATCCCTGGCCCATGTCCCTTGCTATTTTTAAGAAATCTTTTTTCATGATCACTAAGTACAATCCTCTCTCTTAGATCTGATATTCTATCACATTGGTTCATTCATCTGTATATACTTTCAAACAAATTTTTAATCTCCTGGATATCAGATTGAATCTGTTTCATTGATTCCATTTCTTTCCTATGTAGGCCACTTTGCATCATTTTCCTAAGCTCTTCTATTTTTTTTAATCTGTTTATATTCTAGATTGACTAATCATGCCCTTCATTATGACCATCATCTCTGAGAAATTATTTCTGATTTGATTTTTTTCTTGATCCTCATTCATTTGCTGTATTCCTTCTTCTGTTACTGGCTTTCAAATTGTTCTACCTCATTGCCCCTTGGGTTTGTCTTTGGCAAACTGGAAGCCTGGAATTGGATCTTGCTTCTGTGTCTTCTCTTTTTCTTTCTTTCTTTCTTTCTTTCTTTCTTTCTTTCTTTCTTTCTTTTAATTTAATTCCTGGGTTGATACTTACAATTTGTTTATAGCAGGTATCTTTATTGCTGGTATCAAGAACCCTGAGGAAATTACTTCTCAGAGATGTCTTCCAGGTTTAACTGGATTTTGGGTTTTGATTCTGTTTCAGGATCCTACCTCTTCAGTTTATGAGGGATGAGAAGTTGCTGCCTTTTTGGCCTGGCCCCTGGTTCTTTGGCACTGACCTATAGTATTGTTTATGACAAGGAGAAATAACTGATTAGAACAATTGTGTCTCCTTGGCTAATGTCATGCGTTCAGTAATAATAATAGTATCAAACATAGCCTAGAAAATGACAAACCGTGGTAACTATTAATTTGCTACCTTTAGCCATATGAGCAGTATTTCTACTTACATAACACAATCTAAAATTTTATACAGTAAATATCAGTCTATGGTGATTTTACCCTCAGGAAAGAAAATTTAAGAGAGGCTAGAGGAAAAAATATGGAAATGGAAGAAGAGAAAGGAATTAGAAGCAAGGCTGGAGGACAGGAAGATTATAGAAGCTTTAGGAACTGCTGAAGTCAGGAGGGAAAGAAAGAAGGTAGAAACTGAAGCAAGAACAGAAAAAAACAAAAAATAAGAAACAATGTTCTCACTTGTATAAAAATAAGAATAAACAATCAAGAAATAGAGGGTGTGTGTGGACCAGAGCTGCACAGATTTGCACAGGTCCCAGGCAGGGCCCTGCCCCAACCCCAGCAGCTTGGGCCCACAGGCCTCAGCCAAAGGCCTGCCTGGAAAAGAACTGCACAGGTGCACAAACAACAGCCAGAAGCCTGCCCAGACACTATTGGGATTGGCACAGTGGTGAGCAGGCAAAAAAAGGCCTCTCATTGGCTTGCTAAGAAGTGAAGACCACTAGATGAGCAAAAAGTCACATCAACAAAGCAGTAGCAGGCAGCATCTGTTGAAATTGGAAGACACGTAAACAAGTCTGAAAACCACACTTCCAGATCACCTATGGCAACTCCAAAGGGAAACAAGGGAACAATTTGATACTCGGCCACCTGGACTGCCTGAACTGGCAACAAAAGAGAATCTAGAAAAAATGAAATCAGAAATGATTTCTCAGATAGCAACAGAGATTGTGTCCACAGTGCAAGTCATGATTAATAACTCTAGAGAATCCATAAAACAGATGCAAACAGATTTTCAGGAGATTAAAAACTCCATTAAATGTTTGTGCAGGTGAATGAGCCAATGTAAGGACAGAATATCAGATATAGAAGACAGAATTGTGATTAATGATCAGGAAAAAAAAAATTCCTTAAAAATAGTAAGGGACCACAAGAAAGCAATCCAGCAGCTGCTAGATGATGCAAAGAACATAAGACTGATCACAGTCAATGAAGAAACAGGAGAGTGTGCAAATGACGTAAAAAAATCTGTTCACAGTAGTAATGGCAGAAAACTTCCCAAGCAGGGGGAAAGAACTTGACATACAGATAAGTGAGACATACAGGACTCCAACTAGCCATGATAAAAAAAGGTCTATGCCTAGGCATATAATAGTTAAGATTGCAGAAACCCAACAGTAGAACAAAATTCTACAAGCAGTTAGAGAAAAGAAACAAATCACATACAAAGGAAAGCCCATCAGAATCACAGCAGACTTCTCAGCACAAACCCTCAAGGTAAGAGGAGCTTGGAGTGATGTATTTAAAGCCCTAAAGGAATACAGCCTCCAACCCAGATTAATGTACCTGTAAAACAACTTTTCAAAATTGATGGAGAAGTAAGATATTTCATGACAAAGAGCACCTGAGGAACTTCATGAATACCAAACCAGCACTCCACAAAATTTCAGACAATATCCTAGGAAAAGACAATGAGGATCACAACCCCAGGAAGCCCAGCAGAATAAATCCATGAGCCATGATAAGAAATTAAATGCAAAGGGGGAAAATTCAACAAAAAGAAAAAGCCATGACAAGGATAAGTCATTACATATCAGTTATAACCATCAATATTAATGGTCTCAGTTCACCAATCAAAAGACATAGACTGGCAGAATAGGTCAAGAAGCAAGATCCAACAATATGCTGCATACAAGAAACATAATTAATTCCCAAAGAAACTCAGACTGAAAGTTAAAGGGTGGAAAACAATATGCCATGCAACAGGAACCCGAAAAAAAGCAGGAATAGCTATCCTCTTTCCAGACCTAATTGATTTCAAATGAACATTGATTAAGAGAGACAAAGAAGGACACTACATCCTTATAAAGGGAACAATCCAAGAGGAAGAAATGACAATCCTAAATATATATGCACCAAATACTAGTGCACCCAACTATATAAGCCAAATACTAATGGACTTAAAAAATCAAATAAGTACTAGTACAAGAGTAGTGGGAGACCTCAATACCCCACTGTCACAAATAGACAGATCAATTAGACAAAAAATAAACAGCAAAATATTAGAACTCAATCAAACTCTTGAACAAATGGGCTTAACAGGTGTTTACAGAGTGTTTCACCCCACAAAATCAGAATATACATTCTTTTTGGCTGCACACAGGTCATTCTCCAAAATAGACCACATACTGGGTGAGGGATTTAGCTCAGTGGCACCACACCTCCCTAGAAAGTGCAAGGTCCTCAGTTCGATCCCCACTACCACCAAAAAAAAAAAAAAAATAGACTACATACTTGCTCATAGAACATGTTTAAGTAAGTGCAAAGGAATTGAAGTTATCCCCTGTATATTATCAGACCATAGTGTGGTGAAATTGGAGATCAAAAGCAAAAGAAACCACAAGAGTTTCATAAACACATGGAAATTGAACAACACACTCCTTTTTTTTTTTTTTTTGGTACCAGGGATCGAACTCGGGTCCTTCTGCTTGCAAGGTAGGTGGTGAAACCACTGAGCTAAATCCCCAGCCCCTAACACACTTCTGAATAACCAGTGAGTCACAGAGGAAATTAAAGAAGAAATCAGACAGTTTCTATAATTAAATGACAAAGCCAATACAACATATTGGAATCTGTGGGACACAATGAAAGCAGTCTTACGAGGGAAATTCATAGGAGTGAATACTCATATTAGGAAAACAGAGCACACTCAAATAACTTGATGCGGAACCTCAAGCTTCTAGAAAAAGAACAGCAGGACAAACCCAAAGCTCGTACGAGGGAGGAAATTACAAAGATCAGAGCAGAAATCAATGCAATAGAGACTAAGAGAATGATACAAAAAAAATCAATGAAGCAAAGAGTTGGTTTTTTGAAAGAATAAACAAAATTGACAAACCCTTAGCCAAACTTATCAAAAAAAGGAAAAAGGGAAAAAAAGACCCAAATCCATGCAATTAAGAATGAAAAGGGTGAAATTACAATGGACCCAGCAGAAATCCAGAGGATCATCAATACCTACTTCAAGAACCTCTACTCCAATAAGATGGAAAACACAGAAGAAATAAAGATTCCTAGATCCATATGAATTACAAAAGTTGAACGAAGAAGACCTAAAAATTCTAAACAACCCAATATCAATCAACAAAATTGAAAATGTAATTAAAAACTTACCAACTAAGAAAAGCCAGGGTCCTGATGGCTTCACTGTTGAATTCTACAAGACATTTAGAGAAGAAGTATTGCTACTACTGTTTAAATTCTTCAATGAAATTGAAAAGGAAGCAGTACTCCCAAATTCATTCCTTGAAGCTAGCATCACCTTGATCCCAAAAGCAGAGAAAGAACCAGCCAAAAAAGAGAACTATAGGCCAATCTCACTAATGAACATAGAGGCAAAAATCCTCAATTAGATACTGGAGAACAGAATGCAGATCATCAAGACAATCATACACCCCAAACAAGTGGGATTCCTCCTAGGGGTGCAAGAATGGTTCAACATGTGTAAATCAAAAAATGTAATACACTGTATTAATAGAGCCAAGGACAAAAAGCATCTGATCAACTCAATAGATGCAGAAAAAGCATTTGACAAAATCTAACACACATTCATGATAAAAAACCCTACAGAAAATTGGAATAGATGGTCTCTATCTCAACCTGATAAAAGCCATCTATGAAACAACAGGCAATATCATACTAAATGGTCAAAAATGAAATCCTTCACACTAGAATTAGGAACAAGACAAGGATGTCCACTATCACCACTCCTGTTTAATATGGTTTTGGAAACATTAGCCACAGCAATTAGAGAAGAGAAAAAAATAAAAGGAATGAAGATAGGAGACAAAGAAGTTAAATTGTCATTATTTGCAGAAAACATAATACAGTATATAGAAGACCCCAAGAACTCTACCAAAAGTCTTCTAGACTTAATAACCAAATTCAGTAGAGTAGCTGGATACAAGTTCAACACACACAAATCAATAGTTTTCCTGTACACGAACAACAAACTCAGTGAAAGGGGAACTAGAGGGCCGGGTATTTAGCTCAGTGGTTCCGCTGCCTGCCTCACAAGTGCAAGGACCCAAGTTCCATCCCCGGTACCAAAAAAAAAGGGGGGGAACTGGAGAAACAACTCCCTTCACAATAGCATTTAAAAAATGAAATACCTAGGAATCAACCTAACGAAAGAAATCAAAGACCTCTACTCTAAAAACAACAGCACTCTGTAAAAAGAGATGGAAGAGGATATCAGAAAATGGAAAGACATCCCTTGCTCCTGGGTAGGAAGAACCAATATAGTGAAAATGGCCATACTTCCAAAACTGCTATAGAGATTCAGTGCAATCCCAATTGAAATTCCAACAGCAAACTTCAAGGACCTTGAGAAAACAATCCAAAAATTCATTTGGAACAAGAAGAGACTTAGAATAGCAAAAGCAATTCTAGGCAACAAAGACAAGGTAGGGGGTATCACAATTCCCAATGTGAAACTATGCTGCAAAGCTACTGTGATTAAAAAAAAAAAAAACCAGCATGGTACTGGCAAAGAAACCAATCTGAGGACCAGTGGAACAGATTAGAAGATGTAGAAACAACTCCTGACACACTCAGCCACCTCATCTTTGACAAAGGAGCCAAACACTCTCACTGGAGGAAAGATAGCCTCTTTAATAAATGGTGCTGGAAAAATTGAGTTTCAACTTGCCAAAGATTAAAACTAGGCATATCTCTCACCATGCATGAAACTAAAATTGAAATGGATTAAAGATTTAAATATTAAAATAGAAACATTAAATCAATTGGAAGAGAGGTTAGGTAGAACTCTTGAAGACATTGGCATGGGAAAAGAGTTCATGAATAAAACCTCAGTCACACAAGAACTACCACAAAGAATCAACAAGTGGGATCTCATATTAAAAACCTTCTCCACAGCAAGAGAAGCAACCAACAATGTGAAGAGACAACCCACAATGTGGGAAAAAATTTTTACCAGCTGTTCCTCAGACAAAGATCTGCTATCTGGAATATATAAGGAACTTTAAAAAATCAGACCTCCCAAATTTAAAGACCCAATCCAAAACTGAGCATCTGGAATGAACAGACATTTCTCAAACAAGTAGAAATAGCAAATAAATATATGAAAAAATGTTCAACATCACTGGTCATTCAAGAGATGCAAATGAAAATAACGCTGAGATTCTACCTCACCCCAGAAAGAATGGCTGCTGTCATGAAATCAACCAGTAACAAATGCTTGTGGGGCTGTGGGGAAAAAGGAACCCTTCTCCACTGTTGGTGGGAGTGTAGACTGGTGCAACCAGTGTGGGAATCAGTATGGAGATACCTCAAAGAACAAGGATTAGAGGTCGCATTTGACCCACCTATTCCTGTGCTGGGTATCTTCCCAAAAGAATTAAAAGAATCATACCATGGTGATATATGTGCACCCATGTTCATAGCAGCACAGTTTATAATACCTAAGGCTTGGAAACAGCCCAATTGCCCATCAACTGGAGACTGGATAATGAAAATGTGGAGTTTTTTTCTAAAATGGAGTAGTACTCAGCCATAAAGAATGAGAAACTAGAGACATTTATAGCTAAATGGATGCACACTGAGGCCATCCTCTTAAGTGAAATAAATAGGGCACACGTGTAAATACTGAATAGTTTCTCTGGTGTGAGAAACTGAAAGTGTAAATAAGGATCAAAAGGTATAATACGTAATGTGAACTAGGAAGAAAATGTGCAACGGGGAAGGGGAAGTGGGAGGGATTGGGTAAAGGAAAGAAGGGAATGGAGTTAATATAAGAAAAGGAAAAAATGGAAAGAAAGTCTTTGTAAATAGGGAGGAGTGGAGAGGTTGAAGGGAGGAAAAATAAGAATGGGGAAAAAATAAGAACCAAGATATATTATGTAAAGGTACAAATTTCCAGTGATGAATGTCATTATATTGTGTACCTAAAATGTACCATAAAATTAATTTTAAAAAAAGAAATAGAGGAAAAAATAGAAAATTAAAATTTTTAAAACAAAGGAAGAAAAGTAGGAAAAATAATGTTCACTTCAGGCCATGTCTCTGCTCTCACTGTGTTGACAGAGGGGGCAAACAAAACCCAGATCCATGTTGATTGGTCCCAGCAAGCCAGCAGTACAATTATGGCAGTGGTAGATAATCCCAACAAACCTGGCCCTTTAGTTCCACTGAAGTTCAGACTGCTTCTAGTTTATGGCTGTGAGGCTAGAACCCTAGTTTTTCAGCCCACAACACTTGAACGACTCCTGCCAATTTGAGCTCAATGGGCTTTGTCCTGGGCTCCTTGACCTTACTTTAACTTGGTTGTGCCTCACCCTGACACTTGGAGCTAGTAGATGGAGCCAAACCTGCAGCTGTTCTGTGTCCTGACCTCCACTGACTCCTTTCCAAAATAGCTACTGGCCAATCACCCTCTCCTGGGGGTATCTGAACCTGAGTAACTCACCAGCCACTGGAGTCTACAGTGTTCACTGCTCCATTTCACTGGTATATTTCTCTGTGGAGGCCTTGGGGCTGTCAGTAGTCACCAGGCTTCTGCAGATTCAAGCAGCCCCTCCCACGCTATAAACTGGGGCTTAGGGAGAAAACCCCACTTTCCTCCTTGTGGTCTTTCTCTCCGCTCTAATTCTCACTTCAGATCCTGTCTGGGTCCTGGGGACCCACTTCCCTCCTCCTCTTCCTCACGTTGGTTTATTCCAGCATCTGGATTCCAAATACCAGAGAGGCTATTTCTCTGCTGCTCACCGTTCCACCATCTTTCCAGAAGTCTTCATTTAGGTTTCTGCTTAACTGTCACTTATACAAAGAAGCTCTCCTGATTTCCCTATTTTAAGTTTCATCTCTACCACTCTATCTCCCACCTTTCTTTTTCTTTCATGGCATTCTTCCATAACATGATTTATTTTCTTACATTTACTTATTGTCTTTATTTTGTTCATTACTGTATCCTTAGCATCTTTGCATATAATAGTTATTCAATATTTGGTTAAATAAATGATGAAATGAATGAAAAAATGAATTAATCACCTGAACAGTATGAAATTCTATCCCTTTTGAGTTTTCATTGGTGAATGCTGTAACATCCTGGTACTCTTCTAGCTCTCATAAATTCTTATCAGGCTCTTTCAGGCAGCTCCTCTTCTCTGTCCTTTATCAAAGGTCATCATACTCTATCAGAAAGCTCATTCATATCCCTGAATCACTGGTCCTAACCTCTCAGTCCTCCTATCCTAGACCTTCATTTTTTTTTTAGAATACCTCAAAATTTCTGATCTTCCATGCTGTATAACTTGGAGTGAGCAATTTTCACATACACAAAGCTCTTCTTTCATCTGTTATAAAGCTCTTCTTTCTTCCTGTATGATTTCTGTTTCATCTTTTGGTTATTTTATGTGAACAACATAGCTCAGGCCCTTATTATTTCAAGCCATAAATATAATAATCTCTCAGTGGCTTCATTTTTTTATTTCTTTCTTTCTGTAGTTATCTACCCTGCTTCCAGAAGAATCTTCCTAAAATAATGCTTTCACATTCTTTTACTGCTCACAGTCCCACAAGACTGTTTTGTTGATTCTGAACTCATCTACTTATTTTTTGAGAACTTCTTTAATCTGTACCCAGCTTTGTTCCCATTGCCAATCAAGTTGATAACCATTATGACTATAAATAACTATATTTTTGGTTTCTTTTAAATTTGTCAGTTTAGATAATCATGCTCTTTTAAACTCTGTATAGAGAGTGGCTAAGGCATCTAAATTCTTTAATGGCTTAGGATGGTGCAATGGCCATATTTGCTTAACTTTAATACTGACTCAGCTAAGGTGATTGGCTATGGAAGAAAGAGGAATAGGTTAGAACAGACAAATGATTCTTTGCTGTGAATAGCCAATTTGTTGAATGGTTAGAGATGAAATAAGCAACACGAGTAGGGATTAAGCTTTCACATATGCTCCATTTCAAATGTGTTTCTTTCTCTTGCATCTCTTGCATGATTTTATCACCTACAGAAAAATTATGGGATCATTGTGGCCCAAAGAGTTATGATTCAGAGAGACATGCTAGCAAGAAAAAGCATCATAGAGTAGTTTGGTCCTTCCATATAGAAGAATATGTAAGTTACTGAAAAAATTTATTTTTGCTTTTCCTACCATAGTAAATGTTCCCCAGTTGCCAAAGATAGACATTTACTTTGTCTGGTTCTATGTAGTAATTAACTTGGAGAGATAAATTATTTTAGAAGGTTCAAGTAGCAGATAATAAATGAAAGAGTCCTCTTTTTATTTTCTGTAGTTTCTGAGTACTTTTGGGAGAGTGACAGAAGTCTTCTTTAGAGAAACCAGTCTGGGTCTAAAGGATCTGACAGTAGTTTATAAACATAGACAAAAAGAACATATTTCACCATTGTCATTTATAAAGAGCCTTGGAGTTAAGTGTGCCCTGCCTACTTGAGTGTACATCTATTGGAGCAAGTTTCAGTTCTGTTCATTGTGATACAGTAGTCATTTATTGCATATGAATGCTGACTGTGATTTCTTTCTGTGACTTTCTTAGTATTGCCGGAAGTGTAGCTGAGAGCTATGATACAGAGAGTGGGTTTGAAGATTCAGAGAACAATGACATTGCTAATTCTATCGTACGGTTCATTACCCGATTTATTGACAAGGTTTGTACAGAAAGTGGAGTTACTCAGGATCACATCAAGAGCCTTCATTGTATGATACCAGGTAATCACTTTGCAAATATTAGAGAATCCGAATATTAATGATAATTGAGTTTTCCAGCATAAGACCTATATAATACCTATCTATTGTGTAGTTTAGGCGTGCTAGTTATTTATTTTCTGATTTGTTATTTTAAATATTTTTAAATTGTGATAACATAAATAACATATATAACATAAAATTAGCCATCTGGCGATTGAACCCAGGGACATGCTACCATTGAGCTACCACCCCAGTCCTTTTTGGTGTTTTATTTTGCTTTATTTTGTTTTGTTTTTGAGACAGGGTCTCACTAAACTTCTCAGGCTGGCCTTGAATTTACAATACCCCTGTCTTAGCCTCCCAGGTAGCTAGGATTACAGGCATGCACTACCACACCCAGCCATCTTAACCATTTTTAAATATACAATTCAGTGGTATTAATTATATTTACAATGTTGTGCAAGCATCACCACTATTTCCAAAACTTTTTCATCACTCCAAATAGATACTCTGTAATCAGGGCCGGAGGTTTAGCTCAGTGGTACCAGTGCCGGCCTGGCAAGCACAGGGTCCAGAGTTCCACAAAAAAAAAAAAAGAGAGAGAGAGACAGATACTCTGTAACCATTAAGTAATAACGCCTGTTGCTCCACCCCCAAACCCCTGGGGATATATAATTACTTTCTGTTTCATGAATTTGCCTACTGTAGATATTTTATATAGGTAGAACCATGCAATATTTCAACTTTTGCATCTGGTTTATTTCATTTAACATAATGTTTTCAAGGTTTACCCAGTTATCAGAATTTAATTTGTTTATCTAATCGTGTTGATGGACACTTAGTTTGTTTCCACCTTTTGGGTATTATTAATAATGTTACTGTGAGTATTCACATATATAAATATCTGAGTATTTGTTTTCAATTCGTTGTTGTATATATGTAGGAGTGAAATTTCTGGGTCATATGGTAATCCTATATTTAAATTTTTTAAGATCTACCAAATTTAGATTAGCTTTTAATTCTAAAATATCTGGAATTTGTTTTACATTCTTTTGTTTTGGTTACTCTGACCCATCCTAGGAATTGTAGCTATGCACATTGAGACCCTAGAAGCAGTGCATCGTGAGAGTAGAAGACTTCCACCTATACAGAAGGTAATTATGTTAGATTACATGCTTTCAGGGTATAACATCTCTTCTCCAAAATAGTAACAATAGACTATTGTGCTCCAGAAGTACCTTCTCTTAACCTTTTACAAGTGCAATTTTAATGGTACATTAAACTTTCAGGAGAATTTGTCCTGTAGAACCTTATAAAAAGCAACTGAAATGGGAACAGTATCCTTTCTTGGATTCAATAAAAGAGCAATAACAACCTCTTGTTGAGTTTACTTTTATAGGCAGGGCAGAAATTATGAATAATTCTAACTTTCAAGCCCAACCCAAGATTTTATGTCCAGCCTACATCCAAAACAAAAATAAAACAAGTACCATAAAAGCACAAGACTCCTGAGTCTGGCCATACATCACATGTTTCGGGCAACTCTGTTAAAAATTCAGAGTCCTGGGGCTGGGGGTTTAGCTCAGTGGTTTCGCCACCTGATGTGCAAGCGCAAGGACCCAAGTTCAATCCCCAGTACAAAAAAAAAAGAAAATTCAGAGTCCTCAACCCTGCCTCATCCTCCTGAATCAGAATACCCTGAAACATAGCTTGGAAATCTGTATTTTTCTTATCCCCACCCTCCCACCTTTGGTGCTGGGGCTCCAACCCAGGGCCTTGGATATTCCAGGACATGCATTCTACCACTGAGCCACATCGTCAGCCCTTGGAAATCTGTATTTTAACACACCTCTCAGATGATTATTTTGCTGCTAATATGTGGACTAGGTTCAGGACCCTCTTGCCTATAAAATAAAGCTATTAAGAATAAATTTTTTTAAAAAAGAATAAAGTCAGGGCCGGGGATTTAGCTCAGTGGTTCTACTGCCTGCCTTGAAAGTGCAAGGTCCTGAGTTCAATCCCCAATACCCCCCCACCAAAAAAAGAATAAATTCAGAAGAAAATTCAAAACTCAGATAGGTAGGAAAAATAATTCTATTAGAAACTTAAGACAGTGGTCATTATATTTTAGCTTTACATTTAGCTCTAAGCTTCCTAGAGCCAGCAAAAAGAATAGCGCTGATTTATATAGTTTTTATTGTTAGTAAAAAAATATATATTAGATCTTCCGGAAAATTGTAGTTTTTTTCCTTGCCCTAATCTCTTCAGAGGAATATATGATGTGGTTCTTCATATAATGGATACTGAGTCAGGATTTTTCAAGATGTATAAAATATAAATGTTTATTTCTTGATCAAGAAAGACAGGTTTTTTTTCTTTTTCTCCTTTGAGACAGGGTCTCACTGTGCAGTTTAGGCCAGCCTTGAACTCACTATTAGCCTAGGCTGGCCTCAAACTCATAGTAATCCACCTGCCTCAGCCTCCTGAGTGCTGGGATTACAGGCATGCACCACCACACCCCACTAAAGAGACAGATCTTTTTAAAAACTCATCCATTTTTTTCAAGTTTACAAATATAATAATGTTCTTTGTATAAAATTCAAGCATAAAAGAAATAGACATTGTACAAAGTGAAAAGCTCGCCAGGAATTTAGCTCAGTGGTTCTACTGCCTGCCTTGCAAGCACAAGGACCCAAGTTCGATCCCCGGTACCGGAAACAAAAACAAACAAAACAAAGAAAAAAAAAAACAAAAGGAATGGTTCAAAGTGAAAAGCTCCCCCACCAGTTCTCCCTACCCTACCCCCACTTCTGCCTTCACCCCCTAACCATAACACTACCATTAACAAGTTGGTCATATTCTTTTTTCTTTTTCCAAAAATGGGATCATAGTGTACATACCAGTTTGCAATTTCCTTTTTAACTTTACAATGAATTCTGGGCATCTATTTATTTTAATACTAAAGATCTATGACATTTTTGTAAAGGTTGGAAAATAATGCATTGAATGGATTTTTCAGACATTTATATATTTCCCAATGATTTTACTGGGGATTTTTTCACAATGATTTTACTGCAAAGAATCTTGGATGCAGAAACTTCATTTTTCCCTCTTTCCAAATTTTTTTTGTCACTTGGCTACCTGAGAAGTCTAGTTTATGGTTTTTAGGACTATAAATGAAAAGATAACTTTGATTTAAGTGTTGGAAACCCTACAAGAGTTGTGTTTAAGATACTTTCTCTGTTGTTAGCCCAAGATTCTAAGACCTGCTTTGCTGCCAGGAGAAGAAATTGTATGTGAAGGTCTTCGAGTCCTGCTTGATCCTGATGGCAGAGAAGAAGCCACTGGAGGCCTTCTTGGAGGCCCTCAGCTCCTGCCAGCAGAAGGAGCTTTGTTCCTCACCACATACAGAATTCTGTTCAGAGGGACACCTCATGACCAGCTAGGTATGAATCATAATATAGCATCAGAACATGGAAGTCTGTGTAGCACATGAAGTTTTTGTTCAGTCTGTACACAGTGATTGCAAGTAAGTTCAAATCCAGAATAAGCTTTTGGCCACACGGGTATTTAGGGGGTGGAGGGATACTTTTGCTAGTGATAATTTATATCATAGATTTTTATTTGAAAAACAAAAGCTGTATTCTAATCAATAAATTAAGTATTTATTTGCTGAAACAATTATAATTGCATGAAGCAATGTCTCAGTATCTAACTCCATACTCTGTTGATTTGTCCCAGCTTTCTGAGTCCTACAGTTAACTGTAAAGCTAAAGTCTTCCAGATACATGATCATTTTTATGAAAGGATTTGCTAAGTATCACAGGATTGTACAGCACTGATAAACTAATTTACCTCTTATCCCATTTCAGCTAATCCTGCTTCCTTCTTAGCGGACAACTTGTCTTTTATTCACTAAACCCACAACTTTTTTTATTTCCTACTACGGTATACAGTCTTCTGTATTAGAAAGGAATAGCATGCTCTTTATAGAACTAAACTGCATTTTCTCTAAATTACTCTAATCTCCATATAAAATATCTGTTGGTTGGAAAAATACATAAAATGTGAGGCAAAACCATTGGACTCAAAATCAAAAAAGTTCCTGTTTAGATTGCTAATGACCAGTCATGATAACACAACTGACCTAACTTCTCTAGAGTTCATTTTCTTCTTTTATAAAATTAGGAAAATGGCCTTTTATTGATGATAATTGATGGTTCTCAGCCTTGACTGCATATTTGAATTATCTGGGAAGCTATTTTTAAAATGCAAGTTTCTAGGCCCAACCCTCAAACAGTTGATTTGGAATATTAAGCAGGAGGAATGGGGAGACCAATACATTTGTATATTTCTTAAGCCCCACAAGTGATTTTGATGAATACTGAGGATTGAGAATTATTAGGCTAAATGATCACTAAAGTTCTTTCTTTTTCTGAAATTATTAATTCAGTAGTACTTGATAAGTATGCACTATGTGCTGTTTATTTTGTTGAACAATGGAATTCAGGTGTAAAAAATGTATGAACTTTAAAATCGTATCTTGATCACCTCTTCCTGAAGGACATTGGGGTTAATGTATTGGCATATGAATTTGGAAGGATACAATGCAACCTATATAACATGTATTCTCTGATTTATCCCGCAATATTATGAGACACATTCATTCCTCATTTATCTCTGAAATGTCCCCTTCTCCTTTAAATCTTAATAGTTGCATTATTCCTAAATTGGATAGGCTCAACGTGGTTTTAGTGTATTGGTTGTAAAAGATTGCTTACTGTACAGTAAGCAAAAACTCATGAAATTCAGTAAAGATAAATTCATAGGAACAGTTGTGCTCATTTTTGATAAGTGAAAAATGGAGGAAAATTTCTTGGCCCCCTTGGTGTATTGCTGTACATAAATTACATTTGTATTTAAAAGAAAGTTTTAAAAGAAACTAAATATACAGTACAGATTGAGTATCCCTTATCCAAAATGCTTGGGACCAGATTTTGGAATTTTTGCATTTTGGAAGATTTGCGTATGCTTTACTGCTTAAGCGTCCTTAATCCAAAGCCCCAAATCCAAATGTGCTCCCAAATCTAAAACCTTTTGAGCACCAGATTTTCAGATTAGGAATCTTTTTTTTTTTTTTTTTAGGACTTTTGTGAGATTAATGGTAAATACACATTTTGGACATATAAACTTGAGATAATTGTGTGGTCATTTAAATTGTTATAATTTATTTCTTTTTAAAAAAACAAAGCCAGGCTTAGTATGAAATTTCATATTATTCTCTTAGTATTTTCCTTTCAAATTTTGAGTTAGCTTCACGTTTTAGAAAAGGTATTTTTGTCATAGAAAAAATTTATTTTTTTTAATCTCTAATTTAAAATCTCTCCTTTAATAATATATAGAAATCTGAAAGTCTTACATGTGTTATATAAGCATAAGTTGCCTAATACATCCTAGAATTTAAATCCTCTGTACATCTTGACTTTGTTAAGCCTCTGGGTGTGAGCTTTATATAGGAAGATAGTCACAGTTTTTCAGGTTAAGGATAGACATATCCAGGAAATGAGAAGCTCTGATGATAATAAGCGGATAAATATATTGGGTAAACTTACTTCAAATCTTACCCCCTCTGGCTTACTGGCTATGAGGCTTTATTCATTGCTGCTTCTGTTACATCATTACCTGTTCCACTGCCTAAAATGCCCTCCTTCCCTTCTGTGAATCCAAATCCTACCCCCTCTTCAAAGCTCACCTTCCCTCCCATTTCATCTGGGAATCATTCTCTATTCATCTAGCATGTGGAGATCATCTCAGTTTTCTGAAATACTCAATGCCTTGAATACTCTGTTCTCTAAAGCCTAGGAGCTAATCACACATTGTATTCTGCATGTGACTCTCCTCCTGTGATAAACTGGAAGCTGTTCCAGGGAGGCTGTCTGTGCTACTTCTTTTCTAGACTCTTATCTTTATACCCTCAGGCAGTTGATATTTTTCCACTCTTGCTTTAATTGCATTCCTAAAAATCTTGGGCTTAAGTCTAGTCCTATCTTTTGAAGGCATACATACACAGTGCGGCTACTTTTACTACATACAGAAGCAAACTTTCTTTTTTTAAGTTTTGTTTTTATTAGTACATTTTGCAACACATAATGATTACATTCATCATGGGAGTTCGTACATGTATATAACACATCTTAATTCTTTTTTCTGTTTCCCTCTCCTACCCTCTCCCTCCATTTCTTGGTCCCCTTGCCTTTTGCAAATGATTTATCTCTTCACAGAAACAAACTTTAGAAACCTGTTCTCTTTTGCTTTATCTTTACATTAAATATCTTGGATGTCTTTTCATTATCTGAGGATATTTCTTTGTCAGTATAAAGCTTACCCTTAAGGTAAGATAGCGTTAAGGCAGATGATCTTGTGTGGCACATATCAAGTTTGGGAGCTAGAAAGAATAAAGGTAGGAAGCTTGTGACAGTTCCTTTCATTCTGGGAAAAGATTATCTCTCAGGAGTGAATTGCCATGCAATAAAATTAATTAGTGGAATTCTGGAATCATGACATTTTCTCTCACTGCATCCATGTGCATTGTCCTCTGCAGATGTATTTCTTCATCAGAGACTAGATGTCAGTTGTAAAGTCCTGTTACTGACTGTGTTGGTCTTCCTGCAGTTGGTGAACAGACAGTTGTGAGGAGCTTCCCCATTGCCTCCATCACCAAGGAGAAGAAGATCACAATGCAGAACCAGCTACAACAGAACATGCAAGAAGGATTGCAGATTACATCAGCATCTTTTCAGGTATAGGCTGGGGATCATTTGTCTGAAATGCTTGGAACCAGAAGTATTTCAGATTAGAAATTTTGCAGATTTTGAAATATTTCCATAGACTTACCAATTGTGTATCCCTAATTCAAAAATATAAACTCCAAATCCCTCCAAAATCTATAACGTTTGAGCACTGAAGTTTTGGATTTCAGAGGATTTTGTTGGATTTCAGATATGATCAACCTGTATTAAGAAAGGAAGGCCTTCTCTTAGTATTAATAACTTTCTACAGGGCCGGGGATTTAGCTCAGTGGTTCCGCCGCCTGCCTTGCAAGCTCAAGGACCTGAGTTTGATCCCCAGTACCAAAAAACAAAACAAAACAAAAAATTTCTACAACTCTAATGATTTTGTGACTACTTTCTGTGGTCATGGAATCAGAAGTTAGAAAATGAAGATCAGAGTGTCTGAGAGGGTAATCTTCAGCCGAGTGAACTCAAATAGTTTTGGATTTAATCCTTCACTACATGAACTCCTTAACCAACTCAGAGTACCAGTGGATTGTCTGTCATTATTTAGAAACTCAGACACATAGTGGCACTGTTCTCTGCCAAGTTAAACTTCAGTTCCTGTATAATAAAGCAGCTCTCGGCATCTGCCTCAGAAAGAAATACTGTATGGCTCTTCCGTGGAAGAAGTAAAACCCTTAAGAAGTACAGCAAGGACTAATGTCCTTTGGTACTAATTGAGTAACCCTTGATAAATCGAGGGTTTTTGCCAGAGAGCTGTGAACAATCAGAACTTGTAAAATTACTGATGCCGGACTCTGAAAGAAGCAACCTTTTCTAAGTTCAGACTATAATATGTTGCTTTTCCCATTCTTCATGCTTTGTCTCTGACTTCTCAGGTTTCCAAGGATTCAATTCTTGCCTCATTTTTTCTAGTCAAAGAGCCCTCCCTAATACTCCTGTGCTGATTTTATTAAATGTGAGGTTGGTGCTCTTTAGACTCCAGACCTTTACACATCATGTGAGAATATCGTCTACTTAGGGATTTCTTCACTGATCTAAATGCCAAAGAACTCTACATTCAAATATTGTCTGTCTATACTGGTTAGGATTCTAGTCAACCTGATAGTTTTTCTTCCTAGAATTGTTGTGTCTCTGGCTAAGAAATGACTTTAGTCCAAATTCCTGATCTACAACCAACAGTTGGGAAATGGAAAGGGCATGCTTGGCACATCAGCTACCACAAGTTAATTCCCAATCCCATCATAGCAAAGATAGTCATCATAGAAAGGAAGCTCAACTTCAAGATTGTGATTGTTTCTTGCCAACTAACCATCTATGGCAAGTAAACTCTTCTGAGCCTCACTTTTTTACTTTAAAAATTTTTTTAAATTATATTGCATGTTATCCAAAGTCCCTACATTCTCCAAAATCTTTCCATTTAGTATTATAATTTTTTCTGAGTTTTTTGTTTTTAATAATTTGGGGGAAAGTTATCTGGAAATTCTTCATGCTTCTGATGTAATTAATCTCTTTTGTTTCTAGTTGATTAAAGTAGCTTTTGATGAGGAAGTCAGTCCAGAAGTAGTAGAGATCTTTAAGAAACAGCTAATGAAGTTCCGTTATCCTCAGTCCATTTTCAGCACCTTCGCTTTTGCTGCTGGACAAACCACCCCACAAATAATTTTACCCAAACAAAAGGAAAAGAATACTTCCTTTCGGTAAGAAGAAAAACCAGTCTCTTAATTTCAGTCCTCTTGTGATTGATTGTCAGAGGAGGTGACTCAGCTTTTGTGTCAAGGTATAAATGATTGCTTCTTTTGTTTGTCATTCTGTCAAGACCATTGGGCCAACAACATAAAAATAGTGACATTGATATATGTGACAAGTTTCAAAATCTGAAACCTATAAAAGCTTTGACTGTCATGTCCATCACTGATGATACATTTTTAGAATGTGAAATTCTACTTTTTGTTTTCCTCATTAATCTCTTTCTAACTCTAATCTCTTTCTAATTGCCTTTGAGTAGTCCCTTCAGCTTTTATTAAAATCCAGGCCAAGTGGACAGTTTTACTATGTTCCTGAAATAGGTGTCTTTATTTTCTTTTCTTTTTTATCATTTTATTTTGAATAATTTTAATATATGTGCTGCCAAAGCGAGCACTATTTTGAATAATTTTAAGCTTATAGAAAATTTACACTAGTCAAATAATTCCTATATATACTTTATCTACATTAACCAGCAATCTCTACTTTGGTCATTTGCTTTATTATTCATTCTCACTCTCTCCTCTCTCTCTTTCTCATGTATGTTTATAATTTCTGAATCAGGGCTGGGGATTTAGCTCAGTGGTTTCGCCACATGCTGCTCAAGCACAAGGACCCGAGTTCGATCCCTGATACCAAAAATATATATATATATAATTTCTGAATCATTTGGGTTAAATACAAAATGCCTCTTTATCCTTAAACATCAATACACATTTTCTGAAAACAAGGACATTATTTTATATTATCATAGTACAGTAATAAAAACTAGGAAATGATATAAAATTTTTATCTAACCCAGAGTTCATTCAAATTTTATTGATGGGGCCGAGGATTTAGCTCAGCAGCACAGTGCCTGCCTCACAAGTGCAAGGTCCTGAGTTCTATCCGTGGTACAAAAAAAATTTATTGATGACTGTAGTTACTTTTTTTGCTCTGGTCCATAATCAAGCATTGCATTTAGTTGTCATATGAATCCTTATTCTGGTGAAAGTTTCTAGGAATTTATGTTGAAACTCTTACATTTCAGTTATTACACAATAACAGTTCTTTTAAATTCTTTTCCATCTATGATAAAATATAAGGGTGACCATTTTAGTTCATACACCATTAATCACCTAGGATGTGGATATCTGCCAATACAAATTACACATCAGAAATAGTTTTGCTGACTTTTTGCCTGAAGTTGGAGTAGATTGGGGATTATAGAAGATTTGAGGTTCCAGACAGTACCTCATTTGCCATTTGCACAACTAGCAACCTATATTACCTAGTGAGTGAAGGGACCATGAATATCAAGCTATGATATGCTGAAGCATGAACAGCTTCCTTGGGATTTATGAGTGAGAAAAGCATCTTAGTGCTGTAGGGTTGCAGAGAAGCCTGTGATGTTTGTTATCCCAGCCTCAATGGAAGATACAAAACTTGGTATAGTGTTTTAGGTTTAGAAACTATCAGAAATGTAAGTATTTATATTAGTTTCAGAAATATCAGGGCCTGCATTGCAAGCACAAGGTCCTGAGTTCGATCCCCAGTACCAAAAAAAAAAAAGAATATCAGTAACCAAGCCTGTTGTATATCAGCTGTGTGGAAAGAGAGCAATTTAAAAATTTTAAGAATTACCTTGAGTATGGGAAAAGAAAGATTATAGCTCTAGCTGGGAAAAATTTTCAAAACTATACTCGAACATGCCGAATCAGCCCGCTACAGACAGCCAGGTCTGTGCACGCCCTACCGAGGTCCTGAGTCGCACAGAACACGCGGAATCAGGCCGCTGCACACAGGAAGGTCTGTGCACGCCCTACCGAGGTCCTGAGTCGCGCGGAAAACACCGAATTACCCCCCCGCAGACAGACAGCCACCTGGTTCCACACTACAAAGACGCAGAGGACACCAGACCACTAGACTAAGGTACTGAGTCCCGCTGTTCCCGGCCCAGAGGTAGGGACTTCTGAGCCGCCATCCCACTGCTCCTGGTCCAGAGGACAGGGCTTCCCAGTCACCATCCCTCCCGCTGCTCCCAGCCCAGAGGAAAGGGCTGTTGGGCACCTTCTGTCCCGATGCTCCTGGCCCAGAGGAAGGGGCTTCTGGGCCACCATCCCTCCCACCGCTCCCAGCCCAGAGGGAGGGGCTTTTGAGCCACCATCCCACTGCTCCTGGTCCAGAGGAGGGGGCTTCCCAGCCACCATCCCTCCCGCTGCTCCCAGCCCACAGGAAAGGGCTTTTGGGTCACCATCCCTACTGCTGCTCGCGGCCCCTGGCCCACCTCACCCAGCTCAGAGGAGGTAATCCGTGCAGGCGCTAACAGCCCCCTGGCCCAGTCGAAATGAGAAAACACGTAAATAAGTCTCAAAACCAGACTTCCAGATCACCTACAACAACTCCAAAGGGAAATGAGATGGAACACTCTGATACTCAACCACCTGGGCCCACTGAACTGGCAACAAAAGGGGATCTGGAGAAAATGAAATCAGAAATAATTTCTCAGATAACAGGAGAAATTGCGCCCCTAGTGCAAGACATGATTAATGAATCTAGAGAGGAGCTCAGGAACATGATGGAATCCCAACATAAGAAACAAATGGAATCCATAAAACAGATGCAAATAGATTTCCAGGACATGAAAAACTCTATTGAAAGTCTACACAGCGGAATGAGCCAATGTGAGGACAGAATTTCAGATATAGAAGATAAGATTGCAATTAGTGACCAGGAAAAGAAAAATTGCTTCAAAATTATAAGGGAACATGAGAAATCAATCCAGCAGCTGCTAGATGATGCAAAGAAGAATAACATAAGACTGATTGGGCTCAATGAAGAAACAGGAGAGAGTGCAGATGACATAAAAAAATCTCTTCATAGAAATAATGCCAGAAAACTTCCCAAGCAGGGGAAAAGAGCTTGACATACAGATAAGTGAGGTATATAGTACTCCAAATAGCCTTGATCAAAAACAGTCTACACATAGGCATATAATTGTTAAGATTCCAGAAACACAACAGAAGACCAAAGTTCTCCAAGCAGTCAGGGAAAAGAAACAAATCACATACAAAGGAAAGCCCATCAGAATCACAGCAGACTTCTCAACACAAACCATCAAGGCAGAAGAGCTTGGAGTGACATATTCCAAGCCCTAAAAGAAAACAGCCTCCAGCCCAGATTGATGTACCCTGCAAAACTATCTTTCAAAATGGATGGAGAAATAAGATACTTTCATGACCAAGAGCACCTTAGGAACTTCGTGAATACCAAACTCGCACTCCAAAGAATTTTATACAATATCCTAGGAATAGACATTGAGGATCACAACCCCAGGGGGCAAAACAGAATGAACCCATCTGGCATTCCAAAAAATTAAATGTAAAAGGGGAGAACCCAACAAAAAGAAAAAGTCATGGCAATGACAAGTCAATACATTTCGGTTATAACCATCAAGGTTAATGGTCTCAATTCACCAATCAAAAGAAATAGACTGGCAGAATGGGTCAAGAAGCAAAATCCAACAATATGCTGCATACAAGAAACACACTTCATTCAAAAGGAAACTCATAGACTGAAAGTTAAAGGGTGGAAAACAATATTCCATGCAACAGGAACCCGAAAAAAAGCAGGAGTAGCTATCCTCTTGGCAGATCAAGTAGATTTCAAACCAACACTGATTAAGAGAGACGAAGAAGGACACTACATCCTTGTAAAGGGAAGAATCCAAGAGGAAGAGATGACAGTCATAAATATCTATGCACCAAACACTAGTGCACCCAACTATATAAAACAAATACTAACAGACATGAAAAGTCATATATGCACTAATACAATTGTAGTGGGGGACCTCAACACCCCACTGTCACAAATGGATAGATCAACTAGACAAAAAATAAGTAATGAAATACTAGAACTCAGTCGAACTCTTGAACAAATGAACTTAACAGATGTTTACAGACTGTTCCACCCCACAAAATCAGAATACACATTCTTCTCAGCTGCACATGGGTCATTCTCCAAAATAGACCACATACTCACACATAGAACATGTTTAAGTAAGTGCAAAGGAATTGAAGTCATCCCCTGTACATTATCAGACCATAGTGCGATGAAATTGGAGATCCATAGCAAAAGAAACTGGAAAAATTTCATAAACACGTGGAAATTGAACAACACACTTCTGAATAACCAATGGGTCACAGAGGAAATTAAAGAAGAAATCAGACAGTTCCTTCAATTAAATGACAATGACAATACAACATATCAGAATCTATGGGACACAATGAAAGCTGTCTTATGAGGGAAATTCACAGCAGTGAATATGCATATTAGGAAAACAGAAGGAGCCCAATTAAACAACCTGATGCTGAACCTCAAGCTTCTAGAAAAAGAAGAGCAGGACAACCCCAAAGCTCATACAAGGGAGGAAATTATAAAGATCAGAGGAGAAATCAATGCAATGGAGACTAAGAGAATGATACAAAAAATCAATGAAGCCAAGAGTTGGTTCTTCGAAAGAATCAACAAAATTGACAAACCTTTAGCCAACCTTGTCAGAAAAAGGAAAGAAAAGGCCCAAATCCAATGCAATTAGGAATGAAAAGGGTGAAATGACAACAGACCCAGCAGAAATCCAGAGGATCATCAATACCTACTTCCAGAACCTATATGCCAATAAGATGGACAACACATAAGAAATGGACAGATTCCTAGATACATGTGAATTACCAAAGTTGAACGAAGAAAATCTAAAAATTCTGAACAACCCAATATCAACCAATGAAATTGAAAATGTAATTAAAAACTTATCAACTAAGAAAAGCCTGGGCCCTGATGGCTTCACTGCTGAATTCTACAAGACATTTAGAGAGGAACTGCTGCCACTACTGTTTAAACTCTTCAGTGAAACTGAAAGGGAAGCAATACTCCCAAATTCATTCCTGGAAGCAAGCATCACCTTGATCCCCAAAGCAGAGAAAGACCCAACTGAAAAAGAGAAGTATAGGCCAATCTCACTAATGAACATAGATGCAAAAATCCTTAATAAGATACTAGCAAACAGAATGCAGAAGATCATCAAGAAGATCATACACCCTGATCAAGTGGGATTCATCCCAGGGATGCAGAGATGGTTCAATATATGAAAATCAATCAATGTAATACACTATATCAATAGAGCCAAGGACAAAAACCATAAGATTATCTCCATAGACGCAGAAAAAGCATTTGACAAAATCCAACATCCATTTATGATAAAAACCCTACAAAAAATTGGAATAGATGGTCTCTACCTCAAACTGATAGAAGCCATCAATGAAAAACCAACAGCCAATATCATACTAAATGGTCAAAAACTGAAATCCTTCACACTCGAATCAGGAACAAGACAAGGATGTCCACTATCACCACTCTTGTTCAATATAGTTCAGGAAACATTAGCCACGGCAATTAGACAAGAGAAAGAAATAAAAGGAATAAAAATAGGTAATGAAGAAGTCAAATTGTCATTATTTGCAGATGACATGATACTCTATACAGAAGACCCCAAGAACTCCACTAAAAGTCTTCTAGACTTAATAACCAAATTCAGTCAAGTAGCTGGTTCCAAGGTCAACACACAAAAATCAATAGCTTTCCTCTACACCAATGACAGACTCACTGAGAGAGAAATAGGGCAAATAATTCCTTTCACAATAGCATCCAAAAAACTGAAATACCTAGGAATCATCCTAACAAAAGAAATCAAAGACCTCTTCTCTGAAAACTATGGCACTCTGAAAAGAGAGATTGAAGATGCTATCAGAAAATGGACAGACATCCCCTGCTCCTGGGTAGGAAGGATTAATATAGTGAAGATGGCCATACTTCCAAAACTGCTATATAGATTTAATGCAATTCCAATTGAGATCCCAGCAGCATACTTCATAGACCTTGAGAAAACAATCCAAAAATTCATTTGGAACAAGAAGAGACCCAGAATAGCAAAAGCAATTCTAGGTAACAGAGACATGGCAGGGGGTATCACAATCCCCAACCTGCAACTCAACTACAAAGCTACTGTGATAAAAACAGCATGTTACTGGCAAAGAAACAGACTTGAGGACCAGTGGAACAGATTAGAAGATGCAGAAACAACACCAGACACATTCAGCCATCTCATCTTCGACAAAGGAGCCAAACACCCTCACTGGAGAAAAGATAGCCTCTTTAATAAACGGTGCTGGAAAAATTGGGCTTCAACTTGCCGAAGATTAAAACTAGACCTGTATCTCCCACCATGCACTAAACTAAAATCAAAATGGATTAAAGATCTAAATATTAAAATAGAAACTCTGAACCAGTTGGAACAGAGGTTAGGTAGAACCCTTGAAGACATCGGTGTAGGAAAAGATTTTATGAACAAAACCTCAGTTGCCCGTGAACTAGCACAAACAATCAACAAATGGGATCTCTTCTTATTAAAAGGCTTCTGCACAACAAGAGAAACCACCAGCAGTGTGAAGAGACAACCCACAATGTGGGAAAAAATCTTCACCTGCTCTTCCTCAGACAAAGGTCTACTATCTCGAATCTATAAAGAACTGAAAAAGATCTGACCTCCGAAATTTAAAGACCCAATCAAAAAATGGGCAGCTGAAATGAACAGACATTTCTCAGATAAAGAGGTAGAAATAGCAAATAAATACATGAAGAAATGTTCAACATCACTGGTCATTCGAGCGATGCAAATGAAAACAATGCTGAGATTCCACTTCACTCCAGAAAGAATGGCTGCTCTCATGAAATCAACCAATAACAAATGCTGGCAGGGCTGTGGGGAAAAGAGGAACCCTGCTCGACTGCTGGTGGGAGTGTAGACTGGTGCAAGCACTGTGGAAATCAGTATGGAGATACCTCAAAGAACTAGGACTGGAAGTCCCATTTGACCCCGCTATTCCACTGCTGGGGATCTTCCCCAAAGAATTAAAAGAATCATACCACAGTGATATATGTGCACCCATGTTCATAGCAGCCCAGTTTGTAATAGCTAAAACTTGGAAACAGCCCAAATGCCCATCAACTGGAGACTGGATAAAGAAAATGTGGTGTTTTTATAAAATGGAGTACTACTCAGCCATAAAAAATGAGAAATTAGAGACATTTATAGCTAAGTGGATGCACATTGAGGCAATACTCTTAAGTGAAATAAATAGGACACACATGTGTAAATACTGAATAGTTTCTCTGGTGTGAGAAACTGAAAGTGTAAATAAGGACTAAATGTATAATAGGTCATGTGAAATAGGAAGAAAAGGGACAAAGGGGAAGCAAGTGGGAGGGCTAGGGGAAAGGACAGAAGGGAATGGGATTAATATGAGAAAATGGGAAAAGTAGGAACAAAATCTTTGTAAATAGGGAGGACTGGAGAGGTTGAAGGGAGGGCTGGGCAAGGGTGAAAAATAAGAACCAAGAGAGACTATGTAAAGGTGCAAATTTCCAATGATGAATGTCATTATATTGTATACCTAAAATGTACCAATGATTAGAATGAATAATCGATAATGTAAAATAGGAAGAAAAGGTCCAAAGGGGTAGGGGTCGTGGGAGGGGCAGGGGAAAGGAAAGAAGGGAAAGGAAAAATGATGAGAAATGGAAAAAATGGAAATAAAGTCTTTGTAAATAGGGAAAGGTGGAGGGTGTGAAGGGAGGGCTAGGAATGGAGAAAAAATAAGAACCAAGATGCATTATGTAAAGGTTCAATTCCCAATGAGAAATGTAATTGTGTTGTATACCTACAATGTACCAATAAAAGAATTTAATACAAAAAAAAAAAAACTACACTCAGTTTAAATTATACCTGAAGTAATTCACAGTAGGTTTCATTTAGGAAATAGCTGTATTTTATAATTCCTAACAGGCATCTAGAACATATTCTGTGCTATTCAGGTTTGTACTACAGATGACTAAAGATGGTCTGGCAATAAAAGAATCCTTATCACATTTCACAGAATAGCAAGAAAACACAAAAAGAATTCTGTGTTAGTGAAGAAAATAGTCAAGAACAATTTTTATTCAAAATCTTCACTTCTATCAGATTAATCTGAAAAGCAACTCATTTATTTAATTCTCTGGGTAAAAATACTGTGTGCCTAGATTTTCTGTCAGTGAGAAAAACTATCTGAATAAATAAAGTACTTTTGGTCCAAGTAATTCACATCATAGTTTCCCATTAATTTAAGCTAAAAATACTCATTTCTGTTTTCTTTTTTAGTCTCTCAAAAAGAATATTGTTTTTCTATACCTTAGAAAATTTACAGCTAATTCAAGGCAGGACTCCAGACATACACACTTAAAATGTTTAAGAAATAAGTCAAAATGTTCCCAACTGTCATTGTTACATGATCTCAAAGAGAGTTTGAGTCAGTAGAAAAGGGAGAAGTCTAGCTTTCCATTTGGGAGACTTCTGAAACATAATTTTTGAGGACCGTTGTGGAGACAGTGGCACGGATAGCTATAATGGGCTCCGAGGTGTGCTTGACCAAAACACTGAACCAAGGAGTTTATATTTGGGACATATGTAGCTTGTGCTCCACTTGAAATTCTTACATCTTGTGTTTAAAACAGTATCCTGATGACAATGGAGTTTTGTAGGAAATTAGTCTGCTGCTACAAAAAAGTGATTTAAAGGGCCAGGGATTTAGCTCAGTGGCACCACGCCTGCCTCGCAAGCACAAAGTCCTAAGTTCGATCCCTGATACCACAAAAAATTAAAAAAAAAAAAAAGTGATCTAAAGAAAGAGAAGCTTAAAGAAAGTATGCACAGTACCATAGTATATACCAGTGGTGGTGAACGTATGGCACACGTGCACAGCAGTCTGTTTGTATCATTGAAAGCTCTAAAAGGTTTGCCATCACTGGTGTATACTATATTTATGACTTGTGGAAATGGAAACAAAAAAATGGAGCTATGTAGCTGTCAAAAATGTAAGTGATACCTTCATATTAAATTGACATTTCTCTTTGGTTTTATGACTTGTAGTACCTTTTCAAAAACAATTGTGAAAGGTGCCAAAAGGGCAGGGAAAATGACAATTGGCCGACAGTATTTATTGAAGAGGAAGACAGGAACAATTGTGGAAGAGAGAGTAAATCGTCCTGGATGGAATGAAGACGATGACATATCAGGTATTTGAGAATTCATTTTTTATTAATCAATTTTATTCTTATATGAATAAGAATAAGAAAATAAGACATAGTTGCACTTAAAACCCTTTATTGTTATTGTTTTTGTTGTTGTTGTTGTTGCTTTCAGTTTTTGCGAAGTTGTTTTATTTTGTTGAGACAGGGCCTTGCTATGTAGTCTGGGCTGACGTCAAATTCACAGCAAGCCTCCTGCCTCAGCCTCCCAAATGCTGAGACTACAGGCATGTGTCACCACGCCCAGCTGTACTTATACATTGATACCCAAAACTCAGGATCTCACTAGAAGTTTGAAAGTGTTTACCAGCTTCTCACAAGTGGAAGAAAGTTATTTTCGTACTCCTTTATTGTTTAGATAAAGATCTGTTAAATTCACATTGGCCAATTTTATGTAGGTTTGTTTTAATTGATCTCTGCTTCCCATCATCCTTATTTATCTTACTATAAGTTGCAATGAGTGATTGATGAGGAATGCTGAACTCCAAATAATCATGGTTTTTGTCATTGCTATAAAATATTCAAAACTTTAAAAAGAAAAAGACAAACAGAATAACGCTATTTGGAAAGCTTTTCTAGGTGGGTCTTATTCAAGGGAGAAAGAAGGAAACTCCACTACACAAGAAATTAAATTATAGGGTAGCCTCTTGTACCTTATTCTAACAGAATAAAAGTAAGGGAATAAGGACATTGACTATTTAAAGTTGAAGTTTGGGATTTCTGGTAAGACATTGTGGGTCCTTTTAATCAAAATGGGGAACCTAAGATGAAAGAATTCTTAAATGCTAAGAAAAAGACACCTGCTAAATATTTAAAACAATAGAATTTAGGCAGCTGAGATACTTCTCAGTTGGGAAAATAAGAGGAAGAAAACCAGTTAACAAAACGCTTTATTGAATGATTTTTTTTCCTGTGCTTAACCTGTTATCTAGTATGCTATGGAATTAACACTACAGAGAACATGATGTAATGTGAGGTAGAATGTACTTTACACCCTTTTCTTTGTCAAGATCTTAGTTTTAGCTACTAGTGATTATACAGCAACTTCTAGCTGTAACAACACCATTTTAAAAGAAACTTCATCTTCAGTGAGGGCACTGGCTAAAGGTCTCCATTTCAGTTCACCAGTATAAAGAACCAATGCAGTTTTGTGTGTATGTGTGCATGCCCTCTGTGAGAAAACGTACATACTGTACAGACTCAACTCTGACAGCAATGAAAAGACCCACCATGGCGAGCTAGGTCCCGCGCCTTCAATCCACTTCCATCACTTGCTTCCGTAGCTCGTCAGACCCTCAGCAGCCAAAATGGTGCAGCAGATCAATAGCAAAGAGGCTTTTCAGCAAGCCTTGGCTGCTGCAGGAGATAAACTTGTAGTAGTTGATTTCTCAGCCACGTGGTGTGGGCCTTGCAAAATGATCAAGCCTTTCTTTCATTCCCTGTCTGAAAAATATTCCAACGTGTTGTTCCTTGAAGTAGATGTGGATGACTGTCAGGACATTGCTGCAGAGTGTGAAGTCAAATGCATGCCAACCTTCCAGTTTTTTAAAAAGGGTGAAAAGGTGGGTGAGTTTTCTGGCGCTAATAAGGAAAATCTTGAAGCCACTATTACTGAATTAGTCTAATTGTGTTTTCTGAAGAACATAACCAACTATCCACTGTGTAAAACTTTTAATTTTTTTATTTACAAAAAATATGAAGTATGGAAACTATATACCCAACTGCCATCTGATTATAAATGACAATAAAATATTAATTCTACCCTTTAAGAAATAAATAAAAAGAAAAAAAGAAAAGACCCACCATTCCATTACTGAGGTGACCATTTGTTGGAACCCTGGCCTCACAGTCATATATAAAGCTATAAAATTACTGTTACCCATTTGTACTGACTGTTTTTGGAAGTTTTTTGATTTCATGGACTAAAACTATTCTATAACTGGGCCCAGTGACATGCACTTACAGTCCCAGCCTCTTGGAAGGCTGAAGCACAAGGATCTCTTCAGCTCCACAGTTCAGAGCTATCCTGGGAAACATAGCAAGACCCTATGTCAAAAAACTACAAAAGACCAAATTATGTAATGTTCTTTGTACCTCTACAAATAAAAGGCCAACATAAAACTGATTCCTGATTATGTACATTGTGAAGCTCACAAATTGAAATACAAATATATTTGTAGAGATAATCTGTTGGTTTTTTCTTTTTCATTTTAATAGAAGAGAGCCCTGTCTTTACCTTGTATATTAGTACCTTCAGTACATTTCCAAAAACTTTAAAAGTTAAATTTGACTTCTGTCACATTAAAAATAAAAAATATATTAGGATAATTTTTAACATGGTATTTTTTTTTTAGTTTTAGAATATGCAGTACTAATTAGGAATGTCCTTTTTTAAAAATCCTCCCTAAAATACTTGATTATTGAGTAAATTCTTCCACATCTAAAATCTAAAGGAATCTATAACCTATGATGGCAAAACTGTGAGGAGGTTTTCCATATCCACATCCTCCAACAAAAATATTTCTAGGAAAAAAAGTATAACTGTTTCATATCAGTCTTTTCTAAAAAGGCTTTTTCGGGGGCTGGGGATTTAGCTCAGTGGTTCTGCCCCCTGCCTCGCAACCACAAGGTACCAAGTTTGATCCCCGGTACCAAAAAAATAAATAAATAAAGACTTTTTCCCTCTGATGAGCTTCTTGTTAATCTAGAAATTTTCTAATAAAAATGTATACGCTGAAAGTAAGCTAAAAACTAGATGATGAATTTGTGTAGTGATCATATTAAAGATAAATTTTAGCTGAGTGTGTTTGTATATACATGTAACCCCAGCACTGAGAGGCTGGGACAAAAAGGTCATAAGTTTGGGCCCAGCCTCACCATTTAGCAAATTAGCAAAGGTGCTGTCTCAAGATTTTAAAAGGTCTCGGGGCCTGGGGATTTAGCTCAGTGGTGCCACCACCTGCCTTGCAAGTGCAAGGTCTTGAGTTTGATCCTGGGTAGCAAATAAATAAATAAATAGAAAGGACTGGGGAGGTAACTCAGTGTAAAGGCCCTAAGTTCAACCCCTGTACCAAAAAAAAATAAAGTAAATTTTACTGACAAGTTAACTTCTGACAATGTTTGAGTGTTTTTATGGAGTCTTATATTGCAATCACTGCATTATGGCATTAATGAGCAAGCCAGTTGGTACATAAAAATATGGGTAATGAATTCAAAATTATATTAATAAATTACTTAAATGGTGTTATTCCCTGACATTTTTAATTGAGTTACTGATATTTTATGACCTGACTGTCCATTGCTGTTTTATGATTCCTCATACAAGTTACCACTTAGTTTGTGATACATGTCACACCTGTCACCCTAAGGTAAACATTCTCTTCAAAAGAAAATTTAATACTTTACTTTGAGGTATTCCTGTAAAAGCATTTGCCATCATTACAGTTTCAGATGATAGTGAACTCCCCACAAGTACCCTGAAGCCCTCAGAGAAGTCTACAATGGAACAGTTAGTGGAAAAGGCTTGTTTCAGAGACTATCAGCGGTTAGGTTTGGGAACCATAAGTGGCACCTCATCCCGTTCAAAACCAGAGTATTTCCGAATCACTGCCTCCAACAGGATGTATTCTCTGTGCCGAAGGTAAGTGTCAGTGGGCCCTCAAAAGAGACCTTTTCTTCCATTATAGTTTTTAATGGGCTGTTTATATCCGTAGCCCAGGGAAAGATACAAAGGCCAGAAAAGAGGAGTAAGATCTCCAGAGATGTATATATTTAGGAGTTAACTTTTTATGTGGCAGAAGCAAACATCTCATTGCCATTTTGAAGACACTAGTTATATCACTGGAAAGTATATTAGGTCAGAAGGTAAGAAGCAAAAGTGCTTGTCCCCTTAATGAATTTCCTTTGTCTTTTTCTTCCCAGTTTACTGCTTTTCTGGTGTGCATGATGTTAACTTGAAGAATAGGATTTCCCAGGCAAATGGGAGAGATGCCAGGGATCCACAACCTTTTCTGTATAGGACCATACAGTAAATATGTCCAATTTGTGAGCTATAGAGTGTCTTTATTGCATCTACTTAGCTCTGCCACGAAAGCAGCCTTAAGCAGTAAGGAAAAGTATAGGCAAGTTGGGCTTTGGCCTGCAGGCCCTAATTGGCTGGCCCAGGTGTAGGCAGGGCTTCTTATGCTGCATAATTAGAATATTTATCTAGAATATTATTTAAAGAATATAAATGAACACATTTTCTTTGTTCTGTTCTTGTCACTTCTTGCTGTTTTTCAAATAGAGTATGCTCTATTTCATTCTTTACTATATGTAAATACAGATTTTCTAAAGCTTCTACAGGTTGGTTATTTTCATCTCCAGGTAAGTTGTTTTCTTTGCACTTATAAATTCCTGCATTAATTAAGTAGCTCCAAAAGCACTTCATAAATTGTAAGCTTTGTTCATATTTTAGAAAGTTATCTTAAGTTACTATTAGTTTCAAACCTATTGTTCCTAAAGACCTATAGATTTGTTATTTTCAGCATCAATTTAGGTTATAAATACTAGTGTGAAACATGAGAAATAAGTTGGGAATATAGTTTGAGATTGTGGACCAATACACATTTTCCGTGAAGTATGGAAAAGTTGAGACTCTGAATATGCAGTAATTTTTCAGGGATTTTCTGTTCTCACTAAATTTTCTTTGTAGATAAGTATAAGTGGTGTTATTGGGGGATGAGGTCCTGTTGTTTAGGAAGCTACCTATCAAATTATGACTGTCAATGAGAAAACAAAACTCATTTATTTTTTAATTTGTAAAATCTCATTTTTTTAGTCAGTAAAATCTTAGTAGATGACTTACAGCACTTGTTATAATTTGTTTATAGTGACGTAAAATAATATATATCTGTCAAACTCTTGGATGTAGAATAATAAATTCAGAAGAAGGAAAGAGAGACATAGAACACAAAGGATAAATAGATTATAAGTAGCAGCATGGTAGATTTAAAGGAAGATACAACAATAATTATGTTAATTGTACATTGGCTAAATATCCTAATTAAAAGAAAG
Organism: Heterocephalus glaber; assembly: GCF_053883595.1. Taxonomy (NCBI): domain Eukaryota; kingdom Metazoa; phylum Chordata; class Mammalia; order Rodentia; family Bathyergidae; genus Heterocephalus; species Heterocephalus glaber. Next base: position 20,200,193 of record NW_028258293.1, read on the forward strand.
ATTATCAGGGTGTGTGGGTGTTTTAAGCTTTTTGCTACTTTCAAGAATATAGAAAGATGAAAAATAAAAGGATAGAAAAAACATACCATGCAAAACTAAAAACATAAAAGCTGTTGCCACCAATATAAATATCAAAATAGATTTTAAAATTAAAAAATTACTAGTAATACAAAAAGATGACAGAAGATTCATTTCTTAACAAATTAATTAAGACCCTGAAAGGTAGCATGAGTATGTGTCTCAGTATTACAGTGCTTGCCTGGCATGTGTTGTAAGCTCAAGGTCCTGAGTTCAATCCCTGGTACAAAAAAAAAAGAAACACATAGTAAGGTTCTTATATACCTTCTATAAAATGTAGTTTTATAAAATGTAATATACATTTGTGATTTTTTAAAAAAGAACTCATATCAAAATTAGAAATAAAGGGGGCCAGGGATTTAGCTCAGTGGTTCCGCCCCCTGCCTCACAAGCTCAAGGTCCTGAGTTCAATTCCCAGTACCAAAAAAAAATCTTGTGTTAAAATTACTTAATGTTCAAATTACTTGATGAAAGATTTTTCTCTGAGACAGAACGAAGCAAGGATGCCCACTATCACTTTTTTTTTTGGTACTGTGTATCGAACTCAGGACCTTGTTGCTTGCAAGGCAAGCACAGTGCCACTGAGCTAAATCCCCAGCCCTACTATCACCACTTCTATTCAGTGTTGTACTTGAAGTCCTACACAGCACAAAAGGGCTAGAAAAAAAAAAGACATGATGGCACATGCCTGTAATCCCAATTACTCAGGAGTTGAGGCAGGAGGATTGCAAGTTCAGACCCAGCCGGGAAAATTTAACCAGTCTCTGTCTCAAAATTAAATAAATAAAGAGCTGTGGGTGTAGCTCTGGTAGATCACTTGCCTGGTATGCACAAGGTCCTGTGTTCACTCTCCAGTACTACAAAAGGGGTGGGGCTAGAAAAATAAAAGGGATAAAGGTTGAAAATAAAACTGTCATTATTCACAAATGACCTGAATGTACCTGTAGAAAATCTTTAAAACTAAATTTGGTACATAGTTACATATATTCTAAAATCAAACCATTAAAAAAATCAAATTTTTTTAAATGATGCTGTTTACATTCTGCTGATACTATTTACAGTACCACTAAGAAATACTAAATACAAAAGAATAAATTCAAGAAAAGATATGTAAGACCTCTATATGAATACTCAAAACAGTATTAAAGATCATTAAATGTCTAAATAAATAGCTGTTGGGGCTGGGGATTTAACTCAGTGGTGCCAACACCTGCCTCACAAGCGCAAGGACCCAAGTTCAATCCCCGGTACCAAAAATAAATAAATAGCTGTTTTATGTTCTTAGATTAGAATACTCAAAAGTCTAATAACTGTAGCTCCTCTTGAAATTAATCTTCAGATTCAGTGAAGTCCCAATTGAAATCCCAGCAAGATGTTTACAGGAATTGAAAAATTATTCTGACTTATATACAAATGCAAAAGGACAAAAGTAGTCAGGATATCTTACAAATAATATTACAAGATGTCAAGACTTTTTATAAAGCTATAGTGATGAAAATACCATGCAGTTAGCACAAGGATAGACAGACCAACCAGTGGAGCACAAAAGGAAATACAGCAACAGACCAGTGTGTATAGACCCTTGTTAAGATACAGGTTGTACTTAAGAGCAGTGGATAAAAGATACTGTTTTCAGTAAACAGTGCTGGAGAGATATGGGGGGATTAATCTTGACCCTCTAGCCTGTAACACACAAAAATCAATTCCCATTGGTCTATAGATCACTATATAAGTGATAAAAACAATTAAGTTTCTAGAGGATAGGAGAATATCATGTATTGAAGTAGGGAAGGTTTTGGGGGGGGGAGGGGGGACAGGGAAAGCATTGTCCATAAAGTAAAAATTTGATAAGATCAGAAGCCAGCCATGGTGCCACACAGCTGTAATCCCAGCATTGGGAAGGCTGAGGCAGGAAGATCACTGTGAGTTCAAGGCCAGCCTGGGCTACATAGTGAATTAAAGGCCAACCTGCACTATAAAGCAAAACTCTCAAAAAAAAAAAATCAGAAATTAAATACATCAGAAAATATCATTTAGAGTAAAAAGGCAATAAAAACTGGCAAGAGACTTGAACAGATGACAAGAGAGGATATTTTGGTGGGGAAAATATCTGAAAACATGTTCAACTTGTTAGTCTTCAAATGGACAGATATTAAAATCCCAATGAGACTATTGTATACCTGCCAAAATAGCCAAAATTTAAGACTAACAATGCAAAGTACTAGTGAGGATGTTGAGCAAGTAGACTCTCATTAATTGCTAATGGGACTATAAATTTGGTGAACAACTTCAGAAAGTTGTCTGGTAGCATCTACTAAACATTAAACGTCTACTGAACATATTCATAACATGTTACCTAAAAATTCTACTCCTTAGATGGAATAGAATTACCAACAGATACACATACTGCTCCCAAAAGACATCTTCCACAATCTTCATAGCAACATTATTGTTCCTATTATTACTAGTTGGTGTTTGTTTGATGGTGCTGCAGACTGAACCCTGGATCTCACATATGCTAAGCATATGCTCTACAATGGAGCTATAATTCCAGCTCCTGCAATAGTATTCTTAATAAGCAAAATGTAGAAACTATTCAAAATCAACCACAGGAGGATAAATAAATGATAACTTAATCACATAGTGATATCCTATACAGTCATTAAGATGAACAAACTACAGCTGTACACAATAACACGGATGTATCTCAGAAATATGTTGAACAAAAGCCAGACAAAAAAAGAATAAATTCTGTTGGTTTCTTTTATCTAGAATTCAAAAATAGGGAAAATCCATCTGTATTGTTAGCAATCAGGAGTGGTAATCTCTAAAGAAGAGGGAAAGTAGTAATTAGGAGAAAACACAAGGGAATCTTCTTAAATGCTGACAATGGTCCTTTTCCTGACATAGATTATATTTTGAGCATTTGTTTTTTTGGTTTTGGGGTTTTTTTCCCCCAGTACCGGGGATCAAACTCAGGACTTTGCCCTTGTGAGGCAAGCGCAGCACCACTGAGCTAACTCCCCAGCCATGCATGCGCATTGGTATATGACTTACTCTTTGATTCATATTTCCACAGTAGCTTCTAAAGACCAATCTACCTCTTGAGGCTTACTCTGGAGCCTGGAGCTGAAGGTTCTACAGGCAATGGGCAGTGGAGTAGGGTGGTGGCAGGGTAGTTGATGTCTCTCATTGTTCAGGAGGCTGTACCAAGAACAGCCTCTGCTGGTCTTCAGGCTCAGCACCATTTGCCCCAGCACCAGAGGCTATCCAGCTCATACACAATCCCACATGTGGGAGCAGGGAAGCCAAAGATCCTGTGTGTCACAGAGACAGCCCCACTCAAGAGGCAGGGAGTGAAGGAGTGTACTGATTCTTTCCCTGATACTGAAGCAGCAGCTCCTGGAGCCTTGCCTAACATATAATATCACTGTGTCTAGAAGCAAGTTGGGGGAAAATAAATAGTAATATGGCATTAGAAATAAAGGGTCCTAAATGGAACTGTGTTTCCAGACTTCATGAATAATTATGTCCACAGCTTGGTCCTCTCCCTCCTCTCAGCACTGGTTTATGTCAAGATAAAGGATTAGAAGTTCTGGAAATGGATGGTGGTGATGGCTGTTCAACATTGTGAATATAGTAAATATCACTGATGTGTACACTTTAAAATGGCTAACATGCTAAATTTTATGTTAGGTATATTTTACCACAGTAAGAAAAAACACCAGAAAATGATGCTGGTTAGTGGTTGGAAACTTGTAAATATAGTTTCTTTGGTGAAACATTTCTAAATAAAGGAAAGAAATGACTGAAACCTGACTTACCTTCTTTTACTTATTCTGTGAAACAAGCTACTTTTGCAATTTTTTATTTTCCCAGCAATATATCCCATAATTTTATAATATTTTTTAAAATTAAACATCAATATGTAGTATTTATAAAGTATTTAGACTCGTTTTGACATTTGAACATTTTGTTCTTGTACCAAAAGTCATTTGATTTTGATTTTTAACCTTTCACCATCTGCTGCAGTCTAATATGGGTATGCTTTGTTCCCTGTTGTCATTTAAGTGATCTATGAGTTGTTAGCAATTTGACTCACCATTTTCATAAAGTTGACATGAATCCACTAATCTTACAACCTTTTAAGTTGAAGAAAAGTAGTATATAAGGCAAGAGAAAACAGTTCCACAGAACCCTTTTGAGCCTTTTTTTTTTTTTTTTTTGGCACCAGGGATCGAACTTGGGTCCTTGCACTTGCGCAGCAGGCGACGAAACCACTGAGCCAAATCCCCAGCCCCAACAGAACCCTTTTATTTTATTTTATTTTATTTTTAATCTTTTTTCTTTTTGGTACCAGGGATTGAACTCGGGACCTTGCGCTTGCGAGGCAGGCACTGGAACCACTGAGCTAAATCCCTGGCCCAACCCTTTTAAATAATTCAACCTAGCATGTTTATTTTGTAAGCTCTGGTTATTCAGCAAAAATTAGTCATATCACTCAAAGGGGCTCATTTCAAAAATCAATGCACAACAGTGGATGAGTTAACTGTTTTCACCGTTTCTTCTCAACTCCTTAAGAACTAAGGAGTTTGAATGAAGTTCTATAATTAAAATATATTTCTTGGCCCAGGGATTTAGCTCAGTGGTTCCGCCACTTGCCTCGTAAGCACAAAGTCCCGAGTTCAATCCCCGGTACCAAAAAAAAAGCTCTAAAATATATTTCTTACCCCTCAACCAATGTGCTTCTGAGTCTTAGGAAATTAATGTGATGTTATGGTATTCATATCCTTATTTTCTCTCTCCCTCCTACCTTCCTATCCACCTTTTGTCTCCCCCTCCTCACTTCTTTCCCCATTTCTTTCCCTTTCTCCCTCAATCACTCCTTTTCTTCCTTCCATATCTCTGAAGCTATCCTGGCCTTTTAGTCATACCTCAAGCTGTTCAGGACAGTAGTTTACCAAGAGTAGCCCGCTGCTATCGACACAATCGCTTGCCTGTTGTATGTTGGAAGAACTCAAGAAGTGGTACTCTGCTCCTTCGATCTGGAGGATTCCATGGGAAAGGAGTTGTTGCTCTTTTTAAATCTCAGAACTCCCCTCAGGCAGGTAAGCATCTCTGCAGAACAATTATGACTCTTTCACTTAAGAGTATTCCTAAAAGTAAGGTAGGCATAGTGGCACACACCCATAGTCCCAGCTACTTGGGAAACTGAGGCCAGAGGATTGCTTTATCCCAGGAATTTGGGGATAGCCTGTGCAACATAATGAGACTTTGTCTTTTAAAAAGCCTTCCTAAAAAAATAAAATGTAAAATCTGGAAATGCCAGTTGTGTCCTTTCATCAAGCCTTTTCAACATAAAACATGTTTTAACAAGAACCACATTTGTCAGTGTAGATTTCCACCTTGAATTTGACATCTTAATACATCTATTCTACACTTCATTTTCAATAGATACTAGTATAATATTTAGGTATTTTCACTCCAGAAAATCAGAATATCCACAGATGAAAACTAGACTGTACTAATCTTTTCCCTTCTGGGAAGCATCCAGATATATTTAACAGCCTCAGAGGCAAGTTGGGATTCTGTCCCATTTGATAAGAGATGTGAGTCTATCCCTGTGCCTCTTCAAAGTGCCTGAGCTAATTTCATTGATTCTCTTTTGCTGCACACAAACCAGGTTCATATTCCCACCAACTCCAATTTGCTCTCAGAATTATTTCTATTCTGTGCATATTTTTCCCCTTTCTTAGGAGTACTAGGAAAGCCGGGCATGGTGACGCTCACCTGTAATCCCAGCACTGGGGAGGCTGAGGCAGGAGGATCATGGAGTTTGAGGCCAGCCTAGGTTACATAGTGAGTTCAAGGCCAGTCTGAAATACATAACAAGGACCCTGTCTCCAAAAAAAAAAAAAAAGAGTACTAGGGAATTTTGATAGTAATTTTTTCTACCTTTTCCCTATCACTCCACTTTTACTCTACTCTTCCCTCAGCAAACCTCCACAAGCTCATGTTCCCTGTTAGGCCTAATGTGACACAGGGGAAGAAAGTTTCTTGTATTGGGAAAGTCCCACCTCCATTCTGGGATGCCAGGGGAATCCACTCTGTTCTCTGCTCCTGGTACCATGGGCAGGTTGTTGGAGGAGATCATCAAAGAGACATTGTGAACCTTCATGTTGAGTTGCTTCTATAAAGAGATGCCACACCTGTTCTTGGAACGTTAGCCAGGGCTAGTTTTCTAGACCTAGGATCTTTTGGAAGAATGTTGAAGCAATCAAGAAGTAGGTGTGGTAAAGCCAGCATGTTAGGATTATTCACTTAATTGATTGGGACTTTAAGTGAGACGGGCTTCTCTGTTTGGGTGTGGTAGGTAACATGAGACTAAATAGAGAAAATATAAATAAATATATATAGAAGCTTGTTTTGTTAACAAAGACAGGTTCCTTTATTCAGTATCTTTTCCTTTATAGCTCCTACCTCCTCTTTAGAATCTTCCAGTACCATAGAACAAGAAAAGTACTTGCAAGCCTTACTGAATGCAGTTTCTGTCCATCAGAAACTCAGAAGCAACAACACCCTTACTGTCAGGCCAGCACTTGCTCTGTCTCCAGGTAAGATTCAATAACACTTTCCTTTTTGACAGCTGCAAAAGGCCCAACCCAGCCCTGGATTGGTCTCCTTAGTTGTTTGCATATCCCCCTTAGTAGTCTGACCTTACTTAGAAATCAGCGCACCATTATCAATGTCTGGTAAATATTTAGAAATGTAATTATTTCCTTTTTAAAATAGTAATAGGAGAGGTGATAGGGAACATAAAGTCACCTCTTTTCTCTCCAGAAGCTGCCTTATATAAACTTTAAAATATTATGAAGTTGAATGTATAAGTTGAACATCTGTTTATTAAATGTATATTTGTTAAAAATCATCTTGTACGAGTTTGAAATTCTCAAAATTTCTGTAGCCTAATTTTGCAGTACAGTTTGTTTTCTCTAGATTTGGATGAAACTATTAAGACTTGTACTAATATTCTGTTTCAGTCATCATGTGATGGAACCCCAAAGGGTTCATGTAGAGGTAACCCTAATGTGTTAGACACAGGAGCATGTGACCTGAGAAGTTGGTCTCTTTGGCTTAATCAGCTATTTGAATTAGCTCAACATAAGCAGAGAGTGGCTTTTCTTGTAATGTAATACCATGCATGCCTTGCTTCATTTATCATTAAATTCTCTGATTGCACTTGCCAAACCTAACTCCGTAATCTTGCAAATGTGTGTTATCTCTGATGAAATAATAACATTGCTTTGTTATCTCTAATAAACCTTTGGGTACATAAAAAGTACAACTGTTTGGCAGCAATTAGACATGCTACACATGAAGATAACTTTTTTGTCATTTGAGTAATGTTAACCCAAACGACATGATTTTTGTTCTTCTTTTTGGCTGACTTTAGGGACTGAAAGGAGGACTTCAAGAATGTCCACTGTGCTTAAGCAGGTAGTGCCAGGACATTTGGATGTAAACCCATCCAATAGCTTTGCTCGAGGAGGTTAGTAAGATTGATTTTATAAACGAGCACTGATAACAACCTTAAAAACAGAAAACCTTTTTCTAGATAGTAGATATTTTTAAATCCACTAATTATGATTCACATTGTTCTTAATTACCCTTCTCTAAATGAATGATCAAATTGCTAGCATAGTGGCAGAGAGTTTAGCCAGATGGCACAATAGATAAAGATGCTGCTGATGTCTTACATAATGATGAATTTGGAAGCAGTAAGGAATGAAAGGAGCATGTTTAAATGTTACATCAGCCCTGGGAGCACTCCATGATTCTCCAGGTTCACAGGGTGGAAAGACTGATGTGTTAACTTTCCATTACCATGACAAAATACCTGAAGAGAATAACTTACATAAAGAGGAAAGATTTACTAGCTCATGGCTTCAGAGGTTTTAGTCCTTGGTCTCTTGGCCTTATTGCCTTTAGGCCTGTGATGAGGCAGAACATCATGGTGGGAAGTTTGTGTTATAGGAAATGGTTCACCTCATGGCAGCCAGGAAGCAAAGAGAAAAATCAAAAGGGCCAGAATCCAAGATCCCCTTCAAAGGCACACCCCTCCATGACTTCTCTCTTCCTTCCACTAGGCCTTCCTCCCCAAGTTTCCACCACTTCCCAATAGCAACACAGACTAATGACCAAGCTTTCAATACTTGACTTAGGCTTGGGGGCCGTTTAAGATCCAGACCACAACATCTGATCACAGAAGTATAAACAGCTAAGGAAAAGTGGTACCATACCCAAAGCTATGCCTCCAAAGCCTATTGTTTTTACTCCTGTTTTCTAAACTAGATAAGAAAGTAAGAATGATATTGGGGTTTCTCTTTTTTTCCTCTGGGCGGTACCATAGCTGCTGGCATGAGGATATAAAGAAAGACTAACTAGTAGCTATTTTATGCTTCAAAAGGTGGTCCACTTTGATCTCTGGAAGTTTAAATCACTCTGCAGAGGAAATTCCAGACTAGGTAGCTCGATAGTAAAGTCCTCCTTCACAATGGAGTCATAGAATCTTGCACTCTTCCTCTTGTTCCCACCCTTATAATTCTTAATTCCCTTGAACTTGGTTCTGCTCAGTAATGGGAAACTCATTTCTTCCTTACAGTAATCCTTTGCATATTTAAGCAACTCTATTTGTTAGAAAATTCTTTCTCATTTGATCAAAAAATCTACCACTATATAACTTTTACGTGTTGACTCTAGCTCTTTCCTCCAAAGTTAGACACTAAGTGTAATTTTCAATACCTCAGCTCTTTGGATTTAAAAACTATTCTCATATTTAATTTTAGGAACTTTAGTTAACTCTGTCTTCAATTCAAATGATATAATCCACTTGCCATTTACATCACCACAGAATTGATCTCAGAACTCTAGTTGTTCATGCAGCCTAAGATTACATTAGTTATGGGGATAACCCCATCACAGGGTTCTCCCAGGCTGAAATTAATACCATCTGAAATCCCTATCTCTTCTTCACATGTGCTGTTGTTCTTAAAATACTGACCTTGAAGGTTGTTATTGGACCCTAAGTATATGACTACCATGTGGTGTACCAAAATTTCATCTTGTAGGATGTTTTTTAGATGTAGAGTGTTCCATACTTTTGGATCCCAAGTTCTTTCTACCATTGTATTAACTGTTTTTGCCAGCCCTTTGTCATGCATAGATTTGATCACTGTTTTTGTGTGATTTATTGCTTTAAAAATATTGAACAAAGGACCTGAATTCGATCCCCAGTACCAAAAAAAAAAAAAATACTGAACAAGCCAGCATTAAGGACAAAGGCCTACAGCAAAATAATATAAGCCTCTCCAAAAAAAGTTATTGGTCTATGCTGGTTTGGGTCTTCCTGAAAAAACTCACCTGTCCCATATTTCTAAATCCCTACTAATCTTTTTAATCTAAGATTGTCAATCTTTCAGATTATTATCTGTATTACAAAAAATTGTATGGTTTTTTTGACATGATTTGAATCAGTGCTTTTTCCTAAGTTATCATAAATATTCTATTAATAATCCATTCTAGAAATTGGTTCAGAATCAACATAAAAGCTTTTTTTTTTTTGGTATGGGGATCGAACTCTAAAAGCTCTATTTTACAAAATTCACTTTTTTCCTTTTTGGAAACCATGTGCAGGGGTCCTGGTAGTCATATTAGTTCCTCCCCCACCCCCCATCTCACCATGTCATTCCAACTTTTTGCAGTTGCAGGAGTTTAAGACCTTTCAATTTTTTTTTTTAAGTCCTCTTGCTAGTTAATCTGTTAGGTCTTGAGGTCATATTAATTTCCTAGGGCCACCATAAAAAAGTGCCACAAATTAGGTGTCTTAAACAATAGTCTCATTGTTCTGGAGGCTATGGTCCAAGATCAGGCTGTTAGAGAGAATCTGTTCCATGTTTCCCTGCTAGCTTCTGGAGGTTTGCTAGCAATCTTTGACATTCTGTGGCTTAGGGAACCATCACCTAAGTTTCTGCTTTCATCCTCACATGGCTTCCTCCCTCCCTCTGTGTCTGTCTCCAATTTTCCCTTTTTAGAAGGGCACCAGTCATACTGAATTAGGGCCTCACTCTATTCCAGTATAACCTTAACTAATTACATTTATAACAATCCTACTTCCAAGTAAGGTCACATTCTGAGTTTCTAGAGATTAGGACTTCAACACATGAGTTTTGGGGAACATAATTCAACTTGTAACAGTCATACATAGTCTTTTTCTGAATTTTTACAATCCTATTGTTTTATAAATTTAGGATACAAACCTCATTCTTCTTATCATTTTCTTCTCAGTGAATTTGAACTAAAAGATAATACAATGATTTCTCCTAAGTTTTCTGGCATTTCTCTTGTTGAGAACTCTTGTCAGGGAGAGTGCTTACCTACCAGATCAGCCAAAGGTACAAACACTTTCCGGTCCCTGCAAGCAGTTCATTTTCTTGTGCCTAACTTCAAGTATAGGTGTCTTCATTCTTCCATAGAACTGGGTACTCCTCTAGAAATTCCTTACTTATTCTGTATGGGAAGAACTTCCTGTGTCTTCTCTCTCTTAACCTTCTCCTGTATTCTCTTCTATTTTAAATATTTTTTCATTCCTTTCATTATCATACAACCTTACTTTTAATTTTCTTTTTATGTTGTTTTCACTGTGCACCTTTTCTGCTCAGATGAGCCAGAGTTGGCTGCTCTGATGAGCTTGACTATCACCATTTTTCAGCCAGGGGGGATCACTTTGCATTTATCATTCACACTGGTGAGTTGATATGCAAGGGAATACATCCTGCTTTACACAAGAGCTTTTGAAATGGGATATTTGGCCAGATGTAGTGGCACATGCCTGTAATCCTAGCACTTTAGGAAGCTGAGGCAAGAGGATCACAAGTTCAAGCCTAGCCTGGGCAATTTAGTGACTTAGTAGGATCCTAGATAGATAGATAGACAGACAGACAGATAGCGCGGGTGGGTGGGTGGGCAGACAGACAAACGATATAGCTCAATGAAAAGGCCCCCTGGGTTCAATTTTGGTTTTCATTTAAAAATAAAAAAGCTTTTTAGCCTTGTGGGGAAAATACATGTACTTACAGCTTGGAGAAATTACATTGTGGAGTAGAAAAATGCCAGGAGAAAATTGATACTTCCTCTAAATATCAAAAATATAATAAAGTAGCTTTCACATGGAGGCAGCTTTTTAATTTTCTACCCGTTACATTTTCATGACCCCTTAAGTTCCTCTACATGTATTATTTTGTCCTTGAAGTAACCTCCAAAGTAGCTATATTAAGAAGCTGAGAGAGATTAAGTGACTTTGTTGATATCACACACCAACTAGCCCTGTTCCTGGGACTGGAGTTAGTTTGTTGTTGTACCATTCACTGCAACATTTAGTGAATATATCTTGGGTCTCGAGCACTAGGTTAGGTATAATGTCACATTGATAGTAAAGTACCCCATCCTCACGTCCAACCTAAGTATCCCATTTCTTTCCCTCCTTTATTTGACCTAAACAAAGTAGAGGGAATAATACTAGTGCTTAGGAAACACTTATGACCTGAACAATATGTGTTCCCATGAGGGGAATGAACTGCATCATTTCTTCACAAAAGCACTCTCCTTAGCCAGTCCCTAATGGACATATTTAAGGTGACATAATTTCATAGGTCAAAATATATTGAGTTTATTTCAGTTATATTCAAATTAAAACTGTAACCCCACCACTTTTACTGTATAGTAATAAACAAATTAGGAAACCTCTTACTTTTCAGGGTCCTCATCTATAAAATGGAAATAATAATAATACTTAGCTTTAGGTAGTTATGAGGAATAGATGAAATAATATATAAAGCACTTAATAAACACTTAATACACTTATGGTAGGACTTCAATAAATGTTAGTTACTATTGCCTACTGAAAGGAAAGAAAGAATCAATTTGCTCTTACATTGCATTGATCCTCCTTGATCTTAGGCCATAGAAAGTAGGCCAGTAACTTTGAAACTTTTTGGATCATAACTCATAATAATAAACACATTTTATATCTGTATGTGTACATTCATACTGATTTTGTACCCCACTTCAGGTAGTACTAAGCCACATTGTAAAATGTGTACATACTAAGCATTTTATGAAATAATATTCATCTGTTCTCCATGCAGTAGACATAGTGTTTTCAGTTGTAATCTGTCTCACTTTTTAAAAAAAAATTTTGAATTGACCTACTAAAATGATTTCATAAGCCCCTAGGGAAATCCTGCAGTTTGAAAAAGACTACTCTAGTCCTTTGCTGGTGTTAAATACTTAGGACATCTAGGAATCACTCAGGAAATCCACAGAGCCCTTACCACCATCAATGCAGTAGTAAAATTTCTTTGGTCAGTCAGCTTCCAGATGAGATTCCAGTTCTCAAAGCCCTCTACTGGTCCCATATCAGTTCAGGCCATTTTTATTATTACTGCCTTTCTGCTCAGCAACAAGCACTTGACAGTTTTTCATTAGTGACTCTCTATTTGAGGACATACTTAATGTTTTTAATATGCCTCTTTTCACTTTTACAATGAAAATAAATGAGTTGATACAGTAAAGATTTATAACAGCCCACACTGTATTAATTTCCAAAAAGAAAATAATAAATATATGTTTTGAGTGCTTATGTGTATGACTCTCAGCATGGATACAAGAGTAAGTATGGCTAGGCCTTTGCCTTTACAAGCCCACAGTTCTATAGACTAAGAGTGTGCAAATAATCACAATGCAGTGTGATCAGAGTTCAAATAGAGCTCCCTGTAAGTCAGGTCAGTTAGAAATGCCTTTCCAAGAAGTTCACATTATACCTGCATTGTATTGATAAATTTTTCAATTACTGGAACAAAGTACCACCAATAGAGGAGGAGAGGTTTATTTTGACTTATCGCTTCAAGGGTTTCAGCCCATGGTCAACTGGCTCCAAGGCTGGAACATCCTGGTAGAAAGGGCATCAAAGGAAAGTTGCTTGAGGCATGGCACCCAGGAAGCAGAGAGCAGGGAAAGAGCACCAGAAGAAGGGCCAAGGACCAGATATAGTGTCCACAGTCATGCTCCCATGGCCCTGTTTCTTCAATTAGGCCCCACCTCTTAATATCCCATTCACCTATGAACTTAGCAATGAGTTAGCCAGTCAAGTTGACTTGACAATAAAGATTAACTGGCATATAAATCTTAAGGGATAGGGACTTTGCCAGATAAAAAAATGGGAGAAATCATTCCTGTTTTCTTAGAGACTAACAAAAGAAAGTTATGATGGTGCTCACTTCGACAGCACATATACTAAAATTGGAACGATACAGAGAAGATTAGCATGGCCCCTGCGCAAGGATGACACGCAAATTCGTGAAGTGTTCCATGTTTGTTCTATCTAAATAGGGAAGGGTGGGGGGGGTGAAGGGCACATAGGTAATGGAAAAAATAACTAATGTACATCATGTTCAGGTACAAACACCCAATGATAAATGTAAATGTATACCTAAAATGTACCAATTAATATATAAATAAATATATATATGCCCCCACAAAGAGGTTATCTAAAAAAATAAAAAATAAATTTTTAAAAAAGAAAGTATGATGTGTTCAAGGAAGTTTCTTAGAATCAGGAGCTTCACTGTAATTATCTGAGTATCCCATATTGCAGTAAGAAAGCACAAAGAAATGCAGTCACTCAGCACAGAGAAGACCTTGTGCCTTTGCCATGTAGTCCCAGGTCCTTGTTCTGTCTTGCAGTTGTGTTCTCTGTATGCCATTAGCCAGCTTCGTGCAACCTTACTTTAGGACTCCTTTGGCCACTAATGCCATCAATGCTCTATTCCCTGCTTCCAAAGGAGGGAAGTAGGAATGAAAATCACTTCTAATGACTTTTCTTTTATCACAGTATGTCATATTTTGTGCAATTTTCCATTATACAAGTTAATTAATACTGATATTACAGTTAGTTATTGGGATGAGGGTATTATTTAGTAGTAGAATGCTTGCCTGGCATGTGCAAGACCCTCTGGGTTTAGTCCCCAGTAATGCAAAACAAAGAAAGAAAAAACATGTGATGCTGAATAAGTGCAAAAATCGTTTCCCTTAATTTACTTGAGCAATTCTTTTGCTCAGGAAATGATGTGACTACTCAGCATTTTGCTATTACCAGATAAAGTTTGCCATAGTCATAAAATAACTTCTTTCTAATGGAAAAAAGAATATTACTCAAATTACAAAAGTATTATCTCTAATACTGCCTATCATTTTGGTGCAAGTAGGGATTTTAAGAGAAGTCATTTCTTCAGTCATCACAAGCTGGCTGTCTGATCAGTGGTATTAGGCATTGTCACAGGATCATGAATTTGTGCTGCTTATATGTATAAAAAATAAATATAATTTATAAATAAAGAAAAAAAGGAAGATACAGTGGCAATACTTAATGCTCTACCGCAAAAGTATGCCCTTAGTTATTCCAAATGGTTGCTAGAGCTTTCCTGGTGATGATCTTGCTCAGAGAACAAATGTGTTGTACAACACGTAGCATTTGCCAGTCAATCTCCTTCAACACTAGAGCCAGTATATTCCTAACATTTGCACACATACCCCAAATTCCTTAATTTTATTATATAAGCTTATTTCTGCCTGAATGACAATCTTCAAAAGCTTGTTCCATTTGGTATAATTTTTTAATGGCACCCTCTGCCATGCTGTCCATTTCATTGTGCTTATAGTATTTATAAATAGGTGCTGGAATTTCATTTCACAGGCACTCAATTCATCTTTTTGTGACTGTGCAGCTTTTTGTTTGTTAATTAAACCTCCTACTTTAATTATATTTACATTTTCTCTCTGTGTTAATCTTAAAAATTAAGTAGTCTGGGGGCCGGGGATTTAGCTCAAGTGGTTTCGCCGCCTGCTGCGCAAGCGCAAGGACCCGAGTTCGATCCCCGGTACCAAAATAGTCTGTTCTTCTCTTACTCAGCCTGCTCTGATGTTTGCTGCTCTATGCATTTCATTTCTCCTCTGTCTTTAATCTTACCTACCAGTGCATGAGTACAGATAAATGTTTTACTCAGTCAAATCCCAAATCTTCAGCTAAGGGAAGAATCCATAATCAAGGTACTGTATTAAGTGTCCTGATGTGTCACTCTTTTAAACCATCTTCATATGAAAGTATGTTACAAGTGACTTTTTTACATGTCTGTCAAACTATATCCTTTATCTTCATCCACATTCTGAATTTCCTGTGGTTCCATTTACAAATAAACAACTTGTCATAATACCTAAAAAAAGCATATAGAATTATAGAAAAATAAATTTATTTTAGACAGAAATCACCTATGAAACCTTTTCTTGGAAACTGGCTCCCTAACCCCATAAAGAAGCAGATGTGACCAGTCACCTACAAACATGTCTTTATTTCATTAGGCAGTGATTAAACTTCTCAAACAGCCTTTCTATAGAGAAGAAAACCCACTAGCCCTCCACCCTGTGACCCTGCCACTGGTATGAACACCATAGTCTACAGGCATTTCTGAGGGGCTTTGTTTTTTGAGGGTGCTGCAGTGCTAGTCAAATTTGATAATTAGCATATGCTTGTGGGTTGGATGTTTAAATATTTAATAGTCTCCCTTGTATATAGAAATCCTTGATTTTTCTAATATAAATAAAGTCAACTTACATCATGAGACTCTTCTAGCTGTTTGGCTTGGCCTTTCTCTTAGAATACATCTGCTTCTGACTATATTATAAATAAAGCCTCCTATGATTCAATGAAATGCATTACTAAATTTATAATTTCTCATGGATACTGGAAAATGCTATAAAATAATCTTTACGTACTTAAAGTTACATCATTGGCATGATATATATGGTCTAACTCCAGCTTTCAATTTTACATTTAATAAGTTTCTAGTTTATATCTTAAACTAGATTTCTTGTTGAATTAACTAAGAAGGCAGGAAAATGTTCCTTATTTCTTTCTTGAAGCCCTGAGAAATTGACTTACTCGGTGTTCTAATTCTCTGGCTTCATTATTGCTTCTTGCCTGCATTTTTTATTTTGTGTCAGTACCCTCTTTCTATTTATGATTTCAATATATACTTATAAATACTGAAGTTACATCAACATTTAAAAATGGGATTTTATTGACTTCCTACGTCCTTCTGATTCAAAGGTGATTTTAAAATGCTATATTGAATAATGCTAATGTTACAAAAATAGATGGAAAATTACTGTTGTGATCCATGATCACTTAATTAACTATTACCTCTAAAACTGTGGCTCCAGAGCATGCATTTTTTTCCTTATTCATGCCATTCCTACATCAAATTGTCTCAACTCAATTCTTTTGACTTGGTGAAGGTGTATGGGCAAGTCTTCGCTCCAGCACTCGCTTGATCAGCTCTCCAACATCCTTCATTGATGTTGGCGCCCGGCTGGCAGGCAAGGATCACTCGACCCCCTTCAGTAATAGCACCTACCTACAAAACCAGCTCTTGAAACGCCAAGCAGCCCTTTATATATTTGGTGAAAAGTCACAACTAAGGGTAAGATGTTTTTCTCCCACTTAGAAACCTTACAGATATACTGAGACAGTTTATAAAACCTGTCACAAGCCACTTTTCCCAGAAATTTTTTATAGTGTAATTAACCTGAAGTTAATCTAAAAAAAAAGTTGGTGCGCCTGCTCCCCCCCCCCGTGCATATTTACTAGCCAGGAAAATAAATACTTATTCATAATCTTAAAAATCAGCGTAAACATCAGGAGTATTAAGAAGTTAAAAAAAGGGGCCGGGGATTTAGCTCAGTGGTTCCACCACCTGCCTCACAAGCACAAGGTCCCAAGTTCAATCCCCGGTACCAAAAACAAAAAAAAAGAAAGAAATAGAGCTTATTCAGGCTGTGTTTCCCACTATCTTGATTCAGTTTCCACAGGTACCTATGCCCATGGCAAAGCAGATGATTTTGTTGTAAACCTGTCAATACAGAAGACTACAGGGAGGTGGAAGGGTGGAGAGAGGAAGACTATGGTACCACAAGTGGAGGCAAGGAAGGCCAAAACTAGTTTTCCTTTTTCTTTTTCTTTTTTTTTTTTTGTACCAGGGATGGAACTTGGGACCTTGAGCTTGTGAGGCAGGCGCCAGAACCACTGAGCTAAATCCCTGGCCCCAAAGCTAGTTTTTCTAAGTAACTTTTTTTCACACTTTTCTAGGTTGTATCTGTAGAGACACATGTCCTAAAATATGTCAGAAAATCAAAATACTACATGCTAATCAACCTTATTCTTACTATATTATGCTAAAAAGCTTCAACATACTGAGGTCTCATAAACTGTAGATAGTCTGGATCTCCAAAAGCAGCAGTACTGTCTTGAGTTTGTTTTCCAATCACACATTAGAAAATAAACTGTATTACTGCTGACAAGTATGTATGCAACAAACGTATTTCTTAATTCAGAAATCCCCTTAGCATTTAGCACTGGCAATCTTGACAGTTCTGGCTGAACTGTACAGGGTAGACTGTAGGCAAGGTGCTCTCAGCAAGATCCCACATGCTTGGCTTTTAAGATGCCAGTGACTGAGTCATCTCCTCTGTGCATATTGCATTGCAGCCCTTTGCTGGTGTCTGAACTGCTGCAATCATTGAATTACCAACCTTTAGAGGAGAGGGCGTTAAATCACTACATATGTGTCTTTTGATACAACAGACTATTTTATATCCAGAAAATAGCTGGAGCTCTTTTCAAGAGCAATGCAAGTCTTCCTGCACATGCTCTTAATCATCCTGAGGTTTGCCTCCAGAATGCTCATCTCTGATGTTCCTTTTACCCATCAGTCCTCAGGTTAGCTACATGATGGTGCATATTTGAGTAAGAAAGACCACTTGGGACCCTTCCTTAATTCAGTTGTGTCTGTAGAGGATGGCTCCCTATCTGTCTGATGTGTGCCACATTCTAGCTAACATTGTGCTTGCTGTTCAGCTACAAGTCCACATCTTTGTGTCCCAACAAAGGAAGCTTAAAAGAAAGCCAATAAGAGACAGTGACTTAACAAAAAGAATCTTGAATTTGGCCTCCTCTCCTTTTTAAATTCATAATCATTAATAGTAACAAAATCCTTATAACCAACGGTGTCTCTTAGCACTATGCTTAATAACTTGGCTTGTAAGATAGCCATGCTAGGGCTGGGGATGTGGCTCCGCAGCACAGCACCTACCGCTTGGCAAGCGCGAGGTCCTGAGTTCAATCCCTGGTACCAAAAAAAAAAAAAAGAAGAAGTAGTCATACATAGCTCACAAATAGTTGAAAAACAGAAAGGAATCTATGTTTCCTGAAAACTATCTTTTTTTTTTAACAAACTGTCTTTTATCTGTTATAAGTTGCAAAAAATAAAGGAACTCATATATAGTGCTAGGTTCTTTATATCAAGCCTTAAAAAGTCACTATTTACCATCTTAATAGTGTTGGATGCTTAGGTTTCTTTATTTTCTATATGTAAAATTCCAGTCACATTTGCAACCATATAGGGTTTGGGGGGGGTTGTTAAGGTATAATTCAATAGGGATCTTTCCCTGTATTTTAGATTATTTCTGTAGAGTAGCTTCTTAAAAATATCATAAAGACAGGGCCAGGGATTTAGCTCAGTGGTTTTGTCACCTGCTGCAGAAGCTCAAGGACCCGAGTTCGATCCCTGGTACCAAAAAATATATATATCATAAAGACAAATGTCTTAAGACAAAGAAGCTTTTTTTTCCTGATACATATTATAAATGCTGATTTTTTAAAAATAAAGTAGTTAGGCCAGGGATTTAGCTCAGTGGTTTTGCCTCCTGCTGCACAAGCGCAAGAACCGGAGTTCGATCCCCGGTACCAAAAATAAATAAATAAATAATAATAATAAAGTAGTTGTTTTTTGTTTTCTTTTAAATTTTTAATAGACCTTTAAGCTCCAAGCTAAGCAATATAAAACATTAAACAGACTATATAGAGGCAGGATTTTTTAAATTGTAGCAAAATACACAACAAAATTTACCATCCTAACCATGTTGTGTACAATTTAGTATTATTAAGCAAGTTCGCATCATTTTAAATCCTATCTCCAGAAAGTTTTATTTTTGAAAAGCAGATGATCCAGTGGATTAATTTGAGCAGAAGGTGAAGAAAGTAAAAAGAAACAAAATTAATTCATTCTTTGGCGTGAGAAGTTAGAGGACTTTTAAATCTTCTTCAGAACTAGGCAACTAGATTATCAAAATGAAATACACCACTGGGCCAGTATAATGTTCTTTAATTACAAATGCAACAGCTCATACCTCACAAATACAAATTTCATATGGATTAAAGATGTAAATGAAAAAAGTATTCAAAGAAACATAGATGATACATGTTTCATAGTAAGTGAAAATCCCAAAGATAGAAATTAAGTCTTGCATATTTTATTGTATATAATTTTTTATTATTGACTTTTAAAAAGTAACCACAACATTTAATAGTTTTAGGGCAGTGAGATAGTAATTTTTATTTTTTTCAGTGTTCATCTCTACTTTTTTCTATTTTTACAATGAATACCTTTTACCTGCCTAATCAACAACTGTATGTATGTCTGCAAAATCGAATCTGTACAGTTCTGGAACCCCATTATATTACCATTTAATTACAGTGTCCATCTTGCAAAGACTAAGTTTATGCAGGTAGATTAACCCTGCTGTCCCATGTGTCATTAGCTCCTTAAACCTCTAGGTTCATGGCCTTTGATTGGCTTATGTGTGGTGGTATAAGCTGCACCAAGCTCCAGCCTACTGGTTGTCTCATTAGGTTCTCAGATGACAGCATTCCTCTGATGAGTAACGTACTCTAGAAAGGAGAGGCACACCACTAGACCTTAGAGCCTGCTGACACATGAGCTATACAGCATTGGCTTCCTCAACCCATTGCAGCCTTTGCAACTATTTGTTCTCATTAACTGTATATACTGTTAACCACTGCACTGTTGAAAACTGCTTTTTCACCAAAGCACTTCATATGCCTAATTTTCTGCATCTTCATCCACAGAGCTTCAAGGTAGAATTTGCTTTAAATTGTGAGTTTGTTCCTGTAGAATTTCATGAAATCCGACAAGTGAAAGCCAGTTTTAAAAAGCTGATGAGGGCTTGTATCCCAAGCACCATTCCTACTGACTCAGAAGTGACCTTCCTGAAGGCCCTGGGAGACTCTGAGTGGCTCCCACAGGTAATGTCTCAAGAAGTTTGTCTTATAACTTTAAGAAGGGGCCAGGTGGAGATACAGAACCAATACAGTATTTGAGAAAAAGATGTTTTATTCCTCCCTATTCCACATTCTCCTCTATTGTATGCTTTCTGTTAAGGTCTTTCAATTTCAGGAGGCAACACTGTGTAAGAGGGAGAAGGTAGAATTCTTGATGACTGAGTTTTTATCTCTGTGTAATTGAAAGTTTAGTGTCTATAAGATGCTAATGAGGAGAAAATTATTTTGTGTGGAAAATTTTATGTACAATAAATTTAATCAGCATGTATTTATAGAGCTCCAGTTCTGTTATCAAGCCAGTACAGATCCAGGATATAAGAAAGGCAATTTTTGCATGACTCTAAGAGCCTTTTCCTCTCTCTTTCTCACCTTCTATTTATTTGCCTGTTCTGTGTCTCTAGATTTTAGAATCACCCCCATACCACTACCAAAAAAGCACATTGGATGCCTCAAACCTACCTAAGGTTGGAGTAAAACTGTCCATCTGTCATTCAGCTCGGTCAACCTTAGGATATTTTACTTTCGTTTTTTGTTTTTTGATACCAGGGATTGAACTCAGGACCTTGCGCTTGTGAGGCAAGCACTGGAACCACTGAGCTAAATCCCTGGCCCAACCTTAGGATATTTTTAATTGAGCTTTTATTTTGTTTTTTGTTTTTTGTTTTTATTTGGTACTGAGGATCGAACCCAGGACCTTGCACTTGGGAGGCAGGCACAGTGCCACTGAACTAAATCCTTGGCCCTTAATTGAGCTTTTATTGAACAATTAAGAGGAAATACGTATGCCAGCACACGTTTCTTCCAGACCACAGAAAGAAATATATTTATGACATGCATACTTTAGACACTGATACAGACTTTTGGCCAAGAGCATCTCTGCAGTATAACTTAAGCTTTGTCTTTCGGTCCCTAATGCTATGTCCATTATTCCTTCTTACCCACAAGAATTTCCAGTTTTTTAGTACTTTGCATACATCTACCTCCTTCAAGCACCCACCCTCTGTTAAGGAGGAAAAAGGTTTGTTTTTCTATAGTATATGGGACTAAAAGGCAAAAAAGCCAAGAAACAGTGTCAGTACCCAGGACAGTTTTTTCTCAAGGTACTTAAACTATAGAGAAACAAGGCTACATATGTAGTTGGTTATAACTATATTATCAGGATATGTACATTACTCCTAAGGCAGTTTAGGATACTCTGAGTAGCCTAAGAAAGAGCTGACAATACTTACTTCTGTCCCTACGTTATGAGCCCCAGGCCCATACCGTCCCTACCACCCAACTATTATCTCTCTGTGTTGCTGATATATTCTGTGCTTTGCTTCTTGCTGGACAAATGAACCTGTACCAGCAGTTAGAGACTAAAACAGTGGAAAATATTGCCCTACTTGGGATAAAGATATTTTAAAAGTTGACAAAATACAGCAAATTTGCTAAGCGTAAGAGAATTCAGGCCCAGGAATAGCAGTTTTATAGGAACAGCTAGAGAGGAGATTCCCACTTTCAGATAAGACTATATCTTGCCCCTGTGCTTAAAATAACCTGTTTAAAATACAAGTTTTTTAGGGCCGGGGATTTAGCTCAGTGCTTCTACCACCTGCCTTGCAAGCAAAAGATCCTGAGTTCGATCCCTGGTACCAAAAATAAATAAATAAATAAAATACGAGGTTTTTTAGTTCAGAGTTGGATTCATACTGGACAGTCCATCATATGATGCTCAAAATATTTTTAAAAACTAGAATCATACACATTTGGTTTTAAAATCTGAGCTATTGTTTATACCCTAATCAATTACTCATAAAGGGCTTTAAGTCAATTGGCCTGGCTTAAAAGCTGAACACAAATGTAAATACACAGTGACACATAGGAGTATCTTTTCTTAACATACAATTCATATGCTATAAAAATCATCCTTTTAAAGTGTACAGTGCAAACAGGAATGGGAGCTTATACCTGCAATCTCAGCACTTCAGAGGCTGAGACAGAATCAAAAGTTCAAAGCCTTTTCTGGGCCACAAAGTAAGACCCTATCTGAAGAAATTTTTTTTTAAAATTAAAGTATACAATGCATTGGTTTTTCACATCCTCACAACTTTATAAACCACCACACTAATTCTAGAAAAATTAAGAGTATCTGAAAAAGAATGTACTACATCATGGAAGAAACAAATTTTAAATCCAGTAACTATATTGAGAAGGCCACTTAAAATCTCTTTTCTACTTCATGGAATTATAGCCCTGTGCTTTTTGGATAAAACATATAAGGTCATTTTATTTTATTATGTATCATTTGAACACATTGTTTTAATTGTTTTTGTTTATCTACCTTTAAGATGTGTCATTGTTTACTCTTGATTTGACAAGAACTTTGTGGTTCTTTTTACAAGTGCTTCATCCTTCACTTGTTTGATTATCCAAGGCTGATAATAGCAACTCCATCTGTTCTCTGTGCTCAGAAGGTGCTTGTCTAATTGTGACCTCCTTTCCTATCTTTTAGATTCATAGGATAATGCAGCTGGCTGTGGTGGTAGCAGAAGTACTCGAGAATGGCTCCTCAGTCTTGATCTGTTTGGAAGAAGGCTGGGATATCACTGCACAAGTAATTGTTTAATAGATTTTCAGATATTTCATTTTATATCTGTATTTCCTTTTTTAAAATTCTGTGGATAATCTTTTGTATGAGTAGTGTGCTTATGGACAAAAACAGTCCTGTAAACACCACCTGGTATCCGTGAAGAAGATATGTGCCCTGAGCTGTCAGCCCCTGCAAAGCCTCCAGTTCTGGTTCAGGGTGTCAGGTTCCCATATCTACAGATGCACCATATAAGCTTGCAGATGGAGCCCTTTGTCAGCCATGTGGGACATGGACCATCCTTGCTGGGTTTTATCTGTCTTATTTCTGGCCCTAAGTCCCTCCTTTATTAACTGCAAAATGAAAAGGGAAAGTATGAATATAAACTACATTAACACATTAATCTACACCTAGCAAAAAATAGAATACATTTTTTAAAAATAGAATATATTTGAACTATTCCTCTGACTTCATTAATCAAGCTAGCAAAAGGCCACAGTCAGCAAATTGGCCAGTTGAGGATTAAAACTATTAACTCCCTGAAATAAAACTTGTAACCAAAATGAATTTTAGTTTTTACTGGAAAGTGCAGAATCCATTTGATTGCCATCCTGGAACAGTTAGTGAACACGTTTACTGTCCAGGTAACTTCACTTATGAATTAGCCATCATCAAAAGGAAATGTTTTTAATCTAAGAAGCAGAACATTTTCAGGACTGAAATTAATGAAGTGTATCTCTTCTGGTTTTGCCCTAGGTGACCTCCCTGGTACAGTTACTCAGTGATCCCTTTTATAGGACACTTGAAGGTTTCAGAATGTTGGTTGAAAAAGAGTGGCTCTCTTTTGGTCATAAATTCAGTCAGAGGAGCAGCTTGACCCTCAACTCTCAGGGTAGTGGTTTTGCTCCAGTCTTCCTGCAATTCTTAGACTGTGTACACCAGGTAAGTACAAAGGTATAAATTGATTGCTCTGAAGGAAAAAAGTATTACCATTTATTGAGCAGTGTAGTGCTGTGCTAGGTAACATAGTCATAGAATGTGCTAAAATCGTATCATTAGACTCCTCAAAATGGAAAAGAAAAAGAACCAGTGGGCTTCTGGATGTAGGACTGCTGAACTGACTATTGAACTGGTCCCTAAGTGAGGTAGTTAGCATTCTAAATTCCCATCTCCAAAGAAGAGGATCAAGCATACTTATTCTCCAAGATTTGCACTAGGGTAGAACAGCAAAAATCTCCAGGTATTGACACAACCTAAAAGCCAGCACTTGGCCTATCCAGTTTGAGAGGGCCCTACATATCCCTGGAAACACGGTAGATAGAGCCTAATCATTAGAGAAATAATCAGCCCCAGCCAAGCAAACTTATGAGGTTAAAATCACTGTCTTAGTTCTACATGATGAGCTAACTGGGGCTCATCAAGAGGCTAGCAAGTATATAACCTAGTCAAGCCCAGTGAGGGTACTCTAAACTGTCATCTCATGAACATCAGTTACAGACCCTTCTTGATGGGTTTTTGCTCAGGTTTGGGCTTGAGAATTAGATGGCACTCAGGCTAGGGATTTAGGTCAGTGGTGCCGCTGCCTGCCTCACAAGTACAAGGTCCTGAGTTCAATCCCCGGTACCAAAAAAGAAAAATAAACCAAAAAAAAGAATTAGATGGCATTGGGCCTTCAAGTTGAAGGCTAAATTGGCATAGGAAAAGTAAGGTTGATATTTCCAGCTTTGTGTCATCTGCACTACAATCCTGGGGTATAGATGAACAGATTCTGACATGTCCGACATAACAATGAACCTCTTTGAAATACATGGATTTCAAGTGTTTATTGGAAAGAAAGATAGAAATGTTTTTAGGAACCAAAAATAGAACTGGGTCTTCTGAAAAGGTCAAGTAGGCATGTGGCTGTTCTGTTTTTATTCTATTAATCAGTTGAATTTTAAAATAACAGTTCAGTTGAACTATATTATGTATCACATAGTTCACTTTTTTTTTTTTGAGACAAAGTCTCACATTGTACTCCAGTCTGGCCTTGAGCACACTATGTAGCCAGCCCAGGCTGGCTTTGAACTCCCAGAGATCCTCTTTTTTTTTTTTTTTAATTTATTAATTTTCCCAGAGATTCTCTTGCCTCAGCCTCCCAAGTGCTGGGCTGACAGGCATGTGCCACCATACATAGCATAGTTCACCTATTTAAAATGTACAATTCAGTAGCTTTTAGTATATTCAGACTTGTATGACAACTATCACAATTCTAAAACATTTTAGGATGTTTGTATATAAAAAATGCATATTGTTCCCCAAAATATTCCATACTGATTAGTAGTGACTTTCCATTTGCCTCCTCCACCACATATACCCATACACACACACACACACACACACACACACACACACGGCTATGCTTGTGATTGCTTCAGTTTGCTTTTTAAAGAAAAGACCTGTAAATATATATCACCCCAAAAGAAATTCCATACCATTAGCAGTATGACTTTCCATTCCCTCCACCCTACCTCCCCACACACATATACACACCCAGAAGGCTATGCTTTTGATTGCTTCAGTTTGCTTATTAAAAGATCTCTTGAATAATTTCAGTCCATCTTTCTACGCAGCAGATGGAAGCAGTAATAACAAGTTGAGCTTATACTTTTCAACTCTTTGCAGCTAATGGTATATTTTCTTTAAATATTAGCCTTCCTATTCATACTCCTTTTGGCAAAAAGATGAAGGAAAAGGTTGGAGACCACTATCTCTGAAACAGAAAACTTAACCAAGGCCAGGGAGAGGAGCAAGAACCCCTTCTTGTTTCTGTATAGGTGAAAGCATGTGAGTTCTTCATGAAAACATTTATTATTTTGCTTATTGTTCCACTTCCTGTCCCCACATACCACCACTAAAAATAATTAATAATATGTATTTACTTGCACTGTTCTGAGCACTGTATGTTATTTTATAATCTTAAGTAATCTTTAAACCTTTTCCTGACCTCCCTCATTTGTATTCCTAGTGAGTCATGTACTGACTTCTTTGGCACCTATAAAACTAGCAGAGTATATTTATTTGTATGTGTCTTTTACCTTCTACTTACACTAAGAATATTTGGAACAGAAACTATGTTATACTAGCTTTTGTGTCTCTAGTAGCTAACACGGACATAATTTGTCCCTGAATATAATAGACATTCAGTATATATGTATTATCAATTAATTAATCAAACTGAATAACCCTGTCTTATTCATGCTCTCACCAACTTTAATCAGGGACATTTAGAATATCCAAGTAGGATTTTTATTCCACTATGTAGAAATCTTTAGGACAAGAAAACAAAATCCTTCAGTGGCTGTATGTTTCCTAAAAAATTATTCTTTGGCATATCCAGTTTGAATATAATAACATTCATTGCCTTGTCAAGATTTCCCTTGAAAGGTTCTTAAGCCTCTTTATTAGAGGCCTTTGTTCTATCTCAGTAAGAACACACAACCAATTTTTGCCCCTGCATTGAGATCATATCACTGATAATTCATTTGAACACTAGCTAGAGCAGTTGACCTTTTTTTAGGGTCTTTGTGTATAAAAAATGGATATCATTAATTGTTAAAATCGTAATTCCCATAATGAGCTATTTACAAAGAGCATGTAGGAACAGAAACCAAATGAGGCATCATCAGAATCACATCTACCATATAAATCTGACTCTGAGGCATAAACTTAACTGAGAAGAATACCAAGTGCAGTCATCCATGCAGACTTATTTTAATAAGAATTCTACTAAACACATTTTTGGCTTTTTTTTTGTACCAGGGATCGAACTCAGGAACTTAAGCTTGTGAGGCAGGTGCTGGAACCACTGAGCTAAATCCCCGGCCCTTTTTGGCTTTTTAAAAGTGAAATAAGTTGGACATAGGCTATTTATCTTGGGGGGGTTAATTAGTATGTTTGCAATACATAATAATTACATTCATCTTAGAGAATACATATACATAACACATCTTAATCAGTTTTACTTCACCTCCCCTCCCTCTCCTTCCCCACCATCCCCAGAAACCCAGAACAAAGTCTATCTCCCTGTTTCCTAACATGTATCTATTTTGCTCTTTAAATTATATATAACTTGGGTTTCTCATATAAGGGAAACCATGCCTATGTCTGATTTATTTCTCTTAGCATTGTAGTCTCAAGGTGGATCCATTTTCCTATAAATGGCTCAAAGTAATCTTTTATGGCAGAGTAGTACTCCATTGTGTACTACTTCACCACACTTTCTTTTATTCGTCTGTCTGTTTTTGGATCTATAGTCTGCTTCCAGGATTTAGCAATTATGAGTTGTGTTGCTGTAAACATGAGTATGCAGGTACCACTGTAATATGTCTTTAACCCTTTGGGGAAGATATCCAGATGAGGTATACCTGGATCAAAAGGAATTTGTAGGGCCAGGGATTTAGCTTGGTGGTTCTGCCACCTGCCTCGCAAGCTCAAGGACCCAAGTTTGATCCGCGGTACCAAAAAAAAAAAAGGAATTTGTATTTTTAGTTTTCTGTTTTTTGGGGGCGTTTTTTGGTACCAGGGATTGAACTTGGGACCTTGCCCTTGCAAAGCAGGAAGCAGAACCACTGAGCTAAATCCCCAGCCCTGTATTTTTAGTTTTTGAGGAATCTCCACACCGATTTCTGTAGTCATTGTACTAGTTTACATTCCAAGCAACCATGTAGAAGGTTTTGTTTTTCTTCACAACCTCGCCAGTATTGTTTTTTTGATTTCTCGATGATAACCATTCTTTCTGGAATAAGATGGAACCTCTGAATTTCTGTAATGCCCAAAGATGCTGAACATTTTTTCATATACTTATTGGCCATTTGTACTTCTTTTGAAAAGTTTCTATTCATTTTAATTGCCCATTATTTGATTGGGCCTTTTGTTTAAGGAAGTCTAATTTTTTGAATTTATGACTAGATGCTAGACCTGTGAGGAGTACCCGGCAAAGTTTTTTTCTCACTTTGTCAGTTGTTTCCTTTGCTGCACAGAAGCTTTTTAATTTGATATCATTCCATGTGTTGATTCTTTGTGTTGTGTTTAGTACCATTATGGTTCTGTTCAGAAAGTTCTTGTCTATGCCTATGTGTTCAGAGTTTTAATTATCTTTCATCAGATTCAGTGTTTCTATTTTATTATTTAGGTCTTTGATTCATTTTAATTAGATTTTAGAAGAGGATGAGAGATATGGGTCTAGAATCATTCTGCATGTGGATAGCTAGTTATCCCAGCACCATTTGTGGAAGAGGCTGTCTTTTCTCCAGTGTTAGTTTTTATCCCCCTTGTCGAAGATGGATGAATGTGCCTGAGGTTGTTTCTGCATCCTCTGTTCTGTTCCACTGATCTACTTGTCTGTTTTTGTGCCAGTACCATGCTGTTTTTATCTTTTGTCACAGTAGCTTTGTAATATAACTTGAAATCTGGAATTGTGATGCCTCCTTCTTTGCTCTTGTTACTTAGGATTGCTTTGGTATTCTGGGTCTCTTCTAGATCCATATAAATTGTAGGATTGTTTTTTCTAGTTCTGTGAAGAATGCTGTTGATATTTTGACTGGAATTACAATAAAACTATTATATATAATATATATCAAAATATATATTATATTTATAAATGATATTATTGTATCATTTTTCAAAAATTGGCCATTTTAACAATATTGGTTCTGCCTATCCAGGAACCAAGGAATAGCTTTCCATTTTCTACTGTCCTCTTCAGTCCCTTTTTTTTTTTTTCCTACATACCATGTTGGGATAATACCCTCAAATTTCACAAGGTAAAATAGAATTTTAAAATGAGTAGTTTTGACTTCTCCATCTGCAAATGAGGGGCTAAGATCCTAAAGATGACTATACTCACAGAAAACAGCTATAAGACAAAGATATGAGGAAAGCAGACTTTTCCACAAATGCTGTTGGGTTTGATAACTGGATATCTGTATGGAAAAATATGAGCCCTAATTCTTTGGTCACATTCACAAAAATTTGAAGTGGATCATAAACCTAAATGGATAAAGTTCTTCAAATTGAAAATAAATGATAAAAGGCAGAATTTTAGGCTATCAGGAAGGAAAAAAGAAAACAAAATAAACGTATGGGTAAATATAATAGACCTTTCTTCTCTTGAGTTTTCTAAGTTATGTTTGACATTTGACGCAGAAATAACACTGTTTGACCATTTGGAAGCATAAGTGGCTGACATTCAGGTCATAACTCAAGACTTTGGTCATAAGTTAAAACTAAAATTCCAGTCGTAACCCAAGTTGTTCATATGTCAGGCTGGTAGTAACTCAAGGGTCTACTGTATTTTTCTTTGTGACTGTGCCTTGGTAGTTGTGCCTTTGAAGGAATCGCCATAAAGTTGTTCTAACATTCTCTTATTAGCCTTTTATTATCTACTTTTTTCAGAAGGAGGTATTGGGGATTGAACTCGGGACCTTGCGCTTGTGAGGCAGGCCGCAGCACCACTGAGCTAAATCCCTGGCTAGCCTTTTAATATCTGTAAGCTCTTCAGTGAGGTTAACATTTTCATTGCTGGTATTGGTAATTTGTATCTTTGTTTTTTTCTTGGTCAGTCCAGCTAAAAGTTTACTGATTTCATTGATACTTCAAATAAAATTTAATTTCACTTTTAAAAAATTGATGTATTTTTTATGTATGTTACAGAAATAATTGAGACAGTTACAAATAGGAGAGCATAAAGGGTTACAAAATGAAATAAGGTTTCTATACTTGGCTGAAACTACTGAAATGTCAACAGCATTAGACTTGTAAGGTATATAATGTAATACAGCAACAACTTAGGCTTTATAAAAATTCACTCAAAAATACTATAGACAAGTCAAATGGAATTCTAAAATATGTTAAAGTAATGAACATGAGGCAAACCAAAAAAGATAGAACAAAAAGAATACAAAAAATAAAATGGCAGAACCAAGCCCTACCAATAATTATATTCAGTGTAATTAGTCTAAATATATCATGATCTAACTATATGCTGTTTATAAGAGACATATATAACTGAAATATAACTGTATTGTTCAACGCAGCTTTATTTATAATAGCCAGAAAGGAGAAGGATCCCTACAGTAGGTGAATGGCTATACAAACCAATACATTCATACTATGGAGTAATACAATAAAACGGAATGAACTATTGATGCATGCAATAACTTGACTAAATCTCAAGAACATTATACTGAGTGGGTGGAGCAGTCTCCAAAGGATAACATACTGTATGGTTCCATTTATAGAACATTCTCAAAATGACAAGATCAAAGAATAAATTAATGGTTACCTGAGATTCAAGGTAGTGGGGGGTGACTACAAAGAGCTAGTATGAAAACAATCCAAATGTTGAACAGATGAACAAATTCTGGAGTATTCATATAGTAGAATAGTCAGCAAGCAAAAGAAATGGAATACTAATATACACAACATGATGAATCTTATGCTTAGTGTCCTTCAGAAAAGACTATGTATTATATAAATTCATTTAAGTGAAATTTTTTTAAAAAGCAAAACCATAGTCACTGAAAGTGGACCAGTGATTGTCTGGGACCTGTGGTTGGGGAGAAAGGATTGACTACAAAGAGCATAAGTAAAATTTTTAGGATCTAGAAGCTGTTCTGTATTCTAGTTGTGATGGTTACTTAGCTATATACAGTGTTCAAAATTAAGCAAACTGTTCTCCTAAAATAAATTTTATGTAAATTGTATTTCAGTAAACCTGAAAATTATACTCCATTAGTAAATCCTACATCTCAGTAAATTGCAGCCCCAGAAAAAGAAAACAGCAACTATCTAGTTTCTCCAGAGAAGAATTTATCAGTCTGGTGCCCAGAAAGTTACTTCCTGGAAGCAGGACAGGAAATGGGTTTAGGGAGATCCCAGTTTAATATGGAGATTTTACTTTCTCATTGCTAACCCAGTTGTGCCTGGGATTCCCAAGTTCTGAGGTTTGATAGTTTGGTTTTTTGGGGTGGGAGGACCTCTGATCTCTTGCTCTTAATAGGATAAATCATATCACAGCATAGGGTGGAAAGCACCCTGGGGTCTAAAAACTGTCTCATTTTATCCCTGTTTCACCCCTATATTTATTCAATCCATGAGCCTCTGTGTCCTGAGCCTTTCTAGGTTTACAGGGAAAATTCTCAAATCCTTTTCCTCCTACAGGCATCTCAGTGTCACTTCTCTTCTGTCATTCACTGCTATTTTTCCTTCTGTTTTCCATGTTTCAAAATTCTGCAAAATTGTTTTTGCCTGTTATTGTGTAACATTTTCCCCATTCCCTTTTGGGTTTTTTACTTCTTAAAAATTCCTTTCCTTTAATAGGGAGTGGATTTCAGGAAACTGAGCTTGTACAGCTGAATTCGGCTTGTTTAAATGTACTACAAAATGTATTCAATCCCTGTGTTCAACTTGCAGAACTCTGCATAACTAAACATTAGAATCAACAGAAAATCCTCTCACAATAAGGAAGAGATGAGAGGTGAGAGGTGCTTTTATAGGATATACTGTTCTCCAGCCAGAGATTTAGCTCAGTGACCCCATGACTGCCTCGCAAGCGCATGAGGTCAATCCCCAGTACCAAGAAAAAAAAAAAAAAAAAAAAAGATATACTGCCCTCAAAAATGGGAATGTCTTTGTGTCCCATGTGCAGTAATCCTTATTTGGAACATAATACTAATATTTTATTGTTGAGGGTAGGGCAGGAGTATGAGGATTATAGAATATCAACAGGTAACCTGTATTTTGCAAATACTCCTTAAGTGGTATAAATAAAGCAACTTAACATAATAAACTAAAATGAGGTATAAATTACATTCCTGTTATATCTTCAGTATACAATATATGCTAAAAAATTAAAAAGGTTAAGTTACATAAAAGAAGTTGGGGTAAAAGTTAAGTGAATGCTTCAGGAACTGTAGAAAATAACAGTCTAAAGGCCCTGTTTATTATTTCAATTCTAGCTCTACTGTGTTAAGATTTTTTAATTGAAATATGTATAAAAATTTTTAAGTTTGCCTGAGCTCTCCTTTCACTTACTACTTAATACATACTTACCTGAGGGCAGACAAGTCATGACAGAAGGACCATATGACCTTAATTGCAGTACTTTAAGGATGTGTGGCTGTGATTGGTATCAGCTTTGGTGAAGCAAATTATTTTGTGCTGAAAGGGGATTGTTTATTCATTGGAAAACAGGAATCTAAGAAGTCTGTAGTTAGCAAATAGTGCTTCTGACTCTTGCTGACTTAATTATAAGGTACTGTTTCATCATCTCCTACATACTGGGTTTAGGCATTAGAAGATGCCTTCTTTGAATTGCCTTTCAAGTGAACACTGCTGCTTTACATGACTGGCTTTTGCCAAATAATTCAAATTAGTGCTATCTTCAGTCTCTCAGGGACAAAATAGAGTGAGGTCCAACAACATTTTAAAAATAAATTCAAAATTACACAGCAGCAGTTGAAACTTTCTCTAGATGGAATGTGTTCCCTCCTTGTTAACCATCTCTAACATGCTGAATGCCAAAAAAGCAGTCCATGGACATATGCCTAGACTTGTCCATTAGTACTAATAAAGTTACAAAGAAAACAGATGAAACAATGATCTTAAATTAGAACTGCCTCATTATATAAAAAGCTATTGTTTATGCCAGTATATCCAGGTGTCAGATGAATTGTAAATGCTAGATCACTGTTTCATAATACCAACATCTGGCAGATTTTTTGTTGCTTCTAAAAGAAACTCACTTATTTCAAATGATATCATTACAGAATGCTCTTCCCTTTCTTAAAATAATTGAGCCAAATCTTTCAAAAGGAAAATACATCCAAAATACAAAAATAAATTTTTTACCTATAATTTATATTTAAAATACACCACCAAAGGGAAAAAATATATACACTACGAATGAAAACATGAAGCATAAAAAAAAAATCCCTTTATTTGAACCTTAGAGTAAATCTTTGAGAGCATCCTAGAGCATACTTTTTCATTTTTTCTACTTAAAAAAAATAACAATTTTGGACTTTGCCTTCAAAGTTTATTCACATCAGGGCTTGGAATTTAGCTTAGTGGTTTCGCTGCCTGCTGCTCAAGCTCAAGGACCCAAGTTCAGTCACCAGTACCAAAAAAAAAATCCTCAAAGTTTATTCACATTGTAAATTGGATCACTCAAGGCTATACTTTCAGGGATTATTTCTTTTTCTTTTCTTTTTTTTTTCAGGGATCATTTCTGTAGTTCATAAATTGGACCACTCTAGTTTGGCTTGGTACAGTGATTCTCATGATTATTACATGCAGCATTTTGCAAGATCTTCCTCTAAAGACAAAAAACTATTTGCTTTTTTTTTCTTTTTTTTTTGGTACCAGGGATCGAACTCGGGTCCTTGTGCTTGCACAGCAGGCAGCGAAACCACTGAGCTAAATCCCCGGCCACTATTTGCTTTTTAAGATAACCCTTGCTTGTGAGCTCATGTGTAAGTAGCTAAGCTGCCCCCACAGAGGTTTTTCCTCTAAAATTTATCTGTTCCTCTTGGCAAAATAACTGCAGCTGATGGGTGCATGGTGTATTCAAGAGTTCCTAGTATCTTCATACTTCCCATTCAGCTGAAAACTGACAAAACTTACACAGCCCCAGCTGTTTTATAACAAAACAATTTTGTATTGTCTTTTAATATTTGAGCCCATATAATATGGAATAATTTTGAAATCTTATGTAAAGTAATTGACAGTTCAATTAGACTTGTTTAATCTGTGAAATAAAATTTAATATGAGCTACTTACTTTTCTTTAGTGCATCTAGTGTGCCTTCAGTCTTTCACATTGGCACCATTTTATACAGTGTCTCATAGTTTATTATCTGTAGTACCTGGAAGCAAAATCTAGTTTTATTACATTTAATTCCCAAAATGTCCATCTGTCCTGGGATTTGAGTCATAGCTTGTTTTTATGGGCCTTTTAAAATTTTACAAAGAACTTAATGGCACATGGGCAAAAAAGAAGACCCTATAAATTCATGTTTCTCCTAATTCCATTTCAGATTTAATTCCTATAAATAAGCGACGTTGCCTGCTTTCACTACATGATGAAAACTAAAACTAAAATGCCAAAACAGTTTAGTTTTTTTTTAATCTGTATTTTTTGTCTTCTGGAAAATGAATACAAAATTATTTTGAACAACAGAATCCATATGGTCTCTGAGAGAGACCTAAAAACTCTGTCCATCAGCATATTTAGGGAAATGCTCATATAGAATGAATTTACTGGCTGAATGCCTATCATTCCCAATTCTATATAAGATGATAAGGTTAAATTTATTTGAAGCTAGGACCCCAAATTCTTGTGGTCAGCAATAAAGAAAAATAACAAAACCAAAAGCTGTTCTTGGAGAAGATCAATAAAATTGATGAGGGTCTATCAGAGTAAAATAAGACACAAATTACCAATATAAGAAATGAGAAAAATGACATCATCACAACTTTATGCCAATAATCAATTTAGATGAAATGGAAAAATTCCTTGAAAGATGAACTACCCCACTCAAGAGGAAGTACATAGCTTGAATAGGCCTGTGTCTATTAAGAAAATTGAAATACATAGCCAGGGATTTAGCTCAGTGGTTCCTAAACCTGCCTTGAAAGTGCAAGGTCCTGAGTTTGATCAGCTGTACCAAAGAGAGAGAGAGAGAGAGAGAGACAGAGAGAGAGACAGAGAGAGACAGCGAGAGAGAGAGAGAGAGAAAAGAAAATTGAAATATAGTTAAAATCCTTTCACAGTGAAAAGTTCAGGCCCAGGTGGCTTCACTGATAAATTCTACTTAGCAAGCAAGGAATAATAATAGCAATTCTACAGAAATTCTTCCCTGAAAATGAAAGCAAAGGGAATGCTTCCTAATCAATCTGTAAGCATTAAGCTTACATTAAGCCTGCATTAAGCTAGCCTGACAAGGACAGTAAAAGGAAACTATTGACCAGAATCCATGATGATCAGATTCAAATTCTTTAAACAAAATTTCGGCAAGTCAAATCTAACAGTATATAAAAAGAATAATATACCCCAGTTAAGTGAGGTATATCTCAGGAGTGCAATGTTAGTTTTATTTAATCAAAATCAGTGCTATTCCTTAAAAAATATTTTCAGGGAACTAAGAACAGAAGGGAACTCCTCAAACTAATAGTATTTTTCAAAACCTACAGCTAACATACTCAATAGTGAAAGACTGAATGCTTTCCCCCAAGACCAGAAACAAGATATTGACATCTGCTTCCCCATTTTTATTCAACAGTGTATAGAAGTTCCTAGTCATGCAATAAGGCGGAGGAGGAGGAGGAGGAGGAGGAGGGGGAGGAGGGGGAGGGGGAGGGGGAGGAGGGAGGAGGAGGAGGAGGAGGAGGAGGAGGAGGAGGAGGAGGAGGAGGAGGAGGAGGAGGAGGAGGAGGAGGAGGAGGAGGAGGAGGAGGAGGAGGAGGAGGAGGAGGAGGAGGAGGAGGAGGAGGAGGAGGAGGAGGAGGAGGAGGAGGAGGAGGAGGAGGAGGAGGAGGAGGAGGAGGAGGAGGAGGAGGAGGAGGAGGAGGAGGAGGAGGAGGAGGAGGAGGAGGAGGAGGAGGAGGAGGAGGAGGAGGAGGAGGAGGAGGAGGAGGAGGAGGAGGAGGAGGAGGAGGAGGAGGAGGAGGAGGAGGAGGAGGAGGAGGAGGAGGAGGAGGAGGAGGAGGAGGAGGAGGAGGAGGAGGAGGAGGAGGAGGAGGAGGAGGAGGAGGAGGAGGAGGAGGAGGAGGAGGAGGAGGAGGAGGAGGAGGAGGAGGAGGAGGCAGCCCACACATGGAAATGGAAATAAAATTGTCTTTATTCATAGCCTGACTGCCTGTAAGATCTACCCCAAAAAAAACAACTATTAGAATTAGTGAGTTTACCAGAGCTATAAAATATTTCATTGATATATAAAAATTAGTTGTATTTTTACATACCAGCAACAAGCCACTGGAAAATTGGAAATTTAAAAATCAGAACCATTTACAGTAAAACACCAAAAACAATAGAATATAGCAAAACACATTAAGGACCTGGACTCTAAAAATTATAAAACATCCCTGTAAGAAATTAAAAATACTTGAATAAGTCTAAAGCTATCTCTTCTTCATGAATTGGAAGACTCAGCATTTTTGAAATGTCAGTTCTCCACAATGAGTTTAAAGAGACAATGCAACAATCCTAGAAATTGGCAAGCAAATTCTAAAATCCATATGGAAATACAAAGAACCTTGAGTAGCTAAACAACTTTGAAAAAGAATAAAATTGGAGGGTTAGCACTACGTGATTTCAAAAGGTTTATAAATCTTTAGTAATTAAGAGAGTTTAGTTGGTATAAAAACGTAGATCAATGGAACTGTTTCCTAAAATAACCCCACCTATATATGATATATGTTTTGGACAAAGATACAGATGCTGTGGAAAAGGATATCATTTCAACAAATGGTACCTGAACAACTGGATTTCCAGAAGGGAAAAAAAATGTACTTTGATCCATACCTACCACCAATATAAAATTCTAGAAGAAAAAAGAAATCTTTGTGACTTTGGGTTAAGCACAGATATTTTAGGGTCATCATCAGAACCATGACCCAGAAAAGCACATATTAATAAATTAGACTTTGTCAAAATTAAAAACTTCTGTTCTTCAAAAGTCCTTTTAAAAATGAAAAGACCAGAGCCAGGGATTTAGCTCAGTGGTTCTGCCACCTGCCTCACAACCGCAAGGTCCTGAGTTCAATCTCCGGTACCAAAAAAAAAAAATGAAAAGACCAATCACAAAGTGGAAGAAAATATTTACAAATCATGTCTGCTAACGGACTTAATATCCAGCGTATATAAATACTTCTCAAAACTCAATAAGAAAACAACTACCCTATTTTTTTTTTTTTGGTACTGGGGATCGAACTCAGGTCCTTGCGCTTGCGAGGCAGGCGGCAGAACCACTGAACTAAATCCCCGGCCCCCGACCCTATTTTTTAATGAGTAAAACATTTAGACTGACTTCGCAAAAATGTACAAATAGTGAAGCACATGAAAAGATAGTCAGCATTGTTTTTCATTAGTAAATACAAGTTAAAAATCACAATGAAATACCACTACACACCTGTTTTAATGGCTGAAATTTTTTTATCACAATTTTTTCAAGGTTGTGGAGGAACTGGAATTCTCCAACACCACTGTTAGGAATAAAAAATTGTACAGTCATTTTGGAAAAGTTTGGCCATTTCTTAAAAAGTTAGACATACACCAATCATATATGATTCAATCATTTCATTCCATTAAATGGAGAAAGTGATTTTTTTTTTTGTATCAGTGATCGAATTCAGGACCTTGTGCTTGCCAGGCAGGCGTGGTGCCACTGAGCTAAATCCCCAGCCCAGAAAGTGATTTTTCTTGCTTACTGGAAATCAAATCACCAGATTTTGTCTTGTAAATTCAATTTTAATATATGTGCTGCTAAAGTGAGCACTTGTAAATTCTTCACTATTACAGCAGAAAAGCTTTTCAGAAAATTCCTTGTGTTTCTTAATGTCACATTCCAAATGTGGTATCTGGATATTAATCAATCCAGCCTTCAAGTCCACATGACTTATTTTTTCCACTAAACATTTTCATATGTTTGTTGCTAAAGAGTAAAAAGTAAGTTATTCTGCATCTTCTCTCCTATTTCCAGTAGGCCTGATCATGAGCTCATTTCAGGTAGATTTTTTTTTAACCCCAAGCACCAAGTAGCTGCCCACTGTGACACATACACAGTTATACGCACACTAGTGCACACAAGCACCCATACCTTAGTGCTCTCTAAGCACAATTCCAGCTCCAGCAAGGTAAGTGCCAGAGGCCTCAGAAAAGTTTTACCTCTCTGACATAATTGTAGAGGGCAGAGTTTGTGGTGGAGTCAATCACTTGGTAACAGTGGGCTGTGAAAGCAATTTTTCTACTTGCACAGGAGGTTTACTTTTGATCTCCCTGAAATCCCCGTAAGTTCAATTTAAGGTCATATTCATTATCATTTCTTTTCTACTTTACCTCAGAAGTGGGTTTTTAAAAATTATATTTCTGAGCATATTAAATATAATCCAGGAAACAGGTACATGTGAGGCAAGTGGTTTCTGTGGAGAATAGTTAAGAGAAATGTGGACAGCACCACTGTTGCCTGCGTTAGTAAAAGAACTCTGAATTCTTCCCCTGTAGACAGTGAACCAGGAGCTGGCTTGTAACAACTGGAGGTGTATTCCAAGGACTGTTGGGGCAGTTGTCCTTAAATCTCACCCTGTGTAGCACACAGCAGATTTCTCCTCCACCAGACCCAGATAGTAGGAAACAAAGTTCCATCTATCATTGGCCTGTCCCCTTTTCTCCAACTAGCCACTGTCTTCATCATCACCCTTCATCTCTTGTACACTGGCTTCTCGGGGTGGCACTATTGATTCCAAAGTAGGAATTTGAACTAGAAAACTATTTTTGGTGTTAAGACAGGTGAAAGGGGAAATTGGAGATCTGAACAATGCTTAAGAAAGAAACCAGAACACCAGAGAACCAGCCCAGTGCAGAATCTAACCCAGGGCCACCTGGTGTGTATACGAGGGTTGATTAAAAAAAATATGTTGAATGTTTAATTTTTTAAACTTATTACAGTAAAAGACATTGCCATTGATCCCCGTAAAAATATTCCCCCTTGTTTCATACACACTTATCCCATCGTTCTCGGTAATGTACCTTTTACTCATGTGTATCAGTAGGAGCCAGCATTTGAATGAGAACTGAGGACAGGGTTGACAGTTGAGATTAAGAGCAAGGAAAGGAAAGCCATTTTTAATATTTATTTTCTGTCATAGAAACAGAAGAAAGGTTACTAATTCTAATAACCATTAAAATAAATTTATCATTATGCCCAGTGTAATGCTCAAATAATAATGTTGAACCCCAGATTGTCAGATTGACTTAGGTTTTATTTAATTATAACTATCAGCACTTCAAGTATATTTGATCTTATAATTAGTTGTTCGTATACCGTAATCATGGAAAACTCATGGTATCTAATCCCTTCATTTTCACTGATCCGTAAACTCATACTTAATACAAATGCTTACAGTTTTAACAACTTAGAGGATTGTACAAGACTTAGCTGTTCAGAGCTCTATCAGAAGAACGCCACTGGGTACAGGTCCACTGCATATATTTCACACTCTTCTAATGCATCTTCCTAAATTCTGTTTTATTTTTGCATTACTTATAATCTAATATTTAATTCACCAGAAAAACCTTAAAAAAATGTTATAGGAAAAAAGAGAAACACTGAAATCATCACAGAAATTAAGATGATAAACTTGGATAAATCAGTGACAGCCAGATCATGACTTAAATTCCCATCATCCTGTATGGCTAAATTAACGTGGAAAGGAAAGCTGATTTTTGCCTGTCTGTAGTGTTCATTTGAAATAGTTTTCAACCAAGTACATTATGATTGGAACTTATCTCAGCCAAACAAAATTCTTAACTGGTCATGAGCAATTGTTTGACCAGTGCAGTGGAGAGATTGCCTGATGGATTAGGAAGTGTCACAAGGTCATCAACCTCCCTTCTGCCAATATAAGATGGCTCCACAAAGTCTGCATACAACTTGTCTAAAGTATGCTTTAGACATATAGTGACTTCCAAAGCGTGCCCTGCCCTTTCCCTCCCATATCATCCCCTCATCCTTATTCCTGTGTCCAGTGACCTTGCTGCCTAATTTACTGATGAAAAATAAGGTTAAAAGCATATCCTCCTCCTTTTTCCCTTGGGATTTGAATGTATCTTTCTTTTTATCTACTTCCCTATCCCTCCTATTTCCAAAGGTGTTTCCTGTATCTGATCCCTAGCCCTATTTGTTCTTGCTTTTCCAGGGACTTACTCTCTTGGTTATTAGCTCTTTCTCTAAACTGTACTCTTTCTTTTGGCTCCTTCTGGTTTGCCTGAAGATATGCACACATTCTTCAGTCCAGAATATGTCTTTTGGTATCCCCTTAAGCTACCATCTTGTCTTCCTAATTTTCTCATTGTCAAACTTCTGTAAGTGCAGTTTTTCTTGTTATGTTTCAAACTACTGCATCACAGATGCCTGGAAAGCAAGAACCATAACTTCAGTTAATTTATATCTGTCAGGTGCCTCTCACAGTATCATGTAATGAGTGGCACACAGATCTTGGAACCTAATAAACCAGTGTTCAGATTTGGACTCAGTAGTTTCTGTTGAATGACATTGGGTAAATAATTTTGCTGATCCTAAGCCTTATCAAATGTGAATGAAGAGTGATAATGCCTGTCTTGGTATGTTGTAGAAATTAGATGATATTTATAAAAACCCCTAATAGGATGTTTGGCACAACAGGTGCTCAGAAAGCTGGTTCCCTTCAAATCTCTACTCATGGTAGAGATTCAAGTATTTGTTAAATGCATGACCAAATGGTCTATATATATCAGGTCAGCATTCAGTGGCATGGCATTTATTTTTTGTTCTGTTTGATTTTTACTCTTTTCTTTTCCTTGTGTGTTTCAGGTTCACAACCAGTATCCTACTGAGTTTGAATTCAATCTCTATTACTTAAAGTTCTTGGCCTTCCACTATGTATCTAATCGCTTTAAAACTTTTCTCCTGGATTCAGACTATGAAAGATTAGAACACGGTATGTATTTATATGCCTTCCTTCCATCTTTTTTGTTGAGTTTGCTTTTTGTTTGTTTGTTTGGTATTGGGGATCAAAATTGGGACCTTGCGCTTGCAAGGCATGTGCCAGAACCACTAGCTAAATCCCCAGCCCTAGTTTGCATTTTTAATGGAAATATATTTTTTTTTTATACAGGGTCTCCCTATGTAATTCAGGCTGGCCTTGAACTCACTCCGTAGCCTAGGCTAGCTTTGAACTCTCAGTGATCCTCCTGCCTCAGCCTCCTGAGTGCTGGGGTTACAGCCATGTGCTACCATGCCCAGAAATTTTGCATGTTTTTTATGACAGTTTTTGATGAATGATGTAACTACGCCAAATGAGACAAGCTCAGAGTCAGGGTTTTATACCAGAATACAAATAGAAAGTATATATGAATAAATGCCCAGACGCTGAGGTTATTTGCTGTCTTATCTCTTAGGGACAGCACATAGTCATTCCTGTAGCACCTTGGTAAATTAGATCTATTTACTATTTTGATAGCTATAAATGATACCACAGTTTTAGAAGAGATATTTAACTTACAGTTTTTCCATCCCTGGTACATTCTGTAGGAAGGATACCAGTCCTTGGAGGCAGTTTGAATAGTAGTTAATGCCATGGGATCTGGAGCAAACAGACCAGAATTAAAATTTCAGCACTGCCAATTACTAATAGTGCACTTTGGCAGAATTAGGTACTTCTCTGAGACTTAGCTTCCTCATATTTAAAATGAGGGTGGGGGCTGGGGATTTAGCTCAATGGTTTCACCACCTGCTGCACAAACGCAAGGATGAGAGTTCGATCCCCTGTACAAAAAAAAAAAAAGAAATACTGCTTTTCAGGCATGCTGTTGAAATTGTCTAGTATAATATTTCATACTTTTGGTAAGAGGAACACTGGTCATACTATTCCCATCCTGTTTATACTTACAAGCCTTCATTGACTCAAGGAATTGTCATTCCTCACATCACATTCACAAACAAATTCTCAAGCACCATGTGCTGGGAAGGTATTAAGTAGGCCTGATTACAGCTACCTCTGGCCTGGTCTAAAGCAGACTAATGTGTGTGACTGAGGAATCACAATGTCAGGCACCTTTATCCCTGAAAGGAACAACATATGCAAATATTGGTGTGAATAGGTATCTCCCTGGAGCAGTTCTTTTTGTTTTTGCTTTTGATCTTCAGTAGAGCAGTTTGTTTTGTTAAATTAAGCTGGTTAGCAGTTTACCTTAGCAGCCTGCAGATGTGGCCAAAGCCCAAGGTTTCTGCTGTAGCATGTCTGTCTTCAGTAGAGAAGCAGCAAGATCCAGTGCAGTGGTTCTCACTGGACATTGGGATCACCTGGAGAACTTTTAAAACTCCCAACACCCTGGGGCCGGGGATTTAGCTCAGTGGTTCTGCTGCCTGCTCTGCAAGTGTAAGGACCCGAGTTCGATCCTCGGTACCAAAAATCTGTGATGTTGGGTCTAGGTATCAGCAGCTTTCAGAAGCTTCCCAGGTGATTCCACTGCACTGCCAAGGCTGAGAACCATCCCTGGTCCATTGAGGGAGAGCACAGAGCTAAGTCAGATGGTGTTTGTGACAGTTGGGTAAACTACTTCATCTCTCTGAACTTGTGTCCCCATCTAAAAAGTTGGTTATTTCCCCTGCCTGTCACGCACCAAAAAATGAAATAAAACATGGATAAAGAATATTTTGGTGTATATTGAAAGAGTATCGTGATTATTTGAAAATGTGATTATGTCTATCCTATATCATAGACATACGTTCTTATAAAGCATATGACATGTATTTAGAATCCTAAAATGTCATTCCCAAAGAGTCCTTGGAGATCATCTACCCAGTCTCCTTTCTGAACAGATGGGCTACCCAGGGGCCACCCCACCTAATTAGAAGCCTGTTTTTGTGTCCAGTCCAGACAAGGACTCAGGTCTGTCCCTGTTGTGTTTGGATAGACACACTAATTATGAAGCCTACACAGTGAAATATCATTTAGAACAGCTGTGGTAAAGATCCCTACCTGCCAAAATCAACATTTGGAAAGTAAGAAACCACTGCTAATATAATTCATCATTCATAATTTTTAAGATTTCATCACAAAAGTCTAAACACCATGAATTCTCCTGTGTCCTAGAAGAATAATATGTTATTATGTACTGGATTATAAGATTGTAATTTGATAGGATTTGACATGAGTATCTGATGATTCAAATTGTATTTAGGGTGTTCCCTGTGTTTGTACATATTACCCTAAGATAGCCAACTGAATATTGTAAGAAAAATCCACTGGACTTGGTTCCAGTCACTAGGCATCACCAATATGGAGGAGGGGGTTCCCCTGAGGAAAGGAGAGCCAGATCCTGCACTGTCTTTTCTAGTTTCAGCTCATTCTCCTCCTGTCTATAAAGGTGTTGAGAGCCTAGTTCACCTGGAGCTGACTGCCACACAGCCATCCGGTGTAATCCATACCTCATCCCATGTAGAGCAATAAGTGAGGGGATTTTAAAAGTCCATCCCAACCCCTAGGGCAGTCTCAATTTCAAATACTCAGCTCACTTAGAGAATTCTTAAAATGACTAATATCTGAGACTTTATCCCCAGAGACTCTGATGTAATTGGTCTGAGATGAGACCTGGACATTAGGGATTTTTAAACCCTTAGTTTTTTGAATGTATAATTAAGATTGAGAACCACTGTACTAGAACCTGCAGTTGAAAGGTAGGAAAGAAAACAGTCTTGGAGGCCCCACATTTTGGGCTTGAAACATTCTTTTCTGATACACTGGTAAAATCCTTGTTGACTTTGGACTGAGGCATTTCATTCAAAGCAAGACAGCACTGCTAAGAGAGACACCCTTCCTGGATTTTTACAGGATCCTGACTCATCTTCCTCCCCACTGAAACAAAGTGGCCCAGCCCTGGCGGGGCACGCCTGTAATCCCAGTTTCTTAGAGACTAAGGCAGGAGGATCACAAGTTCAAGGCCAACCTGGGCAATTAAGCAAGATCCTGTCTCAAAACAAATGGGAAAAAAGAGCTGGGATGTAGCCCAGTGGTAGAGCAACTCTAGTTTATTCCCAGTACCACAGAAAACAACAGAGTGGGCTCATGTAAGAAATCAAGTGACTGCAAAGTACAAAGAGGTGTCAGAAAAATCCCTGAAATACCTTGCTAAATTCTGCTTTGTTTTATTTACCCGAGGACATAGAATACACCTTTCCATCATCCAGCGTCTCTGTGACCATGAGTTGTGGTATATATAAACTGCTAAACAAACAAAAAAACTTGAAATGGTTCATAATAAACAGCCAACAACTTAAACAAGAAACATAAAATTATGTTTTTAACTGAATATCATCACATCACCTCTTAAGTCCTTCCATTTTTTTCTTGAAAAATGTGTAGAATGTCTCTTGGCGCAGGGACTTCTATGGCTCTAGAAGTAGATACAGGACATTGAGTGGGAGAGGGTCACGATGTACTGCTAACTGCCGAAAAACCTTACTGATGTTTTCCTTCCACTTTGATTTGTTTCCACATAACGGTGAAGTTTGTCCTGTCTTTAGTTTGCAGTTATTTTCTGAGGTTTCTGCACATGTTGCTGTTTTAAAGCCATAAGAAATATTTCACCTTTTCATCTGCTCCATGTATCATGCTTCTAGGCAGAATATTCATTTAACTTTTGTTGATTTTTTTTTTTAATTTTCAGGAACTTTATTTGATGATAAAGGAGACAAGCATGCCAAGAAAGGAATTTGTATTTGGGAGTGTATTGATAAAACACATAAGAGGAGTCCCATTTTCTTTAATTATTTATATTCACCAGTGGAAATAGAGGTAGAGTAAGAAACTATTTCTTTTCATTTTCTGAATATTTTGTGTGAAAGTTTTCCTTAGTTCTAGTATGTATAAGCTATTTAACTTTTTTATAAACATTTGACTAGATTTCATACCAAAAGTTTTTAATAGTCTCAGACACTGTG
The DNA here is from genome assembly GCF_053883595.1 of Heterocephalus glaber. Classification (NCBI taxonomy): domain Eukaryota; kingdom Metazoa; phylum Chordata; class Mammalia; order Rodentia; family Bathyergidae; genus Heterocephalus; species Heterocephalus glaber. The sequence continues at coordinate 20,244,887 of NW_028258293.1, forward strand.
GGATTGGGCCATAATGGATGTGGAGACTGTTCACTAAAATTAGAAACTGGTCTCCAAAACCCAGAAGGAGTAGTGTCAAGAAAACCAAAGCAAGGCAGCTTTTTCTAGAAGAAAGAGGTAAATAAACTTGAAATCTCAACAGGTAGTCTAAGTTGCAAAATCTACAATTCTTTAGAAGAGATTTTCTTAAGTCCATCTGTGCAACATCAATGGAAGGACCTATAAGGGAAACAGGGATGTTTGGAGCCTATATCATGAAGGATGACATATCTTGAGGAAAACAATGCTCTTTCATGTGTATCTACGTGACATAGGCTCTGAGATAGAACAGATGGGTTTCATAAGCAATACTAACTTTATTTAGGGGCAAGGGAGTCCTCTCCCCTGGCTCCAATGCATTAGAACCCCACCCTCCTCAGAAGAAACTAAGGGCATGTGCTTAGATACCACTCCTCATCTAAACCATGCTGAGTACTTTGAAATTCCTTCCCCAAATTCAAGCCACTCACCAGGCTATTTCGCTGTCTTCCTCCCAAGCTGGTGTATGTACCCTTAGGCTCAAAGGATAGCAAGATATGGCTGTTTGGCAGGCAGTGGACAGTTTGGCTTCATGGACTAAGCTATACACAAACATTCATACAAGGCCAGAGGAGGAGGAGGAGGAGATTAAGCCACAAACTGAAAGATAGGGTAACTCCTGGGGCTATCACTTCCTAGCTTAGAATTCTGAGGAATCTACAAGAGAAAGAAATAAAAGGAATAAAGATAGGAAAGGAGGAAGTTGAATTGTCATTATTTGCTGACAATATGATACTCTACATGGAAGACCCAAAAAACTCCGCCAATAGACTTCTAGACTCAATTGACAGACTCAGTAGCGTAGCTGGATACAAGGTCAACCCTCAAAAATCAAGAGCCTTCTTGTACACAAATAACAGACTCACTGAGAGAAATGAGGGAAACAATTCCTTTCACAATAGCATCCAAAACAATGAAATATCTAGGAATCAACCTAACAAAGACCTCTACATTGAGAACCACAGCACCCTGAAAAAACAGATGGAAGAGGATCTAAGAAAATGGAAAGACATCCCCTGTTCCTGGGTAGGAAGAACCAATATAGTAAAAATGGCCATACTTCCAAAACTGCTGTAAAGATTCAATGCAACCCCAATTGAAATCCCAACAGTATATTTCACAGAACTAAAGAAAACAATCCAAAGATTCATTTGGAACAAGAAGAGACCTAGAATAGCAAAAGCAATTCTAGGCAGGGGCTATCACAATACCTGACTTGAAACTATTCTACAAAGCCACTGTGATAAAAACAGGATGGTACTGGCAAAGAAACAGACCCGAGGATCAGTGGAATAGATTAAAAGATGCAGAAACAACTCTACACATACTCAGCTACCTCATTTTTGACAAAGGAGCCAACCATCCTCACTGGAAGAAAGGTAGCCTCTTTAATGAATGGTGTTAAAAAAAACTGGATTTCAACCTGCCAAAGATTAAAACTAGACCCCTATCTTTCACCATGCACTAAACTAAAATTGAAGTGGATTAAAGATCTAAATATTAAAACAGAAACACTACACTTGCTGGAAGATAAGTTAGGTAGAACTCTTGAAGACATTGGCATAGGAAAAGACTTTATGAACAAAACCTCAGCAGCACAGGAACTAGCACAAACAGTCAACAACTGGGATCTCATCTTATTAAAAAAAAAAAAACCTTCTGGACTGCAAGAGAAACCACCAACAGAACTAAGAGACAAGCTACAATGTGGGAAAAAAATTTTATCACCTGTTCCTCAAACAAAGGACTACTATCTAGAATACATAAAGAACTTAAAAAATTAGACCCCCGAAATATAAAGACCCAATTCAGAAATGGGCATCTGAAATGAACAGACATTTCTCAAAGAAGTAAAAGCAGCAAATAAACATGAAAAAATGTTCAACATCACTCGTCATTCGAGAAATGCAGATGAAAACAACACTGAGATTCCACCTCACCCCAGAAAGAATGGCTGCTATCATGAAATCAACCAATAAAAAATGCTAGTGGGGCTGTGGGGAAAAAGGAACCCTGCTCCACTGCTGGTGGGAGTGTAGACTGGTTCAATCACTGGGGAAATCAGTATGGGAATACCTCAAAGAACTAGGATTGGAAGTCCCATTTGACCCAGCTATTCCCCTCTGGGTATCTCCCCCAAAGAATTAAAAGAATCATACCACAGTGATATATGTGTACCCATGTTTATAGCAGCACAGTTTGTAATAGCTAAAACTTGGAAACAGTCCAGTTGCCCATCAGCTGGAGACTGGATTTTAAAAATGTGTTGGTTTTTTTTTATAAAATGGAGTAGTACTCAGCCATAAAGAATGAAAAACTAGAGACATTTATAGCTAAATGGATGCACATTGAGGCCATACTGTTAAGTGAAATAAATAGGACACTCATGTGTACATACCGAATAGTTTCTCTGGTGTGAAAATCTAGAAGTATAAATAAGGATCAAAATGTATAATTGATAATGTGAAATAGGAAGATAAGGTCTAAAGGAGTAGGGGAGGGGGAGGGGAAAGGAAAGTAGGGAAAAGAAAAATATGAGAAATGGAAACAAAGTCATTGTAAATAGGGAAGGGTGGAGGAGTGAAGAGAGGGCAGGGAAATGGGGAAAAAATAAGAACCGAGATACACTGTGTAAAGGTACAAGATCCCAATGATGAATGTAACTGTATTGTGTACCTAAAATGTACCACTAAACTTAATTTTTTAAAGAAAAGAATTCTGAGGAATCTAAGAATTTTTTTGTTTGAACCTGACCTTCCTGGTCCTTGGGGGGTCATATTTGTTAAAGTAAGAGGATAGAACATACTTTTCTTCAAAATTTTATCTTGATCTATAACTTTTAAATATTTAGATGATTGTTGTTTGAACCTTAATTCATATACTAGCCCTGGACCCTGCAAATGGTAGGGCCTAGCCTATCAGTAAGCTTTCAGAGTTTTCTCTACACAGGCCCTGAAGCCCAATGTAAACATCTCCAGCCTCAAGAAGTGGGATTACTACATAGAGGAAACCCTGTCTTCAGGGCCTTCATATGACTGGATGATGCTAACTCCCAAGCACTTCCCCTCTGAAGAGTCTGATCTGGCTGGAGGAGCTGGCCCCCAGAGCCAGAGAAAGACAGTGTGGCCGTGCTATGATGATGTCAGCTGTACTCAGCCCGATGCTCTCACCAGCCTTTTCAATGTAAGTCACTTCTTGTGGAGACACACCTTTGGGCACCGTGGACCTTAAGAACTAGGCTAAGACTGGCTTACAAACTTTGGAACATGCCTCTCTTTATCCTGGGTTAGTGTTGCAGGTAGCACTCTGGAATCTACCAAAACCAGGTTTGCTCCTATTGGTTGGGCACCAGGTTTAACTAGTGGAAAAGAGAAGCAGTTGAGTAAATGGGGCAATTTACTCCTTCCAGCAGCTCCTCAGCTGTTTTAACTGTCTAAGCAACCTGAGTCAAGCCTGGGTTATGGCTTTTATGGTTGCCTTACTTCCTCTGGTCAGAAGTGTGGGTAGCTGATGTCCTTTTGGGACTACTGCCAGCCATCTTCTGCTAGGAATATTCTGGAGCAAAGCCATCCTGGCAATAACACCCTGAGGAACAGTTGTGAACCCTGATGTAGGCCAGACAGTTCCTGAAGAGTCCTGTCCCTCTGGTTTGCTGGCTAGGAAAAGTGTGCTGTAGTGACACCACTATCCCAGATCCCTGCCAGAAAGGAAATCCATTTCCTTGGGCATTTCTTGGTGCATTCTTTCCACATCTGGTTTGAGTTACCAGAGTTGAGGAGCTTCTCTCTCAGGGGTAGACTTCTCATCTACCTCAGCCATTAGGGTTGGAACACAGGCCAAATGCTTGACCTTTGCTTTGGCCAACAGATTTCCCATGGGCTGCCCGAGAGTGAAGGTGTTTGGGCCACATATTTCAAATCTTACTGTTTAAGCCAAAAAGCCTGATTATGGGTCTTAATCATCTTGGCCACAGTGCATCACACCAGCTCATGCTCCCACCACTGTTGCTGGGGATGGGAGACCTCTCAGGCTCCATATCTGCCACTTTCTTCATCTGCCCTCTTGTCTTGCTGCCTATCTGGGCCCAGTACAGAGGAAACATGGCTCTGGGGCACATCCTAACCTCTATGATACACTGATCTATTGGAAAATTACTTTTCATTTCATTTTTAGGAAATTGAAAAATTGGAGCATAAATTGAACCAAACTCCTGAGAAGTGGCAGCAGCTGTGGGAAAAGGTAACCATGGACCTTAAGGAAGAGCAAAGAGCAGACCATGTGAGTTGGCACCACCCCACACCCACACCCCCTGCCCCCGCAGGAGCTACCTTTGAGCTTTTGAAAATGCTAGGTCAGGTAGGACCCACTGACCAGATCACAGGACCAGGGTGGGTATATGGCCAGAGACAAAGTTAGGAAAAGAGAGGTCATGCCCTGGGGCCCAGGGCAGAAAGTTCCAAATGACCAAATACTTCCTGAGTGCCTCACTTTACCACAGTGACATAATACTTATGTTTCAGGGCACTGAATCAGGGAAATTACTAGGTTCTTTTCTATCAGTGCCTCTGTGGTTTCAGCTGGTCTACCACATAAGGGAGGAGGGGAATGCCAAAGCTGTGTTTGCTTCAGAGAAGTAAGCAGAGAAAATAAAAATATTTTTTAAATGACAAAATATGCTACTTTCTGTTGCTTGCTCATACTTTGCTGCTTCTGATTTAAGAAGTATTTATCATAGAAATATTTTAAAACAAATACATACTCTATTTTCTGCTTCTCATGGCCCACTTCCTGTTTCTGATTTAAGAAATATTAAGTACATAACATATGAAATGAACTGTGCTTAGTAGCAGACACACTACATCCTGTCCACAGTGAGGGAGTAGGATCCAGTGAGGGAATAGGATCCCATCTCATGCATGAGGGAACAGAGATCTCACAGCTGGTAATTGGCAGCATCACCATTTGAACCCATGTCACACTGGCTCCAAACACATCAGAGGAGAAATTAAGATAGATGAGTGTTTTGACAAGCATTTGAAGAAGGAGAGGTCAAGGGCAAGAAAAAAATCTTTGTTAACAAGGAATCGTCCAGGCTCTGTCTCTTGCCTTCAGTGACAGTTCAGGTGCTATTATCACACAGAATGCAGATAGATGATGCCTTTATGCTTTTTTCCTCAGAAAAAATAAAATTTTTAAAAATTATTTTTCTGGTTATGAAAGTAACAGATTTATTTTATAAAAATAAGGTAATATATAGAAAGTTATAAAACTAATGAAAGTCATCCATAATTTATAGACTAGAAATAAACTACTGTGCTGTCAAACTCGTTTCATCATTATAAACCCACATGTAAGAGAGATTTACTGTATATACTATTTTTTTTTTTTTTTTTTTTTTTGGTTCCAGGGATCGAACTCAGATCCTTGCTCTTGCGAGGCAGGCAACGGAACCACTGGGCTAAATCCCCGGCCCAGTATATACTATTTTTAAACCTGTCTTTTCTACTTAATATTGGAATACATGCCCTTCGTTTCCCACTGTGTATGAATCAGCATTATCATTTTGTGACTATCTAGAACTTCATCATACAAAAGTAACAAATTATTTACCAGCTATCTAATAATAGATATTTAGATTGTTTCTAGTTTTTATTATAAACAGCTCCAGGATAAATATCTTTGTACATATATCTTTGCTCATCAGTTTATTTTTTTTCCCCTTGAGATAAATTTGAATACATGAAATTATCAGGTCAGTTTCTTAAAGTCTCTGTAAAGCATTCCTACCCTGTTCTATCTTTTTCAGGTCCAGAGACATCCTTCAGGATCCCCAGGAATTGTGTCTACCAACCTACCTTCCTATCAGAAGAGGCCTACACTGCACCTGCCAGACAGCAGCATGAGCGAGGAACAGAACGCCAGCATCTCACCATCTAATGGAGTGGAGCGAAGGGCAGCCACACTCTACAGTCAGTACACATCCAGGAATGATGAGAACAGGTGATACACTGAGCACGGCTGAGTCTGCTGAGAAAGACTCCCTTCCCATTCTTCCCAGGGCCAACCACAGGCCACTCAGTAAACTAGGCCTGTGCAGTACAGCCTTTTGTAAACTGGAAATAGGTGTGCTTTGATTCTTTGGTTTTTTTCTAAATGGTTCAATAATTCCATGAAGAGGGGAAAAAAGTCAATATTACAGCTGAAAAGAATGCCAAGGGGGCCCAGGGATTTAGCTCAGTGGTTCCGGCACCTGCCTTGCAAGCTCAAGGTCCGGAGTTCAATCCCCGGTACCAAAAAAAACAAACAAACAAAGAATGCCAAGGGGTTACAGTCATTTATGATTGATTCCTGATTGCTGTTACCTCAAGTCTGCTTTTGCATGTATGCTTTTTGTTGTTGTTGTTGTTGTTGTTCTTTTTGGTACCAGGGATTGAACTCGGGACCTTGGACTTTCAAGGCAGGAAGCGGCATCACTGAGCTAAATTCCCGGCCTGCATATATACTTTTGAGGGCATTTGTGTTAATCAGCGGTTTTGCAGTACAGACATTAGAAATGCAGCTCATGCTAGCTGAAGGAAAAAGGAATTCATTCACATAAACTGGAATAGCCAAGGATTGCCGATTTCCCATGCAGTGTCTTCACACTTCTGTTTCTAACTTTCCTTCTGTTTCTCCCTCTGTGTTACATCAGTCTCAGCAAAAGATGGCTCCTAACTTCACAGATGAGGTGATCCCTATGGAAAAAAGCAGTCTCTCCCCAAAGGTCTAGAAGCAAAACTCCAGGGAGAACTCTGGCTTTTTTTTTCCTTCTAGGGGAAATAGACTTGACAAAAACAACAGCCATCCCCTTGACAGCATTTTGTAAAGAAACACTAAAGTACCTGTTCTGTTGTCATTTCTTCTAGGTCCTTTGAGGGAACACTTTACAAAAGAGGGGCTCTGCTGAAAGGCTGGAAACCCCGTTGGTTTGTACTGGATGTAACAAAACATCAGGTAATACTGTTAAAGCCTAAAGAAATTATTTCTGTCTAGGCTAGTCTCAGTCCCTGGCTATTATGTGGCTGTTAGCAGATAGACACATTCCTCAAAGGGGCTTCTTTTGGGGCTGCAGATGTCCCTGAGCCAGAGCAGTAGACTTCAGAGGAAGTTCCAAAGTAGCCACTGCCTGATATGTACAGATAGAAGCAGTGACAGTTCAATCCAGAGCACCCAGAGCCATAGGACTCTTTTTTTTAATGTTCAAACCACTTCTGCTGCCTGCTCTCATACCAGGTCAGGAAGCATGCAAGGGCTTCAGCCTATTACGTATATACCACATGCACATTTAAGCCTGTTCCTGGGAGCACTCTCCAGAGAGCAGGTGCCCTTCATCCTTACACCCCAGAACATCCATTCATGACTGAAGGCATTAATTTATTCAGCATGGTTGCAGCAGTGGAGGGAAAGGACTCCAAAGGGAGAAGGGGATGTTCCTATCCAAACTTTGAACTCACAATGGGCAGATAGTAGACTGGACCTTGCTGAGCATGTTAGGAAATCTTTTACCATGGTTACATTCTTAGCTGTTGCTCTAGCAGCTGGATATTAGTCTTAGTGTCATAATCTGCTCCACTGGTCTCAGGAAGTGATTTCTACCCAAACCTCCCAATCCTCTTCACATTTTGTCAGTGAGTGTTGTGTGGCCGCCTGCGTTCTGACCTTAAGCCAGTCAGCTGGAAGCCTAGGATTCACCTGCTGATTCTCCATGCATTCGTCTGTACAGTGGAAGCTGCTGGGAAAGGTCTGGACTGACCTCATATGGTGCACTGATGGGACCTGCATCCAGAGAACCCCTCCTGAGAAGATTGTATTAGGAGGCCACCTTTTTCCCCTCTCTGCTCTAGGAATTTTATAAAGGTCATAGAGTCTTTGTGGGAGAATATTGAGAATTTATTTTCAAATATACAAGCAAAATCCCTTTTAGCGAGCTATACTTTAAAATAACGATCTCTCTGAAATCATAGAGCCTCCACTGTCCAGAAAAGTTCCATTAAACCACTAAATATAACATGGGAAAATGTCATAATTTTGCTATAATTTAAAATTACATCAAATTATTCTTGCATTCTTACCAATCTTTTGGATTTCTTTAACATGAGAGGTATACAGTTTTTCCATTTAGTCCTACTTATACCAAGCCTGAGGGTGGAGACAGAGAAAAGTTCAAGGCCAGAACTGCAGTGATAAAAACACAAGACACATTGCTGCCATGTACAGTACACTAAAATCCAGACTGGACCAATAAAGCTTTTCATCAGCAAACTAATTTTTTTAATATTTTTTCATTTTCTCTTATTAGAAAAGTAATACATGGTTATTATACCAGATTTTATAAAGATCTAAAGGTCCTCCATGCAGTCCAATGTTAAGCTGCTCTTTTTGTCCTATCAGTTCATAATAGAGGCCTTCCATGCTCTTTGGGGAAAGCCATTTTATTGATGTGCTGTGACTGAATTAACCACGGTTCCACTGAAAGACAGGTATCTCTCTTCCAGCACTGAGATGATGAAAGCAGTTCTGAAGGAAACTTCTTCATTTTATTTATTTCTTTTTTGGTACCGGGGATCAAACTCAGGACCTTGCGCTTGCAAGGCAGGCAGCAGAACCACTGACCTAAATCCCCAGCCCTAAACCCCTTTATTTTTTACTTCTGTAGAATAACTTTCTTGAGGAGAAAAAAATGTTTCAACAAACACAAACTTTTCTTTTTTTTCAGTGGTGCTGAGATTTGAGCCAAAGGCCTTGCATTAGTTAAGTGTACACTTGACCATTGAGCTGTATCTCCAGCCCGCAAACACATTAATTTTAGTTGATACTGCTGAATTGTACTCCAAAAGGGTTTCTAAAAAATTGTGCTCCCACTGATAGCACTTAAGAGTCCTTAGTGCCTTACTGGTTAATACCAACCATTTTTAATATTTTTCAATCAAAATGAAAAGTGAAATCTCATTTACTTTCCTCTGATCAATGACCTTGCTCACCTTTCCACATGTTTATAGGTCATTTGTATTTCTATTGTTTGACTTTTTTATTTAAGATTGTTTGACTATTTTTCTACTCGATTATTATCTTCTTTCTTACCAATTTCTAGGAATTTTATATGTACATTAAAGATATATTTTATGGTGTTAGTTGACTAATTTTATTTTTGTATGTAATTCATTTATTTTTTCAAATTTCAAAAATCCATAGTCTTTTCCCCACTTCCTTCTTCTAGCCACCTATCTGTCTTACCTAGAGGTGGCCAGTGTTATGTTTTGTGTATTCTTCCAAGCATAGTTTAGCATATACAAGCAAGATACAGAGGAAAGTAATCAAACAGAGTTTGGAAAGTCATGCTGTTTTTCTCTTTCCATGTCTCTTGTATCCCATCTGTATCCTTTTGGTCCTAGCTGCGATACTATGACTCTGGTGAAGACACAAGCTGCAAAGGCCACATTGATCTGGCTGAAGTAGAAATGGTCATCCCTGCTGGCCCCAGCCTGGGCGCTCCAAAGCACACAAATGACAAGGCTTTCTTTGATGTAAGTTTATCTTCTCCTTTGCTGGTGGTGCCTGTATATCATCCCATCCTGCTCCATGAATTATGGGGCCCTCTGAGCAGTTTCTGGTGATTGCAGATGGGTAGACCCAAGACCCTGGCTTGGCAGATACTCCAGAACAGGAAATTAGCACTCTGATCCCCAAGCTTGATCTTGCTTAGATGTCCCTGCATCCCAGAACCATGCATGGAAACAGCTGAACTCCTGGTAAAATGCTGTTAGTCACCTCAGTCACCTCATTTCAGTATTAGTGCTGCTTCCTTCATATCCAGTAATCATCCTACATGACCCTCCACAAAAAATAACCATCCTTGGTCACACCTGATAACTGTCTGCCTTAACATCTTCACAGCCCCAAGGTGGACCTTGGGGCATTTTATGGTTCACACAATAGAAGGAGACTTACCTAGTTCCTAGAGTCAAGCAGGACATCATAAAGAGCAGAGGTTATATTCCATGGCTCTTGGCTTCCATTATGGCCCTAACTGAAGAAAGAGGACACAAAGGATGAATCTTGGGGTTTTCTTAAGAGCTTCCTCACCCATACTGTATTGCTGTCAGGCAGGAGAGGCCAAGGCTCTAGCTGTTACTGATCCTTCCCCCTAGGCAAAGAAAGCGGCCTCAGAAGATCCACTGCTTTCCTCATGTGTCCCTTTCTCTACAAGTCCCCTTCTGTTCACACCCACTGTGACTTTAGAAACTGGAAAAGTCAAGTGACTATAAAGGCAGTGACAGTGTGGTAGTAGAAGGAAAGAAAATAGAGTTTCTGGAGCAGCATGGAAAGAAAGGTCACAGTTTCATATGCCACTTGCTAAAGTCCATCAAACAGCCTTTCCCCTCACCTCTGGCTCTCTGTCATTTGGTTTTGTAGCTCAAGACGAGTAAACGTGTATATAACTTCTGTGCCCAAGATGGGCAGAGTGCCCAGCAGTGGATGGACAGAATCCAGAGCTGTATCTCTGATGCCTGACACTGGACAACCCAAGCAGAAGAGGTAGAGGAACTCATGTTGCCAGATAGAAAAGGAGCATGGATCCTTGAGGAACAGACACCAAATCATGTTCAAGGCCTGAGGTTCTTTTGCTCATCTTACCCAGTCCCCTCTGGCAGCAGTTGCTACATCTCCTTAAAGGGTGGGGGCCAGTTAGAGCCCCAAGCCTTTCCTGTATGTTACACTGAATTATTCTAACAGAGTCTTAGGAATCAGATGAATGCTCCTGAACTTGCTGTCATCCATCATCCCCTAGCCAAAATGGCCCCCAACTACTTGAATGCTTCTACATGAAGGTCCTGTTTGTTCTCTATGGTCATGATTTCCTTGAAGACCTTTCAAGCAAAACTCAGAAGCCTCCAAAGATCATCTTACATCCTGCCCAGAATGGGTTTCCCATCAGAGCAACCTGCTCGGACTTTGAGATGCTCAGCTCTCTGGTGCTACCGAAAGGTGCTTCCTTGATCCCTACTCTGCCACTGAGGTTCACAACAAGAAACATTGCTGCTTGGTAGCAGGCAAAGAGGGAATGCACAAGATTATCCTGGTGGAAAAAGCTTGCCCAGGGAATGATGCTTGACCAGGCCAATGCAGGAACACACTGCTTCCAAAACCCTGATTCCCCTAGACTAATGGTATTCGAGGACACAGGGCCTTCTGTTCCTGTGCGTTCTGCTCCCTGACACCTTGTTACACAAAATAACTTGCAAAAAGCTGAATGCACTAACCCACAAAACACTTGCACTGAACTCCTCCTAATCAAGTGAAGATGTTAGAAAGACTGAAGCCAGCTACTTGACGACCACACAGCTTTGACTAGGTCTCACTGTGGCATGGCTGGTACCCAAACAACACTTCTGCGCATGGAAAGTAAGAACTGCTCTTAGATTCTCCTCACTTTTGATAACCTTGTGTTTGTTCAGCCTAAGGCCTAAGGATGCTGTTCACCCACAGTGAACAGGAACAGCCTCTCCCCCAGCTGCTGGCGACAACCCAGGCCCTAGGTGACTAGATTATTGTGTTCATTTCGAAATGTTAATATGTCAAATACCAAACTAATATTTCAAAAGCATGTATATATGATTTCTATATCCTTGTTTTCAGATAACCTTATAATTTAATATAAAATTAACTAAACTTATCCAGTCATAAGATTTCAGTAATAAAAGTTCCCTTTTTAAAAAATATAAACTACTTTGTAGATTAAAAATAAACCAGATTTTCAAATTTAAAATTAAATGCACAAGGGAATAGAACTGTGGTAATATATAAGAAATCAGGGAATAAGAAGAATGAAGGGCTTTTCTACCATATTCATTTTATAAATTTGCCACCTGTGAAAATGGTTTTTGCACATTATTTGTATTTTTCTTTGTATATGAAATAATTTTTTGTATTTTGTAAAATACGGAGCCCATTATACTTCCAGCTATTTGAGACTGTGCACAGTGCTTCTTTTGTAACTGGATTCTTTTAACTTTCATTAAGGCATTACCTGCCTTACATTCACTAACCACCTTGAATTAAATTTATTTCTTAAGAAAATCCATACCTCATGAAGTAAAGCTCATTCTGTAGCATACTGTCCTCAAGAGGGTCACATCCAGGACACACACAGGATGTAAGGTTCAAAGTTCAAGGGAAAAACAAAGCGTGACCCACTCATGGTCCTGCTAATGTCACTGCTGCCTTTGCTGAGGGCATATGGCATGAGCTTTTAGATTCTAGACACACTTCTATAGAGTCTGGGGAGACCCGAGACTGAGGTTCTCACCCCTGCTGCCTTCAATAAGCTGTGCTGAGAAGGTTAAGCTCCTCTTCTCTTCTGGGTCACCTCTTCCATATACCAATGGCATGTAATTTGTGGACATTTCAGGCATGAGACATTGAAGTCTTGTTGGGTAGCAAACTTGACTACCTCAGGGAATTGCTACACAGCACAGATATATGATCAGTGATTTCGATCCTAGACAACACTTCTCTGGTTCAGCCCTCAGAGCTGACCCTCTGTCTCCAGCAGGGATACCAGTTCTCATCTCAGGACTGGACCTCAAAGGAACCATCCCTGAGCCAGGCACTAACATCTTCCTCCTTGAGCCTCAGATTTCCTTAGTCTGAAGAGCACATGTGACCCAGCCAAGGGGACCCAGGCCTCCTCCCTAAGGACGAGCCTTGGGACCTGCCATTATGCCTTGCAGTGTCCCTGAGATTCAATCAGGAGGGAAATGGCTGGATTGGAGGTTGACCAGGAACTGCGTTTATGATATCAGTGTCTGGATGCTCTGCATTCCTCAGGTCATAGTTGAAGGGAAGGACACTGGGTTCCAAGAAAGACCAACCAGGCTGGCCTCCTGCAAGAGTCTTTAGCAGGCTCCTCCCTACTTTGGCTCCTGTGATAAGGCCTTTCTACATCTGGGCTCATGAACAATACAGACATAGGGGGATACATTAGCAAGGTCACACTATGGCGCAAGTCCTTTATTCCCACCTCCCAAACCTTCTACCCTACAACCTCCACTCCTGAGCTGGAGTTTAAACTGCGAGTGGCATGGCAGGTTTGCTTCTCAGTCGAAACTGACATTTTTATATACTTCATCATGATTTAAGAGTTAATGAGTAAACCCATCATCCCATAAGAATTTCTGAAAGATCCCAAGCTGATAGCCAGGAAATGCCCTTAGCAGTGTCAAGCAAGGATATTAATTAAGTAATGAATAGAACAGTATTGATGAAGAGATAGCGTTTAGAGCAGTGCTGTCAGACACAATAGGGCAAGCTACATATGTATCTTTTTTTTTAAGAAATACATAAAGTGAAATTTGTTTTTAATGGAATACATTATTTAACTCAATATATCCAAAATGCCATTTCAATAAGTAATCAGTACAAAAAATATTTTAAAAATATTTTATATTCTTTGTTGATACTAAGTCCTAAAACTCCAATGTGTCTTTCACACACAGAGAACATCTGAGTTTGGACTAGTAGTATGTTGGCTTTTCTTCAGACATATTTCTGATATTACCAAATGCATGTCATTTCTCAATCCAGTTCTCTAACACCAAATGGACATCCAACAGTGCAATTCAGTTCTGACACTAACTTTAGAGAGGTACACACACAGCACACATACAGGGCTCAGTCCCACAGGACCACCGCACTTCAGATACCAGTTGCAAAGGCTCCCAGTGCTTCTGACCAGCCAACTATAAATCTGGAGATTCCCCAACTCCCTTCCTTAGGTTCAATAATTTGCTAGAGCAAGTCATGGAACTCAGAAAAATAGTTCCGGCTTGCCAGTTTATTATAAGTGCTGTCACTCAGGAGCAGCCAGATGGAAGAGATGCATAAAGCAAGATATGGGGGGCTGTGGCACTCCACCTTTCCAGTGCTTTGATCCCAGAAGCTCTCCAAATCTCACCATTCAAGAGTTTTTATAACCCAATCTCCATTCGCTGTAGGCCCCTGAGGACAGAAGAGGGCCTGAAAGTTTGCGCCCTGTATTCCTTGTTTGGTTTTTGTGGTGACCAGCCCACCTCCTGAAGCTGAGACCCTGCCCTGAATTGCCACTTGGCATGGGCTCAGGTGTGGTTGAAACAGGCACATTATGAATAACAAGACACTCCTATCAGGAAATTCCAACAGTTTCAGCAGCTCAAACCAAATACATTTTTTACTATGTCGCATATTTCCATAGCCATATATACTGTACCACATATTTCCATATGGTGGTAGTCCCACTGCTTTACTAGACAATGCAGATTTAGCACCAGTAGGCTGCTCACAGCACAGCCTGCAGTGAGAAGGGCTAGGAGGCAAGAGACCTGGGTTGCATTGCTGGCGCTCTTACAGTTCACCATGTGATCTTCAGTCTCCTGACTCTTAGGCTTTAACTTATAAAATGAAGGTCCTAAGAACTGGAGATGTAGCTCGGTGGTAGAGCACATAAGACCTACTTTCAATCCCCAGCACCAAAAACAAAACAAGACCCAGATGATGTTGCTTTACCTTGGTGAGGACTCAGATTCCAAACTGAAATTTAAAGGATTTTCTGAAGAAAAAATCAAATCATCTTAATCAGTACTTCTCAGATGGTAATGCACAAGTGAATCATCTTGTTAAAATTACTCTAGGAGCTGGGGGTACAGCTCAGCAGCAGAGAGGTGCTTAGCACGTACAAGGCCCTGTATTCAATCCATGGCACCAAAATACAAATAAAAATGAGGATGCTTGATTGAGTAGGTATGGGATGGGGTTTGACCTGGATTTCTAATAAGCAAGTTGACACTTTTGCTGTTGGTCCTAGAAGCACACTGGCAGTAACAGCTATGTTAGTCTCCATCCTCCAAGAGGCAGATGCCATGAGAAGGAAATGGGGAGGATGGGAGAGCCAGGAGACCAAAATGCAGATGTGGCCCCTGGCCCATCCTCCAGGCATACAGATATTCTGGGCACGAGCTGCCTTTTCTTAACCACAGAGCCTCTGTCAGCACCATGTCCCAGGGACCTGCAGAACCCCTGACCCTCAGGCATGGAGTCCACACATCATAGCACTTGCCTGGGGCTAGTAATGTAATGCCAGGGTCCTGTTGAAGCGTGATTTATGGCTGCCACCAGGGCACTTTAGATTCATTATATCCAAAGACCAGGAAACAAGAGGAGTCATCATCACCAGGGGCTGACCTTGGTGAGCAGAACCCATGCAATTGCCTCACCCCCAAGTGAGTTCGTGTCTGTCAGGGCTCAGCATTGGCCTCTCCTGCTGACCCACTGGACACTCAGAGGTGGGAGTTGCCTTGGGCTCTTGACAGCCCTCATATGGTTTTCTACCACTTCATTCATGTGAGAACCATCATGCTGGTTCCAGTGTGGCGATGACAAGGACTGGCTCATGTCAACTGTGCAAGTCATTTTCCTCACTTGCTCCCTCCCTCTTCTGTGTTGGAGCCTTTCTGGTGGGTATTCATGTGTGGTACAAAAACCTTCACACATCATGCTCCCTCCCACATGCCCATGTCCAGCCACACACCTCAGCCTCACTCCTGCTCGTTTCCAGTCTTCAAAGCCCTGACCAAACCCAGGCCATTGACTACCACCCAGGAACATGTCTCTTCTCACTGCCTTGATGCACTCTTTCTTGTACACAAGCAAGCACTCTGTTCACAGCTGTACCCATCAGCTGATACAATCAATCCCAGGACTCTGGGAGGCTGAGGCAGAAGGATAGAAGGTTTGGGCCCAGCCTGGACAATTTTTTTAATTAATTGAGTTTATTGGTACATTTCAGATACTCATAATGGTCACATCCATCATAGGGAATTTGTACCTATACATTGATTCTTCTTTTTTCCTCATTCCCTTCCCTCCCTTCAACCCCTCTTCCCCTCCTTATTTACAAAAGCTTTGTTTCCATTTTTCCTTTTCTCATTTTCTTTTCTTTTCCTCCTTTCCCCCTCCCCCTCCCTATTTCCTCTTCCCATTTGAACATTTTCCTATTTCAGAATATCTGTTAAACATTTTGGTTCTTACACTTTCAGTTTCTCACACCATTGACATTTACACATGTCCGATTTATTTCACTTAAGAGTATGATCTCAAGGTGCATCCATTTACCTAGAAATGTCTCAAGTTTATCCTTCTTTATGGCTGAGTAGTACTCCACTGTATAAAAAAATCTTTATCCATTTATCAGTTGATGGGCATTTGGGCTGTTTCCAGGATTTAGCTGTTACAAACTGTGCTATGAACAAGTGTATGCATATATTGCTGTGGTGTGATGCTTTCTTTCAGGAAGATAACAAGAAGGGGAATAGCTGGGTCAAATGGAACCTCTAGTTTTAGTTAAGGAATCTCCACACTGACTTCCACAGTGGTTACCCCACTCTACACTCCCACCAACAGTGGAGAAGAGTTCCTTTTTCGCCACAGCCCCACTAGCATTTGTCAGTTGATTTCTTGATAGCAGCCATTCTTTTTGGAGTCATATGGAATCTTACCATTGTTTTAATTTGCATCTCTCGAATGACCAGTGATGATGAACATTTTTTCATATATTTATTTGCTGTTTCTACTTCATCTGAGAAGTGTCTATTCATCTCAGATGCCCATTTTTGTATTGGGTCTTTAAATTTGAGGCATCTGGGGTTTTTTTTTAGTTCTTTATATATTCTAGATAATACTCCGTTGACGAACAGCTGGGCAAAAATTTTTCTCTTCACTCTGTTGATGATTTCTTTTGCTGTACAAAAGCTTTTTAATATGAGATCCCAGTTGTTGGTTCTTTGTCATATTTCCCTTGCAACTGGAGTTTTGTTCATGAAGTCTGCTACACCTATGTCCTCAAGAGTTCTACCTATTCTCTCTTCCAGCAGATTTAGTGTTTTTGTTTTAATATTTAGATCTTTGATCCATTGGATTTTAGTTTAGTGCATGGTGAGAGACATGGGTCTAGTTTTAGTCTTTGGCTTGTGGAAAGCCAGTTTTTCCAGCACCATTTAACATGCCAGGGGACACTAAGGGCTAAACCATAGCAGCTCCTCTCCAAAAGATGGGCTGTGATCCTGCTTTGAGCTCCAGGTGTTGATTAATGTCAAACTCTGTCTGCTAGTCCTCGGCATGACATAGTCTCCCTTTCTCTAGTGAACAGTTGGACAAAGAAATGGCCATAGGTCCCTTTGGGAAGAAACACAAGCACAGAAGCAGTTGTCATGACAAATACACTACTTGCTGCAGTTTCGCAGGGTCCTGCCGCCTTGAGGCTGCCACCTCTTCAGTCAGTGGTTCCATCTGGGAAAATGAGCTCAGATCTGAGAACTGAGCGAGGGATTGTGACTTTCCATTGAATCTGCCTCCTGCCTCTCCATTCCTGCCTTGTTTTCTGGTTGTAAATGTTAGCAAAGCTTTACTGGTGGCCCATCTGGCTTGCCCCAGGGACACTGTACTAGCCAAGTCCACGGCTTTCAGCAGGCCTTGCATAACCATCTTCAGCAGGCTCACTTTCCGTGGCTCTTCCTTCCTTCCTTCTTGCCTTCCTTCCTCCCCTCTTTCTTTCTCTCTTCTATTTTTTTTTTTTTCATCTGTCTTTTTCAAAGCTGGAGATGGACTCCAGGGCCTTGCACAAGACAGGCACTCCCAAAGCTGAGCTAAACTCCCACCCTTTTCTTTGTTCTTACCTACCACTGGCCGGGGACAGTTAGGTATTCTCACTGAACTGAGTGTTGGCACCAGAGCTCCAAGAGCCACCTGAGCAGACACTGCTTCCTCCCCTGGCCAGGGTGCTAAATCTTGTCCCCAGGGAGTGCCCTGAAGTGCATGGCTGCCACTCACTCGGGCCCCCTAGCCACGCTCTCTCAGAACCCCAGGAGGACTTACTTCCTCACTCCTGCCAGTACTGGGTTGTCGGTTCTTCCTGGCTCTCTCACCGTATCCTCTTTCCTCCCCTATCAGGCATTCACCCGTAATCACTGTCATTGGCAGCCAAAGAGGAAGTGGAGGCAGCAGACTGGCAGCACCTGTGGCCTTCAGAGTGAGGCCTTAGGAGACCTCAGCACAACACAGGGGTGAGTGAGTGTCACTAGGAAGGTGGCCCTGTAGCTCAGAGGGTCGGTGTCCTTGGGGGCATCCACCCAGACGTCTTCATCCCATTTTGGAGTTCCAGATCTCTTCCCCTCTCCCCTGAGTGCCTTCACACAGTTACAGCCTCAGCCTTTATTTTGAAATAGCCTCTGGCTATGTCACTAAGTTGTCCAGGCTGGGTTCAAACTTTCAATCCTCCTGCCTCAGCCTCCCAGAGTGCTGGGTTTACAGGCCTGCACCACCAAGCCTGGCTGAGTTCTGCATCTCTTAATAATGGATATGCCTCTGGGCTGGCGATTTAGCTCAGTGGTTTCACCGCCTGCTGCGCAAGTGCAAGGACCCAAGTTCAATCCCTGGTACCAAAAAAAAAAGAGTGGATATGCCTCAGTCACTGGCTGAGAGCAGCCCCTGGCCACAGTGTGGGCAGGGTGGGCAGCAGAGCAACTGAGCCATCAGGCAGTAGTGATCCCCACAGCCTGGCACCTGAGAGGTGCACGTCTGCCACTCCCACCAAGAGTCTGGGTTGGGACTGAGCTCCTGGAGCTCTTGACATTCTCTCCCAGAGGTCAGTCTGTGCTGAAACTTCCAGCTCTATCACAAGATTTCCGGCCTTGGGTAGTTCATCCTCTCTGAACCTTTCTTTCTTTCTTTTGCTTTGTGTGTGTGTGTGTGTGTGGTACCAGGGCTCAAACTCGGGTCCTTTCGCTTACAGGGCAGGCGGCAGAACCACTGAGCTAAATCCCTGGCCCTGAGCCTCACTTTCTTCACCCATAAATGGGGATAAAAACTGAAATGACCCCAACTTAACAATGGTTCAATGGAATGATTTCTTACTTCATGACAGTGTGAAAATGATTCAAATTCCATAGAAATCTTATTTCAAATTCTGAATCTTGATCTTTCCCCAGGCTATGGGCTTGTGGGTATATCCGCGCTCCATCCTGGAGCTCAGCTGTGGGGTGGAACCCACTATGAATGAGCTGGTCCCCAAAACCAGTGTGTCCCCTGTCCACCACGCACTCACTGATGCTCTGCACTGACGCTGTCCTGGGTACACTGGAGTCCGAATAAAGGCAGCCACTTTCCTCCCTTGCACCCCTGTAGGCATGATTGCCAGTGTAGACAGAGCTGTGCTGGGTGAGCGAGCTCACTGCCAGCTTGGGGTCAGAGACACCCTGATCAGGGGCATTTATGCCAAGGATTATAGACCCAGAAATGGCTGAGTGAAAGTGAAATGGAAGAAGGCAGAGAAAGTTGCTACAGTTGTGATCTGCATTTTAGAAAGATCTGCCTGGCCAGGCATGTTTGGGGACATCGGGAGAGGGGGTGTGGGCCAGCCAGGGGCTTTTCTGGTTATCCAGACCCAAGAAGGCAGTGGGGCTAGGTAGACACAGGAGCTTCACATAGCCTGAAGGCATGAGCAAGACTGAGGAAAAGAGGGCAGGGGCACCTGAGAATGGGCAGGGAGCAGCCGGGCTCTGGCCCTGCCTTCTCGAGCAGCCACATGGGTCCTGAGGTCCTGGGAGTTCATGGAGATTTTCCCAAAGATCAAATGACCTTGTCCAAAGTCACACAGCAGTGTGGGTGGAGCTGGGATTTGAACTCAGGTCCATCTGACTGCATCTTGTGCTCCCCTCTTCCCTAGCAGGCCAGTCTCCATGCAGAGACCCGAGTTCAGGGGACCTATGACCCTGTCTCACGCCCAGCCGGAGGAGGCCACTTGGAAGGTCATTCAAGGCCAGGAGCACAGCTCCACAGCCTCCCCCCCCCCCCCAGGACACAGAGTTCCTCCTGTTCCTCTCGGGCCCTCAAGGACCGGACAGAGCCCGGAAACCAGCTGGCTGGGCCCCTGCACACCCTTCCACACTGGGGCTGCCACCCACAGCCAAGGCACCTGAGAGGTGGTGCCCTAGCCTGAAGCCTAGGGAGGGGAAGCCCCTCCTCTACTGTCACACAACTCAGCCATGCTGGGCTTTCCAGAAAACTCAGGCTTAGGGGAGAAGAAATCAACTGTTGATGGCTCAGGGCTTAGGACAGGTGCTGCGTGACCCTGGTGAGGGCCTGGCCAGCTAAGCCTCCTGTGAAACTCGGGGCCAGGCTTGTTTCTCCACTGCGGTTCCTGTGGTCATCTGCGTCTTCCCTGCAGTCCTCGGCCTCCTCCACGCCTAAGCATGGAACAACAGATGCCTGGCCCCTTCGGACAGCCCTCCGCCGCCACAGATCCACCTCCTCATTCCCCACAGTCCCCCAAGGTTCGGGCTTCAGCGCAGCCCCAGCCAGAGGAATGTGAGCCATTCCCGGCATCTCCTCCCCTGTGGCCAGTGGAGGGGCTGGGGCCTCCAGGCCCTTCTAACAGGAAATTAGCTGGGCCTGGCCTTCCCCACCACCAGCTGCTCCGCTGACCCTGACCCTGTGTTTTCTGAAACTTGATACTGCACATTTCAGAGCCTCTTCCTCATGCCCCAGGAGGCCGGGCTGAGCACTGCTCTACAGGCCTCCAGCCCAAGCAGGTCTCCTTGCTCCAGGCCCGAGGAACTGGAGCCAAAGGCCTGCGGCGTGGCCTCTGCACAGCTCTGAGCAGCCCCTCCCCCTCCACACTCCTGTCCAGCAGGGAGACTTCAGCTGGGCGACTGGTTGGAGGGACTCTAGTGGGGCAGTGCCATAGTCCAAGAAGAGGTGGTGGTGGTTTGAAGTAGGGTGAGACAGCAAAGGTTATAAGAATGATATGCACGGATTAAGATGGAGAGACACTAGCAAGGGTCTGGCCATGAGGGACAGAAGTGTCAAAGGGCCTCCAAGGTTTCTGAGCCGCAGGGCTGAGTGGACAGCAAACACTAAGGTTGCCCAGGACTGGGGCAGAGGACGCAGAGTCTGTGTGCAGGGGCCAGACTGGTGAGCCAGAGAGGGAGGAACCAGAGACTCGAGTTACTGAGAACAGCAGAGATGTCATTAAGGACAGGGACAGGGACCAGCCAAGCAGGGGAGTATGCAGTAAGAGGGGAGCGGAAGGGAGTGGCTGTCCCGGTCATGCTGATGTCTGATGGCCACATAATGGAGGATGACCTGGCACAGGGGACAGAAGGACACAGGGCCATGCGAGGAATGGAGACAAATGTTTACAAAAGGAAACTTTAAGAATGCCAAGTGCTGCAGGAAACCAGACAGAGGAGGGCTGGCCGTGTACTGTTGGGGGTCGGGGTCCTAGAGGTCACCCCTGGGAGTGCTGGCTGAGCAGAGAGCAGGGAAGCCAGGTTGTAGCAGCTGGGAGGTGAGAGGTGGGAAGGAGACCACTGTGCCGCCCAGCTGGAGGAATTTCAATGCCAGCGCAGCGGGAGGACCAGGCAGCTGCTGGAGGGCTGCATGGAGTCCTGGTTGAGTTTTCAGGGAAGTGAGACATGTTCCAGTGTCTAACAGGACCCTGCTGTGATGAGAGGTTTGCAATACCTGAGACAGGGATGGCAGCAGAAAAATGTTTCTGAGAAAGCAGAAGAGCTTGCCTGGGCCACTTGGCAGCGCAACAGCTGAGGTGGGGGGAACACACAACCCACTAGCACCCCAGAAACCTTAGAGGCCCTGTGACTCCTTCGTCCCTCAGCCTCCATGGCAGAATACTCACCAGTTTCTCTCCTTAATCCCTGCCTTCTGTAACCTCAGCATCCCTCAGCATTAACCTAAAATGTGTGATCCATTCATTTTAAAGCCACCAGCTAACCATGCACTTCCTCGGCCAATTCAGCCACAGCTGAGTCAATTCAGGTTCTGTGACAGGAGACCACAGACCTCACGGGTTCCGAACAAGACAAACCCACTCCTCACAACTCTCCCTGGAGGCTGCAAGGCTAAGGTCAAGACACCAGCAGACTCGGTGCCTGGCAGCCGCTTCCTGGTCCACTGGGGGCTGGCTGCCAACCAGCCACTTCAGCACCATGCCCAGCCACCCGGTGCAGTCCTGGCGTTCAGCCTCTTGCACTCAGATTATGTAGGGAACAGGGGAAGGGGACGTTACCAGCACCTCTGTAGTAAGTCCTAGTCTCCTGCGAGCCACAGCAGTACATGGCGAATTACAGGAAAGGTTGAAAAATGAGAACTGAGAAGAAGCTGAGCTTTGGGTCTGATCAGTGCTGCTCTGGGCAGCAAAGACAAAGACCCCTAGCTTGCAGCACCTTTTATTCAGTACCTCAGCAGAAACAAATGTAACAAGTGAAATGCAGAGTTCAGTACTTCACATTGGGATAAACAAGGTGTAACAAAAGACTGAGGAGCGGTGGAAATCTAAGAACAATGAGGAACTATGCGATGAAGATTTGCTTCCTCCCAGAGTGTCTCCTGCAGGTGTGGTCTTGTCCTGGAGCATCACAGCATCACGGGATCACTGAGGTCTCAGTTGTGACTGGAGGTCAAAATGGAATTATGTTTTGGAATGCCATAGCTGGCCTGTAGGCAGAAGAACTAGGCCTAATCAAATGATTTTTCCCTAAAATTATGTAGCATTGCTCCCAACAAGATCACCTACATGTTGTCACCTACTCACTGTTCTCAAGCCCTTTCACACTAGGAAAGAATATAGGGTGAATATCCCTCACCTAAAATGCTTGGGAATAAAAGTATTTTAAATTCCAGATTTTTTCAGACTTTGGAATATTTGCCTATATCTAAGGATATATCCTGAGACAGGACTCAGGTCTAAACATAAAATTTGTTTCTTATACACCTTATATACACATCCTGAAGGCAATTTTAAAACAATGTTTTTAGTGTGCCTGTGTTTTGACTGCAATTCATCCTGAGTTGAGATGTGGAATTTCCTCTAGTGATACCATGTTAGTGCTCAAAAAATTTGGATTTTGGAGCATTTTGGATTTCAGAGGATGTTTAACCTGTATTTAAACTCTAGTGCTCACCACACCTTCCCTTTCTGAGATAAATGGACATAAAGCTTCTGCATAGGGCCGGGGACTTAGCTCAGTGGTGCCGCGCCTCCCTCGAAAGCACAAGGGCCTGAGTTTGCTTCCCGGTACCAAAAAAGGGGTGGGGGGTTCAACTTAGCTGGATAACCCTGATTTGAATGGGCTGGTCCTCAACTAAACTCTGTGTGTACATGTGTGCATGGGTGTGTGATCTTATGCACATTTCGTTCCTTCAATAGCTTGTACGTATGTCACATATATAGACCGATCACATCTACATCTATCACATACATGCATTCTTATGTGACTTCAATAGCTTGACATATAACTGCCCCCGAAGAGGCTATGTGTATTGGATGGTGGCAGACTTAGCCAACTGTGCACTTTCTCTTCCTTCTGAGACAGGAGAGGGCCCTGGCGCTGCCCAAGAAGTACTTTTTGGGTCTTTTCCATGATTGCTCCAAATGCCTTGCAGCTGGCCTGGTCACAGCAGGCCTCCACGGCCACTCTGGGAAATACTTGCTTTGGCTGCAGAGGGCTTTGAACATGGACCCATCCAGAAGACGCCACCCTGGAGGCCCTCTAAAGCGCTGCTTGTTCAGGTCCTCCGGGGGCCCCCCCTTAACAATCAGAAAGTCTAACCTTGCACGTGCATAAGTTGACATTTCTCCTTTATAAGCGACATCTCCATACCCTTAGTGGGTTCAGCCTGTGTGCTGTTCCCCCTTAGGCTGCAGCGTAAGTCCTGATAAAGCCTCTCTCAATGGGCATATTTTTGCCATTCATGATTTTTCTCTTGAGTAGAGCACGCTGAGCTGGTCCACTAGGAGCTCATCAAACCAAAGGCCACTGGTGCTGGTAACAGTGAAGGTGTCTGTGCAGAGAATGGTGGAGAATCACTGGTGCCTACCCTGTATGGTGGCCAGAAAAGTTTTTGACACCTGCTAATGGCTACTTTCTCCAAGCAGCGAGGAGGACCACTAATACTGGCATTCAAAGCACAGGGCTGGCTGCTGGCATTCAAAGCCCAGGGCTATTAACACTTTGCCAAGTTGTGATTTGTATATGAGTTGAGCAAGAACCCTCAGCTGATTAGTAGCATCTTGAAAGTACATATGGGGACCTTATGTACTTAGGGGCCTTGAAGGGGGTGGACGGTGGTGACAGTCACCACAAGCTTGAGAACTGACTTCCGTTGTGCATTGAGCTAAGAATCCACACGATTATCAGGTGGTGTTGGGAAGTTGGGCTACTTCAAGCCCAAACTCCATCCTGAAGCTATCTTTGCAGTTTCCTGCCCTGAGAGCAGGACTCAGGGTGACTGTGGAGATCAGGAAGGAGATGCATACATGGCAGGCAGTCCCTGCACAGGGCCTCAGTATCCAGAGGGAGGCAAAGCTGCTCCCGTGCAGGTCTAGGTGGCCATTCGATGCCACATGTCCTTTTCTACAGCTCATTAGAGCAAAGCCATCTTGCCTAAGGGTCAGCCAGGCAAGGGCGAGTGGTGAGCATGGGAAGCTAGATGCGGCTGTCTTTGACAAGCTCTTCCCTTGCTCCTCATCTGACCTGATTCCGGCCTTGGCCAATTTTCACTCCCCTTGCTTCAAACACTTGCTTCACTCCATTGTCTTGATGGGTGTTTGTTAGGGTTTTTGTTTTGTTTTTTTACTCCAACCTTACTGCCGGCTCCCATTTGTTCGTGTGACACCACCACACTGGCCTCACTGATGTTCCTCAAACCTCTCAAGGGAGGTAGGAGTGGTGGTGCAGCCTGTAATCCCAGCACTCTGGGAGGCTGAGGCAAATTTGAGCTCAGCGTGGGCAATTTAGGGACTCAGCAAGACCCTGGCTCAAAATAAAAAGGCTGAGGATGTAGCTCAGTACAAAGACTTCAGGTTCAATCCTCAATGCTCCAACAACAACAACAACAACAACAAACAAACACACTGCCAAGAAAGTTCCCACCTCAAGCTCATTGCACTTGCCATCCCTCTTCTAGAACATTCTTCCCCCAGAAGTCTCCACGTCAGCCTCACTTTCTTCAGACCTCTGCTCAAAGAGCTGTGCGGAGCTGCAAACAGCATTAAGCCAAGGCCTTGGTACACACTCGTGGAGGGAAGGAGTGAGTGGCTGAGACAGTGGCTGCCAGGCCATGGGGACAACGGGGCTGACAGGAGCAGGCTCCCAGGAAAGCGCGATGGGAGAGAGACCCCAGGGTCCTCCAGAGACCGGAGTGGAACTGCCATTCCTGATGCCCCAGTCCCGGTTTACATTGTCCTTGAGAGTTGGTGCTGTGTGCAAGGTGGCCCTGCCGTCCCACAGTTGCCCTCCTCTCTCCTAAAGCATCTGGTCCTTTTGTTCTTGCCACACAGAGGCTTCCCCTGAACAACATCAGCATCAACCACCTGTCTCTCCGTCCCACCCCACGCCTCCATCCACACATCTAACCCTCAGGCTGCAGACTGGAGAGCCCCAGCCCACTCCTCACTCCAAGGCCCCATCTCTCCAGATGGTCCACACAGCCACCTGTCCATCCACGAGTCCCTCTCTCAGGACAGTCCTGAGTGCCAGGCTGAGGTAAGAGGCCTTCTTGTTAACCAGTGGGGACTTCTGGGAGGATTTGAAACAAAAAAAGTTGTAGTGAGGCCTATATTTTAATTTCTTTTTTTTTTTTTTTGGTACCGGGGATCGAACTCGGGTCCTTCCGCTTGCGAAGCAGGCGGCAAAAACCACTGAGCTAGATCCCCAGCCCTGTGAGGCCTATATTTTAGAAAAATAACCCTGGCAGCTATGGATAGGGTGGGTAGAGGGGGCAGGTCTCAAAGCAGGAAGCGAAGCCGGGGTGAGACTGCAGTTGTCCAGAGGAATTAGAGCAGAGGGACAGGGGCCTAAGAAAAGAGCACTCAAGGAAGAGACAGGAGCAAGCTCAGGCCAGCCCTGCCTGGGCGCTGGACTGTCTAGCAGGGGCTGGGTGTTGCAACCGCCAGGCCAGCTCAGGCACTGCTGCCCCCGCTTTCATGTGGCCCTGTGCCCGAGCTGTCCAGGGCACAGGTTCCCAGGAGACCCAACCCAGAACGGTCTTCGCTGGGCCCATCTGCAGAGCCCTCTGTCCTGCAGCTCAGGCCCTAAGCAAGTGACATTTGCAGAGCACAGCCCCCCACCAACTCCAATCTCCCAAGTCCAGGCCCAGTTACAGAAAGCTGGGGCCTCTGAATTCCTTCAACTCCTCAGAGGCTGGGCCCTGGCCCAGTGAAGAAAGGTTTGAGGCAGGCCTGGCTGCCCACCTGCCACGGAGGCTATATTTGGAGCAGGACAACGCCCTGCAGGCACAACGCACGGCAGTACCCAGGCAGCGTGGCTGTCACTCACGTATTCACTTGTGCGCTGTTCACCTGCATTTATTCATTCCACAAGTATCTCTGCCCCCTGGGGTGACGCAGCGGGCACACGGGATGGCAGGACACGCCCTCAGTGACTCCCTCAGACGGGCTGGTGACGGTGACTCAGAGTCAGGTGCACACGTGCCCTCCGGGAGGCAGCGATGATTCAGCTGATGCGCAGGTGGGGGCACCTTTGGGGATGCATCTGCACGGGCTCGCTCCCCAGGAGGTGGGGGAGTGGCTGTGACTCAGCTGTGCATGGTGACCAGGAGCCCTCAGGCCTGCTGTGACTTTTCAGCCTTGCTCAGTTCCAAGCCCCACAGCCAGTGTTGGGCACTGATACTCTGCTAGGGAGCGCAAGGAGCCAGGCCCGAGCCGGGCAGCCTCCCCGTGCCCTGCCTCTGCCCCCTCCACACACACCGGGCCCTCCTGCCTACTGGCCTCTCTGGTCCTGCCAGGTGGAGGCCCAGAGACCATGCCCTGTCCCAGCTCCTCCGTCACCTCCAGCACAGGCCCAGGGTGCAGAGCACTGGCCCTCAAGCCACCTGCTGAACACGTTTTTCTGCCACACCAAAAATTCTCTGTCCCAGCCTTCAAGACCCAAGGACCACATCTGCTCCGGGGGCTCCAGCCCCACTGCCCCTCCCGGCCAGGCCGCTCACCCCTCTCCCCCTCTGTCCCTGCACCCCGGGCTGTCTCTGTCCTTATCTGTCCCCAGTCTATCTTTGTCTCCTCTCCCAGTCAGGCTGTCTGCAGCGAGGCTTCACAAACGCCGAGGTGCTGACAGAGGGGGTTGCGGGGAGGACACTCCTTGTCCCTTCTTGAGCCTTATCGAGAAAACTGAAGTCTCAAGGCTGGAATTTCGCCCTAGATGACCTTGCTGCTTTGCTGGAGCCTCCGCGGGGACCGCCAGGGTCAGAGGTGTCAGGAAACAGCCGCAGCCTGCAGGCGCTTCTCCTCCCTGCCCAGCCCCAGGATTAGACTGGGAGGGCGGGCCCTGTCCTCAGTCACCCAGCAGGACCTCCTCGGGCTCCCGAGGGAAATCCTAGGGGTTCGGGGACCGGGCGCCCACCGACCCCTGCCCATGGGACCCCCAACCCATGCCCTGGGCTCCGCCCCAGGGCACTGCCGATGTCCGTCCGCCTGGGCAGCGGCCTGGCTCCAATCGCGCCCGCTCTCGGGCTGCCAAGGGTAAAGGACGTCACGTCAGGGCTGCTCCCACAAGGCTGGAGCCCTGTCGCCGATCACCTGGCCTCGCAGCGTCCTGGGGCGGGCAGAACCACGCGCGGCGCACGCCTGCCCCCTGGCGGCCACCCGCGGTCGTGCGGTCCCTTCCAGCACTCTCCGGATGGCAGCAGAGGCTCGGCTCAGCCTGATCCGGGGCGTGGGATGTGCCGAGGGCTTGGCGGGGTAAAGCTTTAGCAAAGCGTTTTGGGCTTTTTGCACACTTGCTTTTTGTCAATTTTCCACATTGACGCCTGCCTCGCAAAGCGCAAGGTCCGGAGTTCGATCCCCAGTACAAAAAAATATTTTTTTTCCACATTGAGCCGTACTACTTTGTGGTAAGAAAAAAGCAACAAAAGTTGTATGAATCAAATCGAGAAGACCGGGTGTGGTGATGCACGCCTGTAATCCCAGCACTTTGGAGGCTGAAGCAGGAGGATCCCCGCAAATTCGAGGCCAGCTGAGATTATATAGCGAGACCCTGTCTCCCCAAAACCAAAAACAAACCGAAAAGGGGAGGAGAAAAGAGGCCAAATCGGCCTGCGGACCGGTACCTCTGAACTTTTCTGGCCTTTTAGTGCCCCTTAGTGAAGACTCCCAGGAGAAAAGCAGCCCACAGATGCTGGGATTAGCTTTTTTAAAAAGGAAGGAAAAATATCCCCAACCTCGGGGGTAGGGTGGAATACATGCTCCAATAGAACAGTTCTTTTTTTTTTTTTTTTTGTACCGGGGATCGAACTCGGACCTTGCGCTTGCGAGGCAGACGGCATAGAACAGAAATTCTTAAGAGGAGGGCAAGGTGCGGATGTATCGCTGCTGTCTTCTTCCGCTCCGACCGGGCAGGAGAAGGCATTTACTTCAGAAAAGGGCCGTTCAAACTCCAGCACGTACTAAGGGCCTACTCGGTGCCGTGTGCTTGGAAGACAGCGATAAGGAGGCCGCCACTGCCTTGCAGCCCTGGGTTCGCCTCGGCGGAGTTCCGGCAATGTGACGGGATCTTGGCCCTCAGTGCCAGGGCGGCGTCCTCAAGGCATCGGGGGGCGGCTCCGGGGGGCAGCGGCTGCTGCCCTAGCCCCGGGAAGCAGAGCAAGAACAGCTCTGGCCACCGCGATCACCATAGGACCCCGAAGCAGGGCGCGAGGCTGGCATCCTCTGGGGTCCCAGGGAGGTGACACCCAGGCCTTTGAGAGCCACGGGCAGGCACCTTCCACAGGGCGGGGGTGGCTGGGGAGTGAGCTGCCGCTGGGCTGCCAGCCTCGCTGTTCCTCATCCGTGCGGACGACGCCCCAGAACGGGCAGCACCGCCTGTGGGCTTGCAGCGAGCTCCGCGGTATTTCCCTAGCTCTCCGGTGGCCCTGCATGCCCGGCTTCGAAGCCACCTGCTAGATCTTCTCAGAACCCGCCCGTCCATGGGCCAAAATCCCCGACGCCTGGAGGGCGGAGGCGGAAAGCCCTCCACGGGATTCTGGAGAAAACGACGGAACAGCGGGTGGGGCACGGCGGGAGTGTGGAGAAACCTGCGCAGGTTGCGCACCCCCGCCACCGTGCGCCTGCGAGTGTGACCTCCGTCCTCCAGGACGACTGCAGCCAGGTTCCCTCCAGCTTCGTGCTGCAAAGGCCGGCGCCTGCTCTGGAGAGCCCTTCACTGCCCTGGGCCACCTTCCGGCTCACCGCACTCACGGGGCCACAGGGCCACTGGGCTCTGGGAGGAGACGTCTACCAGGACGTTTCTCTCCTACAGATTGTGTACTCCCGTCCAAACCAGCACTTCAGGCAGAGAGCCCAGGTGGGCAGCCTGGGACAGGGACTCTGCTGTCTCAATGGAGGACAGGTGAGCCTGGCACCCCGAGTGTGGACACCCACGACGGACAGTGGTTCCCCAGTGATGTAACCGCACTCACGCCAGGGCTCCCCCAAAGTTCACTTGTGCCCTTTCACACCCTAGGTAACCACCTTCTTACTTCTAAATCCACCTGTCAGGGTTTCGAGTTCTGGAAGGTGACAGAAATGGAATCGTGTAGTTTGTGCTGTTCTGTGTTTGGCTTCTCCGCCTGGGGAGGTTAGTGGGCTTTATCCATGCCCTGCACCTCTCCATAGTGCGTTCCTTTCATTTAAGCGCCAGGCCCCCTATTGAAAACAGCACAGGTCTACTGGTGGAGATCTGGGTCGTTTCCGGTCTGGGGCCCTTCTGAAAGCAGCGGCTCTCGTACCACCCTTGCGGACATCAGACCTCATTTCTCTTGGGTGACACTGTTGGGCCACAGGGTAAGTGTTTGTTTTTAGCTTTAGGGCCAGGGATTTAGCTCAGTGGTTCCACCGCCTGCCTTGCAAGCTAAGGACCCGAATTCAATCCCCGGTCCAAAAAAAAAAAAAAAAAAAAAGTTTGTTTTTAGCTTTAGTTGACACTGCTGAACAGACTCAAAGTTGAGGGGTGATTTTTACATTCTCAGATTGAATTTTTTTAAAAAAGAACAATGGAGCAGGAAAGAAATAGATATTCCTTAAACTATTCTCAAGACTGACACTTACAATAAACCTGGAGAACGCCGCTGCCACCCAGCCCGCAGGCTTCACTCCCCTGACCCTTGGCCCAGTTGGGCAGCTGTGCCTCGCTGGCCCCACCCTGCAGGCCCCATCAGCGTTTTGCCGGTTGGAACAGGCGCAGCTCGAGGGCACAGCAGCACCTGGGCGCAACCCACATGTTCTCTTCTCGCTGGTGGCAGGTGGCACGGACAGACCCACCCTGAGTTTCCCAGTCCGGGGAAAGGGGGCAGTGTTAAGGCAGCTCCTACACTCCTCGCCTCAGCAGTCGGGTCACAGAAAGACTCTGGAACACATCCAAACCAATTCCTTGCAGATCTGTGTTGAAAAAGCACCACAGCCTTTCCGCATGGGAGGAAGAGGCAGGAGGGCCCTGACTTCGAAGCCAGACTGGACTATGGGCCAAGACTCCGTCTCAAAAAACCAAAAAACAAAGTACCCAGGGTTTCCGCCCAGCACAGCTGTGACAAGGCTCCTGCCTGGTGCTCTCCATCAGCTCGTGCTGTCCCCTTCCAGCCGGGTCCCACTGACCCCAGCAGCCAGCTCCGGCTCAGTCCGCGTTCTGCTGCTGTAACAGCAGACTACTTGATAAATAAGGCACATTTGTTCCTCCGTATCTGAAGGGTGGGGAGCCCCAGAGCACGGCACTGAGGGCTGGTGAGGCGCATCCTGCTGCCCCATCCCAGGCAGAGTAGGGAGGGCGAGTGCAGAAGGGTCAGGGACCCGTTCATGAGTCCACTCGTGCGGGCACAGCCTGTGGCCTAGTCATTCCCAACACCAGCACACGCCTTTGGGGGCACTTTCAGACCACCGCAGACTCCTGGAAAGGAAGAAGCCTGACAGAACCCAGTGTGCTGGGAAGCAGGTCTGGTTGCGTCCTCTCCCAGTGCTCTGTGGACGCCCCAGGAGCCACTCCCGTGCTCCTCAGGGAGTCCCCGACGCCAAAAGCCACTGGCTTCTGGGAAACAGGAGCTGCCCTTCTGCAGAGCAGGTTTGCTTAAGGTAAGTTTGCTCCGGGCGCCCTGTGCCGGTAGGATGTTCTGTAGCTTCCCCGCCATCCCCTGGATGCCACTCCTTCCAGCTGGAAAAACAAAAACTAACTCGAGACAGGGGCAAATGTTCCCTGGAGGGCAAAACTGCCCCCAGCTGAGAACCAAAGCAATAGATACAGAACAGTTTTTAGAAACACTGACGCCACTCTCTGAACGGGAAACCTCAGCTTTCCAATGCAGCCACACTTCCTCCCGACACACTGCAATCCTGGCCACAGAGCAAACCAAAACAAAGAAGCCTACTGTTTCCTCTGGTGGAAGAAAAACTGAAAGAAAGAAAACTCAGGATACAGAGGTAAGAGGATGTGGAGGTAACAGCAACAATGAGGGAGAAATCGGCGTGCTAAGTTCCCGTTTGTGAGCCGACACATCAGTCCCGGTTTCCCCACACGGGTCACTTCTGGGGTCCTAACTCGGAACCTTGTGTTCCCAGGCAGCGTCCCCGGGCCCAAGTGCCGCTCCTCCTGTGAAAGTGCACACACACACGGCTTCACCCCAGTTTTATTAAGCCAACGGTTTAGAAGGTATGATGTTCTGGTATTTTTAATTTTCTTACTGGGTCCAGTTTACTAAAAAAAATACATAATATTTTAATATATCTTAGAAAAATTAGCAAAACATTAAGAAAGTTGAGCATATTACATTATACAGTGTTTAGATAAGTGTTTGAAAATTATAAATATTTTGTTCCTGCTCAATATAGCAAATCACAAAAACACATTTTCAAACTTTTTCCATGCATAATTCCTATAAATGATCCTATCCTATCTCGATTCATTGAGGAAAAGGGCCTGATTACAATTAACAGTCAAAACACTCCTGAAATTTTCTGTACAGTAGTTACAAAAGTAACCAGGAGTCTATACATACTGTACTCCGGGAGCTAAACCATTTTAAATATTTTGAGGAATTCAACTAGTATCAAAATGTCAGCTCACCATGGTTCCTTCCTGTGCTGTCTTTTCTGTTGTTTGAAAAGATTCTGCCCCTGGAGATGGTGCCACTGAAGCCACAGTGTAAAACCAGTCCCACTGAGCACGAAACAGACACCTCTGACAGCCACGGCAGAGCTGCTCGGTCTGGTCATGAAAGCAGTGGCCTCGGCCTCACCGTGAGGCAGGCTGCCAGCTGTGGGTGTCCTGAGGGATATTCTGCCAAGGTTCACGGCCACTTCACACCTGCCCAGTGCAGAAACGGGCTCATTCCACACCCTCACCCTCCTGCCACACATGGACTATAGAACCCCGAATCCACACTGTCTTCCACAATAGGTCACTGGCGTCTTTGTGTCTTTTCCTCCTTCCTTCAAGGGACCATGGAGCCCCCTGGTGTAATCATAGGAGAGTTCCATTCTCACTTGGCCTAATGTACCTGCCAGCCACCAAATAAAATGGTAATACTGATAAGTGGCTGGTCAGAAACCAACACCCAAATTAACCGTGAAATTTGGAAGGCACATGATAAAGATATTTCAGATAAAAATCTAAACTATAACACCAACTATAAGAGATCATTAAATTACATTTTTTATTAAACAAGTAAAAACCTTAAGACAAATTTCTAAAGACTACTTCATTGGCAAATATTTTCCAGTCATAAAAGGTGAAGATTTATGAAATTATATTCCAGTTTCCTCCTGTGTAAATAAATACCTACTCTGAAATCTAAAACCATACAGTCTAGATGCATAGATCTTTAAGGAAGAGCTTCCTTACTGCTCTCCCAAAAGCTAGAGTAAGAAGGCATGAGGTTCCCTGCCCTTGCTCTGTCCTCCCAGGCAAGACTGGCACATTTCTGCTGAATTCTGTCTTTTGTGTAACCATGGAATTACCCGTATTTCTGTACAACTGTAAGCATCATTGCTGTCTATGAAGTTATTGCTACTTATAAATAACCAGTATTAGAAGGCTTGATTTCATAAATACTACTCTCAATCCAAAGATACATACGAGAACCTTCCCAATATTTCTTTCAAATCAGATGCATAGACCCTCTGATCCCAATTTCCTTGCTACACTTATTTTTACTGGGTATTTCCTCCCTGGCACCCAAGGAAAAGCAGAAAAGCTGCCCAGCTGATGAGAGCTAGCTCCACAGCCCGGGAATACAGTGACAACCCCATCCTTATGATGTTTACACCTAACTGCACTCGCACACGGTCAACTTCCCACTGCCCAGGACCATATAATCTGCTGCAGAAATTATCCAAATGCCTTTTATTTCAAACTGGCTTCTTTCTACTACACGTGATCCTCCTGCTGCATGGCACAGGCCAGGTAGCCTGTTGCTCGCTGGACAGAGAGAAGACCGAGAGAATCAGGTTGAGTGTGGGCCACAGGGATGTCTTCTCTGAGGTGAGGGAAAGCAAATGGGAGCCACTCATGCCAACCGCACGACGGCTGGGAAGAAACTCGTCAGCAGAAGCCAGCAAAGCTCCCCTAACCAGATCACACTGTAGATAAGCGACCAGGAAAAGGCAGTGACTCCAGGACTTCCCTGGGAGAGCACCCAGCAGCCTCTGTGTCACCGGCACAGAACAGCAGGAGGACTGGCAGGTCTCAGAGATGTAAGCCACAGAGGCTCTCACCATCGGGGCCACAGCACTGCAGCGACGGAGGGCACCATGGGTCTGTGCTCAGCCTCAGTTAGAAGAGAGTCTGAGCTAAATGGGATTTTCAGAAGCCCAAGGTTTCAAGGGAAGAGGAAAGGAAGAGCCTGACAACATGGACTTTTTTGTTTTCAGGGAAGCCTTTGCTTGCGGGCAGGTAGAGAAGGCCTCCTTAGGAGCTGGACCCCGGGGAGGCCCGGAGGGAAAGAAGAGGGAAGGAGCATTACAGCAGCAAAGCCGGTTTCTGTCGTCTTCAGCAGAAAGCTCTGGGGCCACACTCGTATCTACACGGCAGAGGGGACTTCAGCCTCGCTCGGTCACTCCGTGGTCTTTTTCCCTTTCCAGTTCTTCTTTCTCTCCTCCAGCTCAGCCTGGGTGAAGGCTGCAGGTCCCCAGTTAGTGATGAGGTGAGGGTTCTTTGCACCTAGGAGACACAGGGGCCCTGATTCAGGAAGTGCCCGCTCCTCACTGTGTGCCACTCTGTTCGGGGACAGGACACCGACGCCTCTACCCGTAGAAGATGTACACACAGGGCGCCCGGGGCCTCAGCGACTGGAGACAAGCTGGCCAAGGTAAGTCGCCCTCAACGGGTTGGGTCTTACTTATTTAGGCCTTAAAAAGGTTGTATGTTTTTAAGTACAATTCAAGTACACAAAACAAAAATAAATTTAAAAAATAAACATATAACTGCTCCAAAGAATCTATTACCTGGTTCTATCAATCGAATTAATCCTTCATGATGCGCCACTTTGTCCTTCCAGCTCTTTGTTGTATTAGCTGCCATCTCCAGTTTCTTCTTAACGCCCTGGAACAAAAATGGATTTTGGACTTTGCAGGCCCACAGGTACTTTAAGAACCAAGTAACAAGATGGTCACTTACTACATGCTTCTTTACAGCATCACTAAATCCTCACTCTAACAAGTAGGAGCTATTACTGCTCCACTATACAGCGGAAGAAACTAGGGTTCAGAGAGGTTAAGAGCCCGCCTAGGCCACACAGGAGGAGGCAGGAGCCAGGACTGAAACCCTGGTTCCAAAGCCTGTCCTTCCAGCACATTCGTGGCTGTAGAAGAGCCTGTGCCGGTTACATTTTCCTGCCTCAAATCCAAATCCAAATCTACCACCCGCTGACCTGCCTGTGTCCTAGGATAGTTCTCCTGTACCAGCTGCACCATGCAAGCTTTATCAGCGGCGGGTGCTGAGAAGTGGCAGCAGAAGGGCTTTTCTCCAGCTGCCACTTGGGGTACTCATAGTGATCTCCCCATTGGGCTTCGGTGGCACCTCCTCAGGGACAGCTTCCGCCAGTAAGCAGAGGGCAGCTTGCCAGGGACGGGTGCAGACTCCACACACCTCATTCCTGTGAAAAGCTCCTCTGCCTTCCTCCCTACAGCTTCCTGCTGGCGGCTGGGCGTGTGTTCTGGGATGCAGTGTCTAAGGGGTGCCTGGGGTGACAGGGCCCGCTCACCTCATACTGCTCCAGCGCCTGCTTGCGCTCGAGCTCCAGCTGCGCCAGCTGTGCCATGGCCTCCTGCAGCGCCTGCTCCTTCTCAGTGCGCTGGTGCTCCAGCTCCTGCTTCTCCGCCTCCGTGGTGGCAATGGCCTGCTGCTGCTCCAGGTGCCACTTCTCCAGCTCCGCCCTCTTAGAAGACTCTTCCTCCAGCAACCTGCAGCATGGAGAGACTCAGGGTCCCATCCTGCCCAGGCAGAGCAGGGACGCCTTTCAGAGAAGAGCATGTGAGGTCCCCAAATGCCTCCCATTTTACACAGAGGAAAGTGGAGCCAGAGACACTCTACTTGAAAGCTGGTAGGTGGCCCACAGGCCTGCACCAAGCTCTTTCAGTTTTATCCTGTTCTGAAAAGGGAGAGTAGGAGGGAGGGAGGGAGGGAATATTTACACCAACCTGAATGTGTGCCAGGAACTGAGCTAGTCAAGGGTATTTCTCCATTAACCCTGACACTATCACTCCTCACACTGTAGAGGTGGGAAATTGAGATGCAAAGGTTAAGTGACCTCTACTAGATCATTTCACCTGCCAGGTGGTGCAGCCGTTTTGAAATTTCTCTGGTTGCTACAACATTAAACATTTCTTCACCTGGTAAAGACCTATTACCAAGGAAAAAGCTGACAAAGTAACGAAGACAAAGGGAAAAAAAGCTGACACAAAGGAGAACAACAGATAATTTACTGAGCAATTGCTAGGTGCCAGGCACTTGAACTTCATTACTGCTAATCCGCGTGATCCCACACAGCATTCTCACACGTCAGCGATGAGGCAATGGAAATCCAAGGGATTGTAAGCACAGTGCCCAGGTCGCAATGGGTTTCAACCCAGGTCGGCCTGACTCCAAATGTTATCTTCACTAACTGGCTGCTTATCCAACTGTGCGAATGTTTAAATCAATACGGCAACACAGGTGCTGAGGTCAGATGTCAGCCCTGCAGAGGACGCGGACCTAGTAATGAGCAAGGAAGTCAAGTCTCAGGCAGGTCAGCTGCTAGGAACTGAGGGAAAAGAAAACGGCAACAAAGCAGGCTGCACACCAGACCCACAACCCCAGCTCAGGCATCCCAGACCTCGCACGCAGGGTCAAAAGTCCCTCCTGTCTCCTTAGAGGTGGCTCCAACCCTAGGTGACAGGGGATGCCACTGTTAACAAGGTGGGAAGGGCTCAATTTTCACTCGGTGGAAGTGCATGGGGGAGTGGAGGTGGGCAGTGGCTAGGCTGCCCAGCCTGTGTCCCCTTGGTGACAGGGGACCGAGCCACGGCAGGGACGTTGGTGGGCAGGAGTGCCCACCCCACTAGA
Organism: Heterocephalus glaber; assembly: GCF_053883595.1. NCBI lineage: Eukaryota > Metazoa > Chordata > Mammalia > Rodentia > Bathyergidae > Heterocephalus > Heterocephalus glaber. Next base: position 20,281,630 of record NW_028258293.1, read on the forward strand.
GATGCATGGCCCAGACACCTGTTTCTGCCCCTTGGCAGACAGGGCACGGTGCCAGCAAGAGCTAAGCCTGGCTGAGTGAAGTCCTCTGACTCTGGGGTGACTAATACAAAGAACCAGGGACAGTGGAGAACGGGTCTTGCTGATGGTAGCAACACCCAGTGACAGCCAAGCCCCCTGTGAGCAGCAATGCCCTACAGCCTGGCCTGGGCCATAATTTGGGCTGCTCGGCCTCCCAATTCCTGCCAGGGTCCCAGCCCTGCCACCAGACTCTGTGGAATCATTGAGCTATTTAAGAACTTTCCAATTTACTGTCTTATTGCTTTAGCTAATCCTAGGTGATGTCTGTAGTTTGCAATCAAATTCCTGACTAAAGACCTCAATGCCTCACCTTTCTGTTCCTCACCTTCCTCATTTATATAAAGAAAAAAAAAATAAGCAGTGCATGGTGGCATATTTCTGTAGACCCAGCTACTTGGGAGGCTGAGGCAGGAGGACTGCTTGAGCCTAGGAGTTCAAAGCCAGCCTGGGCAATATAACAAGACCAGTTTAAAAAAAAAAAAAGACATTCTATCCACCACCTGAGATTTGTATTAAATAGAATAATTCATATAAAGTACTTACATACCTACCTAGTAGCAACAGCTGAGTAAATAACAGCTCAGGTCACTACAGTAGGACGATTACTTCATTTGCTTTGAATACCGCACATGCACTAAAGCTGCCTCAGAGTATGTGAGGGTTTTGGCAACCACATCACAGGGCGATGAAACGCTGAAGTTTTTCAAATGAATCTCTATTAAGCCAAGTCTCCTGATGTGGGACTTGCTCTTTCGATATTTTAAACTATCTTCAGTCTAAAACTATTGTTCTAGATTGTCAACATCTTTTTGAATGCTTACTGTATTACGAAATTCTATGCATGTCTATCCCAACTGCAAATGAGATGAAGAAACAAAGCGGCACGCTCTTCTACTACCGAAGGCCCGACATTACTCAAAACACTGGGCCCATGTTATTTCATCTTCATAACCCTGGACGAGGCTGGCAATTACCTTTATTTCATAGATAAACTGAAGACCCAAAGCCGTAAGATGTTTTCCTAAAGTTACATGGCCACAAAATACCAGGAATCAATTACCCACACCTCCCTCCAGAAGCCCAACTACCTTCAACTACATAAACAGTATCGCACCACAAGGGAGACTGCAGGTCCCTATAGCCTCAACCGATAGGACTTGGATCCACCTGCTCATTAAAAAACTATTCCTTACACACTCACCATGCGCCAGGCACATAAAAAAATAAACTGAAATCTTAATTTTAAAAAAATGACCAGGGCCAAGGATTTAGCTCAGTGTGCCTGCCTCGAAAGCGCAAGGTCCTGAGTTTGATCCCCAGTACTAAAAAAAAAAAAAAAAATTATCAGACCAGGTGACTCAAGTCAGACTTCCTGTACTTAAACAACTAACTACAAAATCGACCTCTGGAGAAACTTACAGCACTGACAGAGAAAGGACCATGCATTAGAAGGACACTGAGGTGCAAATACCCCAGACCTGCTGCTGCTGTGGGGGAAGGTTGAGGAGGTTTCCCTGAAAGCCCTTTACAGTACCTAAGCCTGTGTTTCCTTCCCTGCTGCAGTAACCCAACTCCGAGATGACTTCTCTCGTTTCTTCTACCCAAGCTGATCCTGAGGCCAATCTGACCCAATGCTCTTCAGAGTCAGGCAGGGCCTTGGGGACTTTGGGGAAAAAGAGAACTTGCCACACTTAAAAATGACCACTAGATGGGGCAAATTTGCCCGTTTAAAATTCCAAAAGCTAATAAGAAAAATAATTCAGAAGAGTAAAATAATTTACAAAATTGCCTTTGTATGTCAAAAAAAAGTTAAATTTTTGTGCAGTACTTTCAGCTTATTGGAGAAGAGATATACATAGTAATTAGATATTTACATTTAAAAAAGTTGAAACCATGTTGCTCTTTGCTTAAATCAGAGTATACAAAACAATTAGAGCTTTTTAAATAAAAATATTCATGCCTGGCTCCTATCCTCAGACATTCTGATGCAGTAAGTCTGGAGAGAGGCCCATTTTTTTTTGGTACCGGGGTTCGAACTCAGGTCCTTGCGCTTGCAAGGCAGGCGGTGAAACCATTGAGCTAAATCCCCAGCCCGAGATGCCCATATTTTAAAAAAACTTTGTAAGGTTTTAAAACCTTGCAAATTCTGATACATATCGGTGGTTTAAAACTCATGGCTTCAATTACCAAAAATCTGTCCCTTATTCAAAGCATCTGTACATGGGTGGGGTGGGGCAAAAGAGGGAGGGAGAGGGAAAGAAAGAGAGAGAGAGAGAGAGAGGGAGGGAGGGTGGGAGGGAGGGAGGGGAAGGGGAAGGGGAGGGAGGAAAGAAAGAAAGGAAGGAAAAGTGAAGAGGAAAGAAGAAAAGAGGGAACTGAAGGAGGAAGGGAAAGAAAAGGGGGGAGGAAGGGGTGAAGGAAAGGACGGAGAGGGGAAGGGGAGAGGAAGACTCATTCTATGAACACTAAATAACTGATCCATTAGAGAATTTCTACATTTACCTCTTTCCTTCTGTGATCTAATCTCTGCTGTGTCATCATCAATTTCCCTCAAACCTGCAGCAAGACATGCAACATACCCCACCTGTGAATTCTGTACATGAGCATCAGCTATAAAAACAGCACAAATTAGCAAGTGGCCCAAAACCCAGAAAGTCTGATGCCATTTAGAATGCCACTCTTTGCAAGTCACATGAGACCCACATCCTCCTGTGCAGTGGATCTTCTGCTAATGTCACTGCCGATGGCACTGGAAGACAGTTTCAAGAATCTGGTGACCACCACAATACAGGGAACACATTCTCATGGGACTTAAAAAATGCCAGGAAATATGACAAGCACTTATTTTTTTTACTTGGCTGATAATTTGCTCCCTAATATAATTTAAGTTTTCAAAACCAATTTATCTTTGAAGTGACTTTGCCAAAATATACAACTATAGGAAACTCTTTTTGCCTCTACCCTTTCCTAAAGATCAAACATCTTCTGCTGCTGCACATGGGGAATGGCAGCCATGAAAACTCCAGCCCAGCTGTCTCCTAACTGCTCCCTGAACTGGCAGTCAGGGCTCCCAGCCTGGGTACATCTCCGAGGATGTCAGGTGCCATTCCTGGAGTAAAGAATTTCAGTGTTGCCCCAGACAAGTTGCATCATAAAGAATGCAAATGGAGCAGCAAGTTAGAAACAGGAAGGGAATACCTCAAACCTCCCCTGGCAGGGGGGTTCATTTTACTTTGTCCTCCCCTCCTGTGATGATGACCCAAAATTGAGAGATTTTGTCTGAGAACATGACTATCATAAAATTTAAACCTGACTTTCAAAGCTCTGAGGAAAAAAATCTAGTTTCAAAAAATTTTTAAACTACAATTTTAAGTAGTATTTATTGAAGGGGTGGTGCCAATCCTGAATGACCAAATAGAAACAGCACATCTCTGAACTTCTGGGACACAAGGAAAGCAAGGCTAAGAGGGAAGCTTAGAGCTGTGAAGGCCCACATCAGAAAAACAGTTTGAGCCAAAATAAATAACCTAGAGATGCACCTCAATGTCCTAAAGAGACTAGAACAATCCAAATGCCAAAGTACTCGAAGGAAAGAAATTACAAAGATCGGGGCAGAAATCAATGAAATTGAGACTAAAAACCAATACACAGGGGCCAGAGATTTAGCTCAGTGGTGCCACCACCTGCCTTGCAAGCACAAGGTCCTGAGTTCGATCCCCAGTACCCAAAAAAACAAAAAACAAAAAACAAAAAAAACACAGAATCTTTGAAAGAAAAGAAGAACACTTAGCCAATCTTACCAAAAAAGGAAAGCCCCAAGTGAATGGAATTAGAAATGAAAAAGGTGAAATCACAAGACACTGCTAAAATCCAGAAGACCTCTAGCAACTACTCCACAAACCTGTACACCAATAAACTGGAGAATTCAGAAGAAATGGTAGATTCCTACATACATATGAATTACTAAAACTAAACCAAGAAGATATAGAAATTGAACAACCCAATAACAGGCAATCAAATTGAAGCAGGAATTTAAAAACCTACCAAGAAATGCCAAGGTCCCAATGGATTCACTGCTAACACTAGTACTCCTCAAGCTCTTTAAGGAAATGGAAAGTGAAGGAATAGTCATACTCCCAAAGTCATTTCTGAAGCTAGCATTACCTTGATTCCAATACCAGAAAAGGATCCAATCAAAAAAGAGAATTACAAGCCAATCTCTTAATGAACATAGATGCAAAAATCCTCAGCAAGATTCAGCCAAACAGAGCACAACAAATCGTCAAAAAGATTATACATTACAACCAAGTAGGCTTCAGCCCAAGGATGCAAGGATGGTTCGACATACACAAATCAACAATGGTAATACATTATGTAAACAGAAGCAAGGAGAAAAATCACATGATCATTGGAACAGATGAAGAACAGGCCACTGACAAAATCCAACATCCATTCATTATTCAAAAGAAAAAAAACACTGAGGAAAACAGGTATATGAAAGCAATTTATGACAAACTTATTGCCAACATCATATTAAATGGAGAAAAATTGAAAGCTTTTCCTCTATGGGAAACTAGATTTTTTTTTTTAACATAGAAGACCCCAAAACTTCCACCGAAAGACTCCTAGAATTAACCAAATTGAGCAATTCAATCAACACACAGAAATCAATAGCATTCTTGTATACCAATTATTAACTCACTGAAAAAGAAATTAGGAAAAAAATACCATTCACAATAGCACCAAAAAATACTTAGGAATTAACCTACCAAGGAAGTGAAAGAACTCTACAATGAACACTTCAGTACTCTGAAAAAGGAGATCAAAGAGGACATCAGAAAATGGAAAGCTATCTGTTAAGACTTGTATCTAGATGTCTCCCCAAAGCCTCATGTGGTCATAGGTGGGGCTATCTGGAGGTGGCTGGATCTTGAGTGTGTGATGCTGGGATTAAGGCTGCCCTACCCTGGGTGTGGGTGGCACCTGACTAAGGGCAGGTAGCCTGGGTGAAATATAAAGGCGGGCTTGCTGCTGCTTCACTGCTTTGCTGTCTTCTGCCTGCCCTGCTTTGCCATGAACTGTTTCTCCTTTCTGATGCCCCTCTGCCTTGCCACCTTGCCTTGAAGCCTGCTGACTCTGGATTGAAACTTCTACAAACTGTGAGCCAAAATAAAATTTTCCTCTTTTAACTTTGGGTGTTGGGTGTTTTGTCTCAATAACAAGAAAAGTAGCTAAGACAATATCCCTGTTCCTGGATAGGCAGCATCGATATAGTCAAAATGGCCATCCTTCCAAAACTGATATACAGATTTAATGCAATCCTAATCAAGATACCAACAGCATTCTTCACAGAATTGTAGAAAACAATCCTAAAATTCACATCAAAACAGAAATGACCCAGAATAGAAAAAGTAATCCTGGATAACAAGAGCAAAGCAGGAGGCATCACAATGCCAAATTTGAAGTTATATTACAAACTATAATGATAAAACACTTGATCTTAGCCAAAAGGCCAAGAAATGACTTATAATGATAAAACAAAACAAAATAAAATAAAACAAAAACAGCATGGTATGGGCGCAAAAAAAGAAGTAACTCCAAGCACATTCAACTATTTGATTTTTGACCAAGGGGTCAAAAACATACACGGGAGGAAAGATAAATGGTGCTGGGAAAACTGGCTATCCACATGCAGAAGATTCAATCTAGATTATTCATATCTCGTATCAAATTAAGAAGCTTTTTCATAGTAAAAGAACCAACAGAGTGAAGAGACAACCTACATAATGGGAAAAAAACTGTGCCAGCTATTGCTCAGAGGATTAATATCTAGAATACGTAAGAACTCAAAAAAATGAAACCCCCAAAATAAAAGACCGACCCAATCAAAAAATGGACAAGTGAAATGAACAGACACTTCTCAGATTACAAATGCTCAATAAATAAATGTTTGCCATCACTGGCCATTAGAGAAATCCAAATTAAAACAACACTGAAATTCCATCTTACCGCAGAAATAACAGCTACTGTCAAGAAATCAAATAATAATAAATGTTGGTGAGGCTGTGAGGATAAAAGAACCCTCTACATTGTTGGGAATGTAAACTCGTGCAACCACTATGGAAATCAATATGGAGATTTCTATCTCAAAAATTGAACTGCTGGGCACGGTGATGCATGCCTATAATTCCAGCACTCGGGAGGCTGAGAAAGGAGGATCACAACAAGTTTGAGGTCAGCCTGGACTACCCAGTGAGTTCAAGGCCAGCCTGCACTACAAAGCAAGCCTGTCTAAAAAAAACAAACAAAAAATGAAAATTCCATTTGACCCAGCTATTCCCCTTCTAAGTATCTTCCCCAAAGAGCTTAAGTCATCATATTACGGTGATACTGCATACCCATGTTTATAGCAGCATAATTCATAATAGCTAAATCTTGGAAGCAGCCTATATGTCCATCAACAGATGAATGGATAAAGAAAATGTGGTATGTATACACAATGGAATACCATTCTACCATAAAGGATATCTGAGTCATTTGTAGAAAAATGGATGCAACTTGAGACCACAATATTAAGTGAAATAAATCACACAAGCTAAAATATCACATTGTTTCTATGAGAAACCCAAATTATGAAGTAGGGAGATAGATCTCTCTCAAAGGGGAAAAGGATCAAGAGATGAGGGGAGGGGAGAAGAAAGAGGAGGCAAAGGGGACGACAAAAGTATTAAGATGTGCTATGTACATGTACCAACTCCCCACGAGGAATGTGATCATTATATACTACAAACAAGTAGTGAAAAAAAAAGGAAAGAAAGGAAGGAAAGCACATCTCCTCCTTGTACCCCCAAACCAGGTGCCCCTCTGGCCTGAATCTGGCTCCAATGCTTCACTAAGGACTGAGGGCCCTCTCTGGTAACGTACAGGGTGAAGAAGTCATGTTCTCAGAGCCGGGGATTTAGCTCAGTGGTTCTGCTGCTTGCTTCGCAAGTGCAAGGTCCCAGTCACGTTCTCAAGAGAACTGATCCGGGTCCACATTCTCAACCTTTCTGGCAACAGGGACCAGTGTAACAGGGGTGAGGGATATGACAGCAGGATGGTTTCAGGATTAGCTTCTCGTAAGGAGCTGGCAACCTAGATCCCTCAAAGGCACGGTTCCCGGCAGGGTCCTTGCTCCTGAGACTCTAGAGCCGCCACTGCTTGGACAGGGGCAGAGCTCAGACAGTGATATGAGCAATGGCAGCTGTGATACAGATAAAGCATGGCTCACTCAGCTGCTGCTCACTTGCTGCTGTGCAGCCCTGCTCCTAACAGGACCAGGTACCAGTCCATAGCCTGACGCTGGGAGATCCCAGTTACAGAACACAACTGCCCCAGCCTGAGAAGAACATCAAGCCAGCCAAGCGTCCAGGGTCTTTCCAGCACTCAACCACTGCCAGGGCTGAGACCCTCCTCCCTCTCCTCCGGAGTTCTGGTCATCAAGAGAAACCGTCAGCCCATGGGAAGAACGCACAGGTAAAGTGTACAAACAGCTCTGGCACCTGGCCTGCAGCTTGCGCACCGTCTCTTCATCCTGCCGGGCCTGGCGCTCATCCTCAAGGGCCTCTTGCAGATTTAGGTACATGTCCTCCAGCTCATGCACACGCTGCAGGTACTGCTCCAGTTCAGAGGACTTCTGTGCAACCTGCTCCTCCATCTGCTGTCTGATCTGAAGGTGTGAAACATGGTCATGTTTACATGGGACCAGGGAGCCCCCCACTCTGTTCTGGGCACCTGCCCACTGCCCTGAGCTGCAGCCCATCATATGGAGGTCCCTGTCCCCCACTCCTGGAACTAAATATGGAGGAAACCAGAGTGCACACCCAGACCAGCAGTGAAAGAATCCAAAGAAATGAACTACAACCTATGTTCCTGCTCTGGTGTGTTTTCCATCTTTTCCACTCCACATGTTGATTCAAGCCAAGAAAAAAGTGTTCCCCTGCATAATTTCTCTTTAAGTTAAATTCTGTCTCAAAGCAACAACCTCTTTATCATCCATTACCTCTAAAAGGAATGAATGAGTCTTTGCCAGTCAGAGCAGCCCACGTGAAAAATGCAGGGGAAAGGCAGCTAGGCCTGCAGAGACGCCTCCACCTCTTTTCTTCCCTCCCTAAGGAACCTCCAGCCCTCGGGGAACTCAAGCAATTAAATTAGTATCTTAACAAGTGCACAGTTTGCCCCTTCTGGATTAAAGAGCTTGGATTACTGCTTTTTAAATTAAAAGATAAAGAGGAAATGTGGTGGTATAAGCCTGTAATCCCACATTCTGGGAGGCTAAAGCAGGACTGCAAGTTCAAGCTCAGCCTGGGCAACTTACTGAGACCCTGTCTCAAAATAAAAAAGGGCTGAGAATATAGCTTAGTGCAGACTCTGGGTTCAATCCTCAGTACCACAAATGAATAAATTCTAAATATAATATACTTGTTAGCATATATGTCATTCTGTAAAATATTTCTACTAGCATTAGCTCACTTTGTCCTCGTAAGAGTCATTATGAGAAAGCAGCCGATAATCCTTGCATTTAAGGAGAAGAAACTGGCTTGGCGAGGAGCAGAGAGGAAAGGCCAGGTCTCTGGGCTCTGAGTACAGACCTGCTCCAAACACCTGGATTGCCTGCCTGTTGTCCTTCTGCTCACAACATGATCATAGCTCTCTGAACTGAGTGACCAGCAGGGACGAAAGCAGTGTCACCGGCGTGTTCAGGAGCTGGGCTCAGCGTCCCCCACACAGTGCCACTCAGCCGGAGACAGCTGGGTTCCATGGACCTGGCTAACCACCTCCAGCAACCTGGACCTTGGGAGCAGAGGACCAACCACAGCCCCCAGGAGCAGCAGACCAGAGTCCAGACCCCTCCTCTTGGTTCATTTCAGAGGGAAAATGTCATGAAACTTACGTTTACTTTCTCATTACTATTGATTTTCCAACCAGAACTCTTTTGAGAATGAGAAGGGATATTAATTATACTAGGATGACAGCACTGTTCCAGGCAAATCAGGATATATAGTCACCCTGACCAAGCATTTATTACCCCTTTCCATAAATGTCTGTTCAGGGTCTTAAACAGTAAGTTCCTATCTTTCATCTATACATCTTTAGCACAGAAGGTGCATAATAAAGGGAGAATGAATGAATGAATGAATGAATGAATAACTTCCCCAGCAGTCACTGCAAGTCAGCAGCAGAGCCATGTGATAAGAAGGCCGCTCCCAGCCTCCCCGTCACATGGTCCTCACCAGCTTCTCTCGCTCCAGCTCCGAGCTGAACCTGGCCTGCAGCTCTACTTGCGTCTGCAGGCGTTTCTTCTCCTCTTCTGCTGCACGGGATGCTGCTTCCTCCAGTTTCTACCCAATCAAAAGCCCATCCCCAGAAAAGTGGGATTGTTACAGTGACGTACATTAGAGAGCAAGATGGACACAATTAACTAAAGAGAGAAGCCAAGGATCCGAAACACTCAATAAAAATAGAGTAAAAACTCAGACCCATTGGAATTCCATCCCAATGACTACCCAACCAATATACAAAAGAAATTAGGTAAGTGACTGGCCACTGATTAATCTGGACAACATTTTGCAGACAAAGTTTTAAACTCAAGGACCCGAGTTCGATCCCCGGTACCAAAAAATAAAGTTTTAGTATAGTCCTTGAGTAATACTCATTTGCAACTCTATTCATGAGGTTTCAGATCTATTTCTTGAGGCTTTTCTGTACAGTTTTGTCATCTTACACATTACTCCTTAAAACTTTTACCACAGCTCACCTCCCAGAACTCTTTTCCCAGGGGAACAACCATAACTAGTAAAAATTATTTTTTTTAAACAAGCTTCAAAGTTTCTGAAAATTGCTAGGTGTGGTGGTGCATGCCTGTAATTCCAGAACCTGAGGGAGGGGGATTGCTGCAAGTTCACGGCCAGTCTGGGCTACACAGTGAGTTCAAGGCCAGCCGGGACTACACAGCAAGACCCTGTCTCAAAAAAAAAAAAAAAGGTTCTAAAATTATCCTAAGGGCATACAGCAATGGAGAATATTTATCTAAGAAAATCTACTAGGGATGAGCGGTGTCCCTTATTGGTAGAGCACTTGCCTGGATGCACAAGGCTCAGGGTTCAATCCCCAGCTCTACCCAAGAAAGGAAAGAAAGAAGGAAGAAAGAGAGGCGGGGGGGGGGGGGGGGCACGCGCGCGCGCCTACTAAATCTCAGTAAGAACAGGGTACTCTCTCCTCCTTGCTCACAACATCCATGAGAAGGAAGCTTCCCTCCAGGTGGATGAAACCAAGAACAAGGGCTTCCTCTCCCCCAGCTCACACCCAGGGCTACACTAACTCTCCAAGAGGGCAGCTGCCAGTATTTCTCACCTCCCAGCTCCATGCTACAGAAACTCTTTTCCAGGTAAGGGTGGTTGAGAGTTCTGGGGCTCTCATCCTCCAATAGCACCCACTCGCAGGTGGGCCGGCCAAACAGACTGGGCCTGAACAGCCTTGTCCCAGCTTGCTTTGTGGGAAAGAAGCTCACAAAAGGAGAGGGGGTGGGGTATAGCTCAGTGGCAGAGCACTTTTCTAGGTCTTTCGTTCAATCCCAGCCCTGCAGGGTGTGGGGGGCTGGTGGAAAGGAACTAAGGGCAATGTTAGAAACAATGCAGATTTGAGTCGTAAGGAACTAAGAGAAGTCTGGTAGCTCCACAAGAACAACAAATTAAATCACAGACCAGCCAGAGTTCTGACAGAGAGGAACAGGGAAGGAGAAAGCTAGTAAGCAGAGCCCCCGTGTGGCAGGAACAAGTCTTAAAGACTGGCCTTGCCAACATATGGGCCTGAATTTAAATGCTATCGGAATATGTGGGGCAATTTAGGGCCCAGATTATTGTGGCAGACAAAAAGCAATCACTCAGAAATTGGTGAAGTCTAGAAGCTGGGCAAGATATCAAAAAAGGTGGGTAGCTTAACAGAGAGAAAGAGGCATTCAAAGGGAACCCCACTAAAATCAAGGTCACTCCAGGGTGACTGCGTGCCCAGAGCTGTGCCTGAGAAGCATGATCAGAGGTTTGACACTGTCGGTGAACAGGCCTGGAAATAGTCCGGCCCAATCACTAAACAAATAAGCAAACAACAATGACAAGCCCTTGGGGGATAGAATCAGTATGGAGAGTTGCTACAAAGTGTTTTCTGAAATACACAGTTTTCGGTAAAAATTATGAGACATTAAAAAATACACACAGGAAAATGTAACCTGTACTATGTGTTGGGAAGAGGGCAACAGAAACTGTCTTTGAAGAGGCCCCTATGGTAAGCTGACCAGATGTCAAAGCAGTTATTAAAATGTTCAAAGAACTAAAAGAAGTCATGCTTGAAGTAATGGAAGGTATGACAGTATCCCAGCAAATAGAGAACATCAAGAAAGACAGAGAAATTTAAAAAAGAACCAAATAGAGATTCTGGAGTTGAAAAGTACAATAACTGAAACAAAAATTACTAAAGATTTAACAGTATTTGGGCTGCACAGAGACTACTGAAGGCAGAGCCACAGAAATTATGCAATCCGAGGGAGGCAAAAAGAATAAAGAAAAATGAACAAGGCCTCACAGGAATGTTGGACACCATTATGCACATCAATGTCTGCATAATAAAAGGATCAGAAGGACAGGAAAGAGAAGAATAGAAAACAATTTTGAAGAAATGACTAAAAATTTCTCCAGTTTGATGGGCAACATTATTTACACATCTAAGAAGTTCAATGGACTCTAAATAGGACAAACACAAAGATCCACACCCTAAATATACTAAGACTTTAAAAAAATAAAGACAAAAAAAAATTCTTGAAAGCAGCAAAAGAAAAATGATTTACTAGGGAATTCCAGTTAACTTGAACAGCTGACTTCTCAACAGAAACAGGTAATTAGTTCTGGCCAAAATATTGTAAAGAGAAGTGTGACATCGCTGGGCTGCAGCACCTAACTGGCAAATCCCAGGACACTTTTTCTTCTGGTCAAGTGAACAATAGCATTCACAATGGTGGCTGTTCCAACAGCCTGGATTTCATACTCACATATGTACAAACTCTCAGACCTACTAATTCCACTTCTGACAATTTATTCTATAGGATTACTAGAACCCATATGAACATGGATAAAATGTCACATGTCCAAGATAATTCCCTGTAACGGTGTTTATTAAAACAACTCAGGATGAGCAAAAATTGCGTATTTTTTCATTTATTTTTATAAGATAATATAACAGGAAATATAAAAGTGACAATTTCATCAAATTTATTCAATACAAGAATCAACTGGTTGAGGCCGAGAATTTAGCTCAGTGGCACCAAGCTTGCCTTGCAAGTGAAAGGTCCTGAGTTCGATCCCCAGTACCGAGAAAGAAAAAAAAAATCAACTGGTTGAAATGACACCTGTCCGAGTGACACTTGGTTTTGTGGGGGGTTTTTTTGAGACAAGGTCTGGCTATTAATTCACGCTAGCCTTGAACTCACTTTATAGCCCAGGCTGGCCTGGAACTCACGGCAATCAATCCTCCTGCCTCAGCCTCCCGAGTGCTGGGATTACACTTGGGATAGTCGGTATGTAAACAAATGCACTAATCGAGTGATGCTGGGATAAACTGTAAAGTGGTTAACCTGGGCAGTAGCTTTATCAGTATTAACTATGTGATTTTTTTTTCTGCACATACTTTTGCTTTTCTCTACAGGCATAGCCTATTTCATAGTTTTGACAAATTACAAAAAAGACCCCAAGCCCTAGGCCCCTGCCCCACCTCTACCCTTACAACATTCATTTGTGATACATGCATGAAGCCAGGAAGTGGGGACAGCAGGTGTTCAGCCTAGCTTATCAGGGAGTTTTTAAGAAAATGTTTTATACCAGAAAGAGGGAAGATGAAAGAGTGATTTGGGGGGAAGAGCAAGTGAGGCCGCCAGGCATGGTGGTGCATGCCTATGAGCACTGGTGAGGTTGAGACAGGAGGATTGTTGTGAGTTCAAGGACAGCCTGAACTGCACAGTGAGACCCTGGCTCAAAAAAAAATAAAAGAGCAAGTGAGGAGGTGCTTTTGGAAAAGTACCTGGATGGACAGGAGTAACTGTCTCTAAGACTGTAGGCCCACATAGTACCCAAGACTATAAAGTTCTTTTTAAAATACGTCAGTCTACTCAGCACACAGTGTGGCATTTCCATGGGTTGCAAAAAAAGGGAACCCCATCAGGTACGTGGGGCCTGAGACTATGAGCCCCCTGACATCCCAGGGCAAAGATGCTGCCCAGAACACAGAAGGTCTTTAAGCTTGTGGCTTGCAGGTGTGCACTGATTCGCAACAGCCAGGCTCACCCAGAGGTGTCTGAACAAAGACCCTGCTCACATGCGGGGACTCACTGGGCCCCTCGTGACCAGGAAAACAAGGTTTCCCAGGGAACATCAACTCTTACACACGGCGGAACTCAACCACTTAGTGGTGAGATGGAAGGAGATGCTGACCAGACTGTTAACTTTGACTCGAAACAGAAAGAAAAACTTGCACTCTATATTACTCATGCTACATATGGGAGCTGGGGCAGGGGACACCTTAAAACCACAGCCTCTGCCTCAGTCAACCCAAAACAGCCTTGACAACATTCTCAGGGATGAAACATCTACCTTCCTCATTCAAAATTCAATGTGCTTGTTATTCTTATAAATATGCCTTTCCAGTCACTCAGATGTTTTCATGGCCCCAGACCCTCACACTTTTAAGGCAGAGAAAACCACGGTCCCTCAAGAGTGGTTCACCAAAGTCTCTCCCCAAATGTGCAAAGCCCCCAGCTACACAGCCTTGGCCTGTGTGCTGAAGCGGACCCCCAGCCTCACCCGACGCCCACCTTCCTCACAGTCTCCAGCTCTTGCTGCTTGTTTTCGTTGGCGGCCTGCAGCTCCTTCATCTGCCGCTCCAGCTCCTCCTGCTCTGCCAGCAGCTTCTTCCGGAGCTCTTTCCGGCGCTGGCGGGCTTCTTTGTGTGGTGGAGGACTGCCCAGCCTCAACAGATGGACGGTGGAATGAATGGCTGTGCACGGCCGAGGAAAAATGGGAAACACACACTATTCTTTGCATGCATACCATGCAAATGACACAGAAGTAGGAAATCCAGACAGTGAGAAGTCCCAGCGTGACTCAGATTTTGCTAGCGAGCAGCGGTTTGACCCTGGCCAAGTATGTTTCCTCTTCTCCAAAATCAGAGTCTTTAAATTTAAAGTCTCTTCCAACTCCCAAATTCCTTAACTGAATATCTGCACTTACAAAGATGCTTAATTTGTAGTACACACATTTAAAGAATTTTATGACAACACTTTCAACTCCCTTGTCCATGTATCTCAAAAAGCTCAGCCTCCCAGAATGCTGGGATTACGGGGCAGCACCACCACACTTGGTTAATATGTACATATTCTACATGCATGTCCTTTGATGCATTATCTAATTTTTATATAAACTCTGACATTTTTCCTGGAATCTGTAATTACTGTACTTAAATTTAATTTCTTGGATGACTAACATACATTGTTCAAATTAAAAAACAAAAAGATATTCAAGAAAAGTCTCTTGCCAGCTCTTCTACCCCAGGTACTGGGTTTCCTGTCCCTTTAGTAACCTATGGCATCAGTTTCTTCTACATCTTTCCTAAGATAATTTTAAGCAAATGACTATACATGTATATTTTTTCTCTACTTTATTTTGACACAAATGATGGCACCGCCCACTCTTCTGAGCCTGTTTTTTCCCTTAATTTATCTTGAATGGTATCTATATCAGTACATAAAGTACTATACTTGAGCACTGTATAGTAGCTACACCAATGTATACCATACTTTATTCCGTTATCTCCCAATTAATGGACATGTAAATTGTCTGTATCATCACAAAAATTTCTGCAACAATGTTATTTTGAAGATATGCAAGTACATCTGTCATTATTTAATTTTTAACCCTCACAGCAGCCCTGAATGGTAGGGACTGTTACTAACCTCATTCCCTTAAAAGAAGAAAGAAGCAATAGCTCAAACCAAATGACCCAGGAAAGAATAAACCCAGGCAAACTCACCTAAATCTCTCTTTTGTTTTTTCCAGTACCAGGGATCGAACTCAGGACCTTGCACTTGTAAAGCAGGCACGGCACCACTGAGCTAAACTCCAGCCCTTTGCCTAAATCTCTTAAACCATATCAAAACAACCATAATTTCAACAGAGCATAATTCTATCTATGTGCAAGAATACAATACTCAGAATCCCCTTCAGGATCACACCAAAGTCACATACGTACCTGGGTGGTGACACACACCTGTAATCCCCTGCACACACAACCAGAGTCCCAGACCCCCTCTCTCCTTGTCTCTCTCATATACAGTTCTTTATTAACTTTGGAATGAAGTAATACTTTGGTTTAAAAGTTATTCATTCAAAAGTTTGTGTTTTTAAAATTATGATTTGGGTTATTTTGCAGTATTAGGGATTGAACCCAGGGGCTCATGAATGCTAGGCAAGCATTCCACCACTACGCTACATCCCCAGTCCTTTCTGTTTATTTTATTTTGAGACGAGGTCTTGCTAAGTTCTCCAGGCTGGCCTCAAACTTGCAATCTTCCCGCCGCAGCACAATGAGTAGTGAGGATTGTAGGTGTGTGCCACTCTGCTTTTTTGAAATTACTGATTTAAAACTACTGCATAATTCCTCTTTTATTTTACATAAAACCAAAAACTCAACGTTTAACATTTTAAGAATATCATCTTAGCATTCTTCATAGTCCTTAAAAGGGAAAGTCCATACTTTTAAATTAGTAGCAGGCCAGGGATTTACCCCAGTGGTGCCACCTGCCTCCCAAGTACAAGGTCCTGAGTCTGTTTGATCCCCAGTACCAACAACAACAACAACAAAACCAAAAATAAAATAGTAGCAGTAAATAAAACCTAAAATCTCCCATTTATAATTTTCTCACAAGTCTATTATACAAATTAATTGAGGAAAAATTTGAGAATTCAGACAGACATACTGGTGCACACCTGTAATCCCAGCACTCTGGGAGGCTGCGGCAGGAGCATTGCAAGTTTGACCCCACCCTGGACAACTTAGCAACTTAGTGACACCCTATGTCAAAATTTTTAAAAATGAAAAAAGGGCTAGGGTTGTATCTCAGCCCAAAGGTCCTGAGTTCAATCCCTAGTACTGAAAAAAAATTGAGAAATTTTAGCATCTTTCATGAGGTTCAAATCTAGAACATCAGTGCTCTCGAGTTTTATCATGCAAATAATAAAAATGGCCTTACCCTGAATCCATTCTTGTTTCTTCTTCTTATCTGAAGCACTAATTTCAAAGGTCTTATCAAAACATTTTATTAGAAAAAGGCATTTCTTTCCATCTTTGTCAGGCAGAGACTAAACAGAAAGCATAATTAGTTCTTCAAAATTTTATTCTTAAGCATCTAAATTAAATTCAATCTTGGGCCAGGGTTCTGCCACCTGCTTTGCCAAGCGCAAGATCCAGAGTTCAATCCCCAGTACCAAAAAAAAAATCAATCTTATTTATTTATACAAATCTGACTGAAACTCGGTGTTGGTGACAAATAACCTATAAATACAAATTACTGATCTACTACTGCTGTTTCCCAGGCAGCATTACCGACAAGTGACACTGACCCCTCACTGGTTTGCCACATTTGCACTGGAGAACTACAAACACCTGATGGAGCACAGGGTGCCATCCTTTGGGCTTTCCTGAGTACAGCAATTTTTGTAGCTGCCTACATCCCCTGCAGGAGCCCTAGAAGTTACACCCATGGCATTGATCTCTGTGGCATGCAAAGCTTCCAAGCAGTGGTGACCCCTAGCCTGGCTACCTCAGTCTCTGCTCCTTGCACCAGCAGCACTGCTGCTGGCGCCTGTCCCATGTCCCTATGAGTACAATGGTACAGCCTATGGTACTTTGGTTGAATCTAAGCAGAACCCTGTTGTGAGTATTGCATACCCCAAAACATGTGTCTATACCATTTCAATCATCAAAATGCACCATAGTTTGAGCAACAACACAGGTATTTTAAATGTTCTTCAACAAATACAGACATAGTGGGGTTTCATATACAAATGAGAAACTTGAAAACTCAAAAAAAACTGATGTTCTTGAGGACTTCACTTCTCTACAGAATTAGTGGCCATGAATAAAGTATCCTGAAAGTCACTCAGGGTATTCAAATATAACACTCAATCTTCTTTTATTTATTGAACTTAAAAGGCCCCAGATATTTTAGTATATTCATGATTTCAAACACTGTCTTACTGAACATTTTTTGCTTTATTTTCTCTTTGATGACTCCATTTTACTCAATAAATGATTCCTAAAATGTCCAAATAAACTAGAACTAATCCCTACACCAATATAAGATAGAAAACAAATTCATTTTAGAAAAAAATTGTCCTTTATCTTTAATTTTCAGTTCAGAAATGTGAATTTGGGGATTCTTTGAAGGGCCCAGAAGGTGGAAGAGGAGAAGCGGCTTCAGCAGCAGGGGGCAGCACCAGCTAAGCACACTAAG
The DNA here is from genome assembly GCF_053883595.1 of Heterocephalus glaber. Taxonomy (NCBI): domain Eukaryota; kingdom Metazoa; phylum Chordata; class Mammalia; order Rodentia; family Bathyergidae; genus Heterocephalus; species Heterocephalus glaber. Next base: position 20,299,298 of record NW_028258293.1, read on the forward strand.
GGGGAACGGGCGCCTTACCTCCACACAGCAGTTCCCGTCCAAGACAATGTCCCCTTTCCTGTCTTTCAGATCCTCACTCACATAGTAAGAAATTACGTTGGGCTTTAGGACAAACCAGCGTTCAGTCCAGTTTTTCCGTCGATGGCCTTTTTTCATCATATAACCCTATGAAACATTAAATCTGAGTCAATGTTTGTCTTTCATTGTAAGAGTTAACATTTCTTTCCTGTAGATCTCCACTGCTGGTCTCCTTCATTATGTGTCCTGAATACGTGAATGTCATCAGCTCATGCTCTTCATGATCATGAACCCTTCCAGAATTTATGAAGGCCAGGGGCATTACACCCAATCAAATTCATGCAAGCACATTCAGATCAAAGTTTGCAGATAAAAGAACCCTTGAATTCAAGAGTCCTTATCTTTTTGAGATATATACTGAAATATTTACAGATAAAATAAAATGGCTGGGATTTGCTTCAAAATAAAACAGGAGAAGCACAAAAGCAGGCGGAGTAGGATTAGCCATGGATTGGTGGTAACTGGAGCTGGGAGACAGCTATACAGAAGTTCACTGCACTACCGTATTTCATTTTTTGAAAAGACACCTATCGGTGATTACTGGTAAATTAAAACCTTTAATTTAGTATATTAAATCAATGAAAATATTGGTCAAGTCTACATTCTTCACCAGTCACTAGGATTTCACCTTCTGGTACTAATCTACCTTTCCACCTGAGCTCTTACTTTTCTAGACATGAATTCTCCTCGCAGAAAGGGACTGGACCAAGAGTTAGAAAACTGGCTTCTAAGGTCACTCTCCACAACTTCCACCTCCTTCCCACATATCAGCCTTAAAGATGTAGAATTCAAAGTTCACTTTAACAAAATTACATAGTATTATAAAGTCCTTCAAAGTGTACAAAAACAGTTAACTCTTCAGGCGCTGATAGCATATGGGAGACTATACACATCATTCTATGTATGATATATATATATACATATATATGTATATATATATATCAGATATTATGCTGAGTACTTAGAAAACAAAGGTAATAGTTTAATAAGACAAATGCTACTTTTGTACATGGAAGTATCTTTTCCTAAAAGTAAGAGTATTTTTCCAATTGTACAAAAATAATATAAAAGGCCAGGTGAGGTGGTGCACAAATGCAATCTCAGCACTTGGTAGTACTCAGCAGGAAGATAACAAGTTCAAAGCCAGCCTGGGCTACATAGTCTGAGGCCAGCCTGGACTACATAGAAAGATCCTGTCTCAAAAACACCCCCAAAAAGAGTATATATATTGTATTTGTGTACCTCATGTAGAAAGTCTAATAATATAAAAAAGGAATAAAAAAAGAAAACAGAATTAATCAAAATCCCACAGTTCAGAGGCCATCACTGTGAGTGAGCACTTGAGAGTGCCCTTCTAGATGGCTTTACACAGACATCCTGCTACGTGAAAGAGATACAAGTAGCTACTGGTTCTGCAAGCAGTCATTTTCACTGACAGCATGCCATCAGTGTCTTTCTAGATTAATGAGTATGGATATATAATGACATGAATATATAATGAATATAAAATAAGCATGAATACATCTTAAAAATGGTTTGGAGGGGCTGGGGATTTAGCCCAGTGGTTCAGCTGCCTGCCTCACAAGCACAAGGTCCCAAGTTCAATCCCCAGTACCAAAAAAAAAAAAAAAAAAAGGTTTGGAAATGTGATTAAAAAGTTCCTTCAAAATAGTAACATCTCAGGGGCTGGGGCTCAGTGGTGCGGCCGCCTCCTCGTAAGCACAAGGTCCTGAGTTCAATCCCCGGTACCAAAAAAAAAAAATATATAGCAACACCTCAGTTCTTAACTGTACTTCAAAACTATACCAGTAATACTTTAAAAGGAAGGAAAGGAAAAGGAAAAAATAAAGAATAAAAGGGAAAACATGGAAACAAAGCTTTTATAAAGAAGGATGGGAAGAAGAGTTGAAGGGAGGGAAGGGGAATAGGGGAAAAAAGAAGCAAGATTTGGCATGTACAGGTAGTAATTCCCTATGATAAATGTTATCATTATGTATATCAAGTGTACCAATAAAATTAATTTTTAAAAAATGAAAGTCTAATAAAAGATTGGGAAAATAAGAAACTTCAGTTTTGTTCTAAGCCAGTTTAAGGCTATAAGTGATTTATACCATCTTTACAGCAAAAATATTATTTTATTTCAAACATCAAGTTCTAAAGAGGAAAAATACAATTTCATAGGACTCTTACCTGTTTTAAAACATCTAATATAAGCTCATTAAAGACTTCATTAATTGCCATAGACACTGTCTGCCGGTCCATGCCTTTGCTGAACTGTCCATTTCCAATCAGCTCAATAAGCTCCCATGCAGAAAGGCCCTCTTTACCATCATCAAAGTTGACTTTATAATCTTCAAATTGTTCTTGCTGCCAACCTCCTCCCATAGCTTCTGTAAGTTTCTTAAGCAAGTATTCAATCTGTAAAAAATTTTTAAGAAAATTATTTCCCAGTTTTAAAACTTTTAACACAGGTTAAAAAAAAATATTGGGCCAGGGATTTAGCTCAGTGGTTTCACCGCCTGCTGCGCAAGTGCAAGGACCCAAGTTCGATCCCAGGTACCAAAAAAAAAAAAAAAAAAAATTAACACAGATATGCATTTATGTTATTTACAAATGATATGGTCAACCTAGGAAATACTCTTTACCTTTCCAAAAGCGTGCTTCTTTAAAGAATCTCCTTTTATCAAGGAGAAGGATATGAATAAAATGCCTATGGTTTTCTATGAGCCTAGACTAGTAAAGGAATAAAAAACTGATAACCTTCTAATAGTATATTTGTATAGAGAACAAAGCAAACTGCAAATACAAAAGCTAATTCTGTGATCTGATTACTCCACTGGATATTTCAATATATCCAGAACAGGGCCGGGGATTTAGCTCAGTGGTTGCCATCACCTGCCTCGCAAGTGCTAGGTCCTAAATTCAGTCCCTGGTACCAAAATAAAACAAAAACAAAACAAAACAAAAAATATATCCAGAACATTAATCTTACTGAAATAACATGCAAGTGCTAAATTAAACATCTCAAAGTACAATGTACAAGTTATTCCCCAACCTACAAATTGCCTACATAAACCAATTACTGAACTTGATTCATGCTGTCTCCTTCTATTAGAATCCAACAACGCTGTAAATAATGGTTGAATTTCCAGTCTGAGCTGGAAAAGCTTACTAAATCCTGAAACACCATGTCTTTATATAAAACTAGAAAATGCTGCTACTGAATTAATAGCAGTTAAACAAAATAAGGCAGTAATACTGAGTGGGAAGTTAGTATCTTATTTTCTAGAAAACCTGGGTATCCTACAGCACTCTCAAACTCTGCATGTTAAAAAACAAATGAGTCCTACTGAAGGGAAAAAAGAAAGAATTGAATATTAGGTATGTAAGGGCCAGGAATTTAGCTCAGTGATTTCGCCGCCTGCTGCGCAAGCGCAAAGACCCAAGTTCGATCCCCAGTACCAAAAAAAAAAAAAAAAAAGAATATTACATATGTAAGCATGCCTGACAGAGGTGTGTTAGGAGAGTATTATAAAATTTTGAAATTTTTAAAAATTGCTAATATTTAGGTATCTTTCCTGAATTTGTGGTTCGCTTTTTATGGAACTTATTAGTGCAGTGAAAAATCCAAATTTTTTAAAAAGGCATTTTCCCACACAAACTGTAGTGTGAGCATGCAGTCAACAAATCTGTACTTCTGTAATTGAGGAATGCTTATATGCTGTATTTGGTACATCTTCCAAGGAAGTATCAATGAATATAATATTCTAAATGTTGAAATAAGAAATATGAAGAAATCAAAAATGAATAGATCATCTCTACCTTCCAAATGGTTTCCCTTCTATCACTGATTTCAGTTGGGAGAAATAGCATTCACATATTTCCCTATACTAAGATTATTATTCCCTGCCTTTCACATCAAATCACCAACAAAATCCTGCTGCTATTATTTCCCTAGATCAGTGGTTTTCAACCTGTGGGTTATGGCTCACTATGAAACCAACACAGTTGGTAGTAACCACAATTTCCTGAAATGGAATGAAAAATATTCAAGTTCAATTATAAAAGACAAACAATGTTTTGTGATAAATTTTGCGTGTGTGTGCATCTATGTGTGCTAGGTCCTGAAATAAACTGTTTATTATCTTCCTGTGGGTTGCATCAAAAGAAAATGAAAAACTTTGTCCCAAAAGTTTTCAAATCTGTCCCTCTATCTGCCTTGGTTCAGGGCTCCCTCTTGGTATTCTTGCTTCCAATGTTGCCCCCCTTTTACCTAGATTCTGCCAAAGGGAATTTTCAAAACACAACTTGAGGCTGTACCTCCCTAAAGCCTTTCCTGACTCCCTGCCCGCTCAAAGATAAAGTGTACACTCCTCTGCACCCCTGCGTGATTATGCCCAGCCTATTTTCTCTAACATCTCTCCCAACATACACTGCCTCGTCACCAATGTCATGAATAAGGGGTTGCAAACTATTACTATGAAAGGTTGAATAGTAAATATTTGGACTTTTTTTATTTCTACCACATATTCTCTTTAAAAAACCCTTTAGAAGTGAAAAAACTATCCTTAGCACAGGGGCTGTACAAAAATAGGCTGTGGGCTGGATTTAGCCAGCAAGCTGCCACAGAGTATAAGTAGTTTTCCCATTGAACACAGTTTTTATGTTTCTCCCACACCACTCTTCTATCTTTTCTCATTTCTCTACCTAGTGAATGTGCTACATCCTTTAGGCTATTCCCTACTCTAAGTGAGACGCTATGCTGCCATAACCTGGAAGGCTTTTAGAAATGAAGACTCTCAGACCACACCAAAGACCCCCATCAGCAGCTGCATTTTAACAAGCACCTCAAGTAAGGGCACACCCCATTGAACTTTGAGAAGCACTGTGGAGGGAGCCTCCTGATCAGCTCTAACCCAGACCCAGCACTCTCTACCAGCCACCCTCTTTGTCACTGCACTTAGCATCTTGAAAGTGAACTGAAATTATCTTTTTACTCATTTGCTTTTCCACCATTCTCTGAATTCTTTCTAGGCAGGACCATGTCCCACTCATCTTTGAATTCCCCGAGCTCAGCATGGTACCTAGAACACAGCAGTGCTCAACTAACAGCCACTAAGCAAAATGAACTAAATCTCAGGTTTTTTTAATCTATGAAGGGCATAACAATACCCATCATGTAGAACTACTATAGGGATAATAGGAGAAGGGCACAGAGCGATTTGCATGATGCATGGCATACAGTAGGTGCTCCATCAGTGTTAACAATGAGTAGAATGTTATTCACTTAAAATTGCATTTAACAAAGGTTTTATGAGATAACAAAGTGAAGAACAATGCAAAAGTAAATTTACCTATGATTTCTACTACATAAGGATTATCTAAGTATTTTAACTAAAAAGAGCAAGTTTTATTACAAATAGAACTGAGTTATTTTTTCTTTTCCCGTCTTTGCATTTCCATTACTTTGGTTATAGCACTGTTTGTGAAATAATACATTTTAACAGAGTAAGAATGGAAATACATATATGCAGGTGCTCAAAAAATGTTACTTGTTGGGGAAAAACACACTTGGATCTTTCCTCTCTCTTGTTAAAATACATTACTTATTATAGTATTGTCTTGGCTCTTAAATAGAGGTAAAAAATAGAGAGTGGAAGAGACGAAAGGGAAATGGTAAAGAAGATGAGAAGAAACAGAGGGAAGTAGAAAAGAGGTCAGAAAAGATAGAAGAAGAAAAATATTAAAATCAAGAAGACACTGAAGAGAGACCAAAAAAGTCAAGAAAGACATTAAGATAAATAATTCCTCAAGTGCCAGTAACATGTATAGAAGTTCAAGCTCCCTAAGGACATCAAAAAGAAGGACCCAAGCTGTCTGCTTACCATTTGGGGTGCAAGCAGTACAAGTACAAGAAGTGCTAGTGGTAAGGTCAAAGGAAGTACATGTGTCTGGCCACATGTAGGCACAGGATGGTGGACTATACATAGGTGTGGCCCACTGACCGCATGCACATGGCAGGAAAACAGCCTTGGCTCTGCCTCTGTGAATGAAGTCAAGCCCCTCACACTCCAACCTTCAGTTGCCTCTTCAACATCAGGTGATCTTTAACACTGTGATTCAGAAAGTGCCTGTTAGTAACCAACTCAGCTGGTGGGGCAGCTTCCCAGGTACATCCTGAGCTTGCAGAAGGTGCTCCCAAACCCATGTGAGGCTGCCGTCAGCTCCCAACACGTATCTGCTCAGCACTCCCTGTGTGCCGTCAACTAAGGAATCTGGATGCATTTCCTGTTGACTTTCAGCACAATCATATACTTATCATAACCCAATAACTTAAGGTCTTTTTCATTCACTATACGGGGCCAACCAAAGACAAACATTACCATTCTCCACTCTTCAGTTATACTAAATAATAAATCACGTGCTGCCCTGTTAGTCTCCAGTGGCCTGCATCAATTCTAAGAGCTCATTCAGTTTCAGGAAGCAGCTTACTTCCTCCTTCCAAGCAAGTTGCACCAAAAATAACAAAGAATAAACTTTCAAGCTGCATGTGATTTTCTAGGCCTTCAGCTCAAAAACGTATTAGTTAAAAGTTCTTTCCTTGTCATCATTAAAAGGGGCATTTATTAGTGTTAACAACAATTCAGGTTTTATTTCATTTATAGTCTCATAAAACTACTTCAGGTTTGATTTTTCATTACATCAAGGCAATTCTTCTAAGTAACTCCACAAGAGACACACCCTGTTTGTTCCTGGTTCTGTGGGAAATGAAAACTAAGTAAAAACTATACTTTACAGACACATATTTCCAGGAATATCACCTGAAGAAAACTGCAGAAACAACTCAAATGAAAACATACTATTTCTTGAAATCTTTGTGACAAAAACATCTTAACCTCACCATGTAATTCATTTAAATATTTACTTTAACATCCTGGACACTACTTTCTGGGTGATGGAAAATTGAACCAAATGTAAATTTATTATCTGTACCATTTAATGTTATTCATTCAACTCCCACAGTTACATCTTATATAGTAATTAATTGAAGTTTAATCTTTTTAAACATACTCGACTTAAAAACTGCACATTGTCACTATGGCAAGTGGATTACAGGAAACATAAAAATTACTTTAAATTTGTAAGGCCTAAAAACTGTTGGAAGGATTACAAGTTAAACAAAGGTAGGAGGGCCGGGGATTTAGCTCAGTGGTTTCACCGCCTGCTGCGCAAGCGCAAGGACCCCAAGTTTGATCCCTGGTACCAAAACAAAAACAAAAAAAAAAAATCCAAGGTATTTACTCCAGACAAAGTATTTTTTTAAATTTACTTTTTAAACACATGTGTTTATATTACTTTTCTTTGGGGGGGGGTACCAGGAATCGAAATCAGTGCCACTGAGCCACATCCCCTCCCCTATTATTACATTTTTATTAAAATCTGTAAATCTAGGGGTCAGGGATGTAGCTCAGTGGCACCACGCCTGCCTCTCAAGTGCAAGGTCATGAGTTCAATCCTCGGTATCAAAAAAAAACCATCTGTAATTCTAGAACTAGTTCAAATACAGTTTTTTTAAATGCTATTAAATTATTCCAAAAGGAACCAAAGTCTAACAGGATGTGTCTTCCATGATATAGCACAAAACTGGGTGACACGCCAGATGACACGCCAAGAGCTCAGTCAGCACAAGTCCACGCACTAAACCTCAGGAGGCTGGTTCAGCAGCCCAAGCAACCACATGTTAATCTGCTTCAATGACCCCTTCATTCCCCCCACACACTCCTGGCCACAAAGGAATAATCTGTAAGACTCACTGTAATTCCGCTTCTAAGAAGAAATGCTGAGGCAGTTAAGGCCATCAAAGCACAAATAAGTCCAAACAGTAACACGACATGGGAGGCCACCTGCTACTCTAATGAATCGAAAAGCCATTCTTTTCTCCATAGCCTCAGAGAGGACCAAGACACTCACGTCAGCATGCAGAAAGGTCAGTGTGCCGAAACAGGCTGGGCCCTGGGGTGCACAAAGGAGTCAGAGTTATGGTGCACATCAAGGCCCACATGGGTCCCATTCTCTAGGCCACCTGGGGCAGAAATCTTGAGTTCCTTAGGCAGAGTGGTCAGGAAGAACAGGCTGGCTGGTTCCCTTCACCGCTGTAGCTCAGTAATGATTTAAAGCCCATGACAAGTCTCCCCATCAGGCAAGTGTTGCCACACCGAGGAATAAACTAAGTCTCCTTGCTAACCACTAATTCTGAAGTCAGGACAAGGTCACTTTCAAGTCCACCATGAATATTTTAGTGACAGAAAAAAAACCCAAAACATCAAGGGTAAGAGACTATTCCACTTCCAGTTTCAAAAAACATATAAATTTGGAATACTGAGTGCAACTACAAAATGTCTTTTAAAAAGATAGTGGAGGGCCGGGGATTTAGCTCAGTGGATTTGCCACCTGCTTGCGCAAGCACAAGGACCTGAGTTTGATCCCTGGTACCAAAAAAAAAAAAAGAAGATACTGGAAATTTTATTTGCATATTGTAGTTCTTCTAAGTATCAGCCACAGTTTAAAAATCCCACTATCTTTTTCTATATCTATCATTCACTGCCCCCGGGCCCGGCAGTACTTGTAATAGAACCTAGGACCTTTGCATTGAGCTATCCCCAGCCCTTTTTCTTACTGTGATACAGGGTCTTGCTAAGTTGCTCAGGGTGGATTCGAACTTGAAATCTTCCTGCCTCAGCCTCCCACAGTGCTGGGATTACAAATGTTTGCTGCCACACCTGGCTTTCATGCCCTTCTATATGTCTCTGTATTAAGCTAGAAAATTTCCCTGGACAAAAATTCCATAGCATGTTTTCTTTTTTTTCCCCTTTAACATACATTACAATTAATATAACATCATCATTATATAACACTAAGAACTGTTCCCACTACTACAGTAAAACTGCTTTCTCCATGATTATCAATGATCATCTAATTGTTAAATCTAAAGGCACCTTCTTACCATTATCTTACTCATTTTTCTGTAGCATCTAATGCCAGTAACCACCTTTCTGCTACTTGGAGCTTTTATTTCTTTGGTACCCATAACTCAACACTACGCCGGTTCTCTGCCAGTCTCACAGCCTGCTCAATTCAGCTTCCTTTACCAAATATACTTCCTTCTTCTGCTACAGAAACAGTCCTAAGATTCTGTCCTTGGCTCTCACAACTCCCACTCCAGTTTCTTCCTAATCTAACCTACATGTGCTCTTTTCCCATCTTTTCCATCCAGAGTTCTTCTCCTCTAGCTTCTACATTAGTCAAAACCCTTCCCATCCTGTAATGCCTAGTGCAAGTTCCACTTTCTCCATAAAGGGGCAAGCTAACACAACAACCACTTTCTAAGGACCAGGCATTCTTGTTATTCAATCCTCATAAGAAGACTAGGAGAAAGATACTGACATTAGCCTGATTTTGCAGTTGAGGAAACTGCAGTGTAAGTAAATTGCCCAAGGTCACACTGCAGTGAACAGTGATGGAGCCAGAATCCAAATCCAGGAAATCTGACTCTAGAGCCTTTCTCCTAATCAAAATGCAACAAATCATAGCCCACCAGTCAAACCTGACCCATCACCTGCTTTTATTATACTCATGATCTGATTAGTTTTAAAATTTTTAAATGGTTGGTGAAAAAACTCAAAATCACATTTCAGGACCCATGAAAATTATATAAAATTCAAATTTTAACATCCATAAATGAAAGCTCTATCAAGACAAAGCTACACACTGTCTGCAACTGCTTCCATTCAACAGCAGGGCTGGGTGCTTCTGACAGACATCACAGCCCTGAAAGCCCACAAAGTTTCAAATATTTACAGTCTGCCCACTGACTTATAAAGTTTAAGAAATTTCTTTTAATCACTCCATTATACTGCCTCTTTATTTTTTGGTGTTTTTTTTGGTACCGGGGATTGAACTCTGGTCTTTGCACTTGCGCAGCAGGCGGAGAAACCACTGAGCTAAATCCCCAGCCCAATACTGCCTCTTTAAAAGACTTCCTTGACCCCTTACTTCCTAAGTTGGAATAAAGTTTTTCCCTTCTCTGTATTCACATCCCATTTGCATCTCTCTTAGAACAGGAAGGCTGTTTTGCTTTACATTACACCTAACTTATATTTCTACTCAGTAGACTGTAATTTCCTTGAAGACAGAAAGTAATTTTCATTTTGCATTCCCCTTGGTGCCTCACTTATTGTTGGCAGTCAATAAATGTTGATGATTTTAAATAAAATATTCCAGTGTAAATCTTCAAACAGATTTCAGCTGTACCCCAAATACAAACATGAATCACGCCAGATAGACTCCATATTGGCAGGACGGTAAAAATAAGCACCCAGAACCACTTCTGTATATGAACTGGTATAGCCTTTCTGAAGAGTGCATATTACATGCGAAGCACTGAACTAAGTCCTTCTAAATGAAGAATTTCAAAACTCTTAGTATAAACACTATTATTAGCTTTATTTTGTAGATGATGAAATTAAGACTGAAGAGTTTAAATAGCTTGTCCAAGGTTAAAGGATTACAGATTTTTTTTTTTTTTTGTACCAGGGATCAAACTCAGGACCTTTGCACTTATGAGGCAGGCATGGTGCTACTAAGCTAAATCCCTGGCCCTGGATGATTTTTCTTTTTAAGTGATTTTAATTTTGTACACTATTAATCTTTTCTAAATTTTCTACTATAATGAGCATAAGTTACATGTATAACATTTTAGGGCAGTAAGATGGCACAGAACCTTACTTCTATTTTCCCCCCTTTGGAAGCTTAAAGAAAATACCCAAAACAAAACAAACAGTTCTCATTTTTCATTTACTTTTAAAAGCCCAGTAAAAAGTCATCACTCTAGACTTTAAAACAAAAATATTTACTCCACAAAACAGCCTTGAGAACATTCTGGATCTTATGGATTAGCAAGAGTATCACTGCATGACTCAGCCAATTTTTTTTCCCAGTACTGGGGATTAAGCCCAGGTTTTTTGCACTGAGTTACATTTTTTTTTCTTTTCTTCATTTTTGAGACATGGTCTCACTTGCCCAGGCAAGGCTCAAACTTGGAATCCTCCTGCCTCAGCCTCTCAGAGTGCTAGGATTTCAGATGTGCACCACTACACCTAGCTCACTTTTTTGGTTTTTGATTTTTTTGTACCAGGAATCGAACTTAGGACCTTGCGCTTACCAGGCAGGTGCAGCGCCACTTAGCTAAATCCCCTACTCTAGCTCAGTTTTTATACTTTTGCTAATATGCAAAAGTAAAAAGGAAATTATGTTTGACCTGTAATGAATAAAGCTCTTTGGACATGAAAATGGATTCGTTCGTGATCATAACAATTTAGAGAGGTAGGGTCCGACTCTGTTTGCAAACCACTAAGTTTAGGCTTTTCTAGGTTTAAGCTGCTTTGCTTCTAATCCAAAAACACTAGTCAAGGATCTCCTTTAGTATCTACATTAATCAGCACTAATACCTCCAGGCCAGTTCTATTTATTGCCAAGATGACCAGGTAAAAGAACTGCCCAAAGCCACACCTTACCTCTTCTGGCACAATAATTAATGGATACTTGTCCTCAGATAAAAAGTTGAAAATAACCCATATTTTAAATGCATCTTCTTCTACAATGAGCAGGGGACTCTTTGTGAGGTTTTTTTTGACACAGAGGGTCCAACACATCCTATTGAATTCAATCTTGTCAAAGTTGTCTTGAACCTAAAGAAAGAATGAGAAAAAACTCCAATCAATCCAAAATGAGTATATAAGCCAACTAAAATAGAAGCAGAAAGCCTCCTTCTGGCTTCCAAGTTAATCAATCTAATTAAGCAATAGCCATATCCCACATATTTGCTCCGGTACTACACTTCAACACCCAACTAAAAACATTATGTTTAGCCTGAAATTGATGCAGTATCTGTCCACATCTCTAACTAGGTAGACATTGACCTGTCAAATAATTCTTTTTTCATGAGTGCACATTATCTTCCCAAACAGGCTACCAACCCTGGTACACAGATGGAGCTGAGAATGCCAGATTCTCAGTAAAAACCACATACACCTTTACTTACACGGTCAAAGATACTTTCTTTAGGGAAAAACTACTTAGCTGAAAGTCTAAAAAGATAGTTTTGCCACTCATTCATTTACTCGGACATTCAGTATCTACTATTCTCTTGCTTGGTGGCAATCTGTAAGGCAGGTACAGCAAGAACAGGCTGAGTGGGGCTGGCACTTTTTTTTTTTTTGGTACCGGGGATCGAACTTGGGACCTTGCACTTGAGAGGCAGGCGGTGGCACCACTGAGCCAAATCCCTGGCCCGGCATTTTTTATCTCTAATGTTCAAGACTGATTATTCTCCAGCTAGCTCTTATTTGGGGAGAAACGTGGAATAATATCATGACGAGGACTATTATAGAGATAAGCAGAGGATTCTGTGGGAACACTGAAGGTATAATCCAATCTTAAAATATGTGTGAAGATTTGCAGAAAGACTGGCACAACATCGCTGGGGATTCAGCTCAGTGACACAGAGCCTGCCTTGCAAACGGAAGGTCCTGAGTTCGATCCCTGGTACCAAAAACAAAACAAAAAAAAGAATAGCACAGCAACAGATCTGAGCCCTGAAGGACTTTCAAGGGCCAGACACGGTATGTGAAAGCATCTCCTCTAAAATCAGGAACAAGACAAGGGTGTCCATTTTCACCACTCTTGTTTTTAGCTGGAGTAATTAGACAGAAGAAAGAAAAAGAAAACGTCTAACTATCCTCATTTGCAGATGATACAATCCTTTACTTAGAATTCCCTAAAGATTCCACCAAGGGTCAGAGATTTAGCTCAGTGGCACCGTGCCAGTCTCACAAGCTCAAAGTCCTTAGTTTGATCCCTGGTACCAAACAAACAAATGAAAAAAAGATTCCAACAAAAGATTTTTAGAACTGATAAATTCAGCAAAGCATAAGGACACAAAATCAACATTAAAAAATAACAGCTTTTCTATACACCAATAATGGACTGAGAAAGAAATCAGGAAAATAATTCCATTTACAATGGCATTTAAAAAACTACAACTTAATTTAACCAAGGAAGCAAAAATCCTCTACAATAAAAATTACAGAACACTAAAGAAAAGAAATTAGAAGAAAAAAACCCCAAAACACTAGAAGATGGAAAGACCACCCATTAATTCTGGATTGTCAGAATTAATATTATTAAAATGAACTAAAGATGATCTACAAATTCAATACAATCCTCATCAAAATTCCAATGACAAGGGCCAGGAATTTAGCTCAATGGCACCTTATCTGCCTCTCAAGCACAAAGGCCTGAGTTTGATCCCTGGTACTGGAAAAAAATTAAAAAATTAAAAATAAAAATAATAAAAATCGGGCTGGGGATTTAGCTCAGTGGTTCTGCCACCTGCCTCGCAAGCGCAAGGTCCTGAGTTCGATTCCCAGTACCAAAAAAAAAAAACCCCAAACAAAAAATAATAAAAATCCTGAGCACAGCAGTAGCAAGTTCAGATGCAAATTAATTTTTAAAAAATTCCAATGACATTCTTCACAGAACTAGAAAAAACAAACCTAAGGGCTGGGGATTTAGCTTAGTGGTTCCGCCACCTGCCTCACAAGTGCAAGGTTTCGAGTTCAATCCCCAGTACCCAAAAGAGAAAAAACCTAAAATTCATATAGAAACACAAAAGACCCAGAAAGAATGCCAAAACAATCCTGAGAAAAATAAGCAAGTAGAAACGTCACAATATGCAGTTTCAAATTATACTTCAAAGCCATAAAACAGAAATAGCATGGTACTGGCACAAAAATAGATACATAGATCAATGGAATAGAAAACAGGACATAGAAACAAACCCATCCAATTGTAGCCATCTGATTTTGGACAAAGGGACCGGGTCTTTTGGAGAAAAGACATATGGGTGCTGGGCAAACTGGATATCCATATGTAGAAGACTGAAACTAGATCCCTACCTCTCACGCTGTACAAAAACTCAATTTAAAATGAATCAAAGACCAAGGTATAAAACCTGAAATCTTGGAACTGCTAGAAGAAAACAGGAGAAACATTGGAAGTAATAGGCACAGGTAAAGATTCCTAAATTGGACTCACTGGCACAGGAAATAATGGCAAAAATCAACAAACAGGACCACATCAAATTAAAAAGTTTCTGCACAGCAAGGAAACAACCAAGAGTAAAGAGATCATGTACAAAATGGGAAAAAATCTTTGCCAGCTACTCTTTCAATAAAGGATTAATATCTAGAAGATATAAAAGACTAAAGAAAAATAGGGGCTGGGGATTTAGCTCAGTGGTTCCGCCGCCTGCCTTGCAAGCGCAAGGACCCAAGTTCGAGCCCTAGTACCAAAAAAAAAAGAAAAACAAAAAATAGCCCAATCAATAAATGGGCAAACGAATTAAGCAGACACTTCTCAAAAGAAGTACAAGTGTCTAATAAGTATATTAGACAAAATGTTCACATCTTTAGCCATTAGAGAAATGCAAAACAAATCTACACAAAAATACAAAACAATAAAAATTATCAAAAATATAAAAACACTAAATGCTAGTAAGGATGTGGGGAAAAGAATCCCTTCTATATTGCCAATTGGAATGTAAACTAGTTCAGCCACTGAGGACATTTCCTCAAAACAACTAAGAATAGAACTACCATATGACTCAGCTATCCCACTCTTGGTACATACCCAAAGGAATTAAAAATCAGCATGCTATAGGGGTATCTGCATACTCATGTTTATTGCAACACAATTCACAATAGGTAAGATATGCAACCAATGGATGAATGGATTTTTAAAATGTGGTGTATATACACAATGGAGAATTAGCCATAGAGAATGAAATTATGTCACTTGCAGAAAAATGGAACTACCAATATCGTCAAATGAAATAAGCCAGACTCAGAAAGACAAGTAGCACATATTTTCCCTAATATGTGACTTTTTTTTTTTAAAAGTATGAAAGTAGGAGGGTAGTGTTATTGGACAAGAAGAAAGCAATGAGGGAGAGGTGTGCATGGGTTAAGAGGGAATGGCTATGATCAATATGTAACATGCATGTATGAAAATGCTACACATAAATACAATTACTTTGTGAAATTAATAGGCATTAAAATATTTTTTAAAAGTCAAAAAGATCAAGAATGGGATAAAGTGTATTCCAGACCACAGAAGAGGATGTGAGAAAGCCAAGGGGTGGGAACAGTTGTGTCTGTTCTGAAGGACTGTAGAAAGTTTAATGTGAATGGCTCACTTAGCACTGGATGGTGGCACATTCAAGGCTCCTAATGGGTGCAAGGAACAGAAACCACCTTGGGCTCCTCCAAACAGAACAGAAATTTATTGGGAAAACAATAGGTAACCACACATATCTAACACAAGAGCTAGAAAATCAAGACACTTAAGCCAGGCCAGTACCAAAGTATGGAGAGGGCCCAGAAGTGCAGCTGAAAGCACTCACAGAAACAGTCTGGTGGGGGTCACTACCATATACTAAGAGCACACCACCACTGTCATTGACCCTCTGGGACACTCACTGCAGTGGGTCTACACTGAGCCCTGGGTCACATTCCTGTGTTCCAGATGCCTGAACTTTTTAGTTTCTCCATGTGAGACAGCTCCTGTTCCCCACCAAGACCCTGTGGAACTTCTCAAACAAGAACAATCAAAAATGGCAACTAAGGGCTGGGGATTTAGCTCAGTGGTTTCGCGCCTGCTGCACAAGCACAAGGACCCGAGTTCAATCCCCGGCACCAAAATAAATAAATAAATAAACAAATAAAATGGCATGATTACTTTAAAAAAAAAAAAGGCAACTGTCCACTGCATGAGACATAATAGAAAATGAGCTAGAAAGGTAAACGAAGAACATGAAGAGCTTGTTCATTGATGTTAAAGGAGTCGAGCCTTTATCTGTACTGCCAGCCTGGGGGTAGTAGCAATCTTCATCCTCAAAATCATATTCTGAGACAGTATGGAAGGTATCCTAGAAGAGGCAAGAGTGGGTAGCAGGCTAATATGAGCAAAGCATTTCTTTTTTGAAGAACTACAATGTGTTGTGTACACTCTAAGGAAGAAGTCACTAGCTGGCTGCAGAAGGATGTTTTTCTTGACCTTTAACTAGAATCTGTGGGTGGCAAAACAGTTGCCCAGGCCCAGGAAGCTATCCTCCATGCTCTGCCTTCGGCACCTTGTGTCAGTCTGGCCCCATTTCCCACAACTAATTCCATAAAAGAAAAGCCACACCAGCTCCTTTATCCATTCATTCATTCATTTAGCCTTAACACCATTTATTGAAGATTTACTGTATGCTAGGCATTTTATATACAGTGTTTCACTTAAACTTTGTATTAGTCCTATAAGGTTAAATATTAGCTGTATTCTATAGAGTAAAAAGTAGAGGTCTAGAAAAAAATTGAGTAGCTTTACCAAGTTCATATGGCTGGTAAACATGAAAACCAGAGTTTCAACAGAAGTTCAAGTTCCAGATCTTTCCACTTGCCAAACTACTTTGTGGAACTCAGTAGGTGGAGGCCCTCTATGTGATGGAGGCTATCTATGCAGAACTAGGTTCAAAGGCCACTCTTATCAGCTCTACCAAAACCCTGAAACACACCAAGTGAAAGATACGTCACACAGGGGAAATGACATGTGCACAAAAGCACACAGTCTTTGAAGAGCAAGAAGTGATTCTAGGGGCTGGGGATTTAGCTCAGTGGTTCTACTGCCTGCCTTGCAAGCGCAAGGACCCGAGTTTGATCCGTGGTACCAAAAAAAAAAAAAGAAGTGATTCTATATGGACTGGGTGGTAAATCAGGATTCCAGAGGAGAAACAGCTCGGTATGTCTAGAAAAGCAAACAAAGTCCAAATAACACAGGGTCGTTAATAATCTGAAGACATGGGCTATAGGAAAACACAAGTTTGAGGGCTAGAGTACAGAAAACAAGGTCATATGCAGCCCAGGTTAGTACTTTGTAGGAAAGATGGCATGTGAAGTAGACCTTAAGATATAATGGCAACTACAAGGAAAGGCATTCCAAGAGACAGCAGAGGAAATGACACGAACAAAGGCATGGTGGCAGTGGCAGCATGCCACTTGGAAACTGTGAGGAGCCGAGTTGGGCTGACATGAGTACAAGAACAACAGTAGACCAAAGACTAAAATCGGATTTAAGTTCTGTTTGAGAACTGACTTTATCCTAAATACAAGAGAAAACCAGCAAAAATTCTGAGTAGAATAACAATTAGCTCTGTTTTAGGGAAATTATACTGAGACAACTACATGAGGTAGATTTCAGTAAGAAGGGCGCAGAGAGAAAAAAAGGATCAGAAGATTTCTGCAGTGCTACCAAGCAAAAGGCATCGAGGACCTCAAATGGGGTATGATATTGGTAAGAACAGACAGAAAGAATGAAGACAAAACAGATGAGGTTTGTGGGACTAGGGGCCTAGATCATGTTCATCACAAAACAAGGGAGAAGAAAAGGTAAAGTATTCAGTTATGAACATCTTCAACTTAAAGTTCTGGTAAGACATTTTATTAGTCAGCTTTCTTGTCACTGGGACAAAGTACCTGATACCCACAACTGAAGGAGGAAAGGTTTATTTTGGCTCAAGGTTTCAGAAGGTTCAGTCCGTAGCTGGCTGGTTCCAAGGTAGAGATGGCATGGCAGAGGAAAGCTTCTCAACACATGGCAGCCAGGAAGCAAGGGGGAGGAGGGCAAGATATGATGATCTGGGGACAAGAATACATGCTTCTAGGTCTTAGTCCAGTGACCCACCTCCTCCAACCAGGTCTTACCTCCTAACAGCACATTCAGCTATGAACTCATGAATGAATAGATTAATCCACTAATGAATACAGCACTCTTATGATCCAATCACCTTCCAAAAGCCCTGTCTCTAAACACATGAGACTTTAAAGGGACATTTTAGATCTAAACGGTTTACATACATTTAGATGAAGCTGTCCAAAGACAATCAAGCAGAATACAAAAAAATCAAATCTAAAATCTGGAAAATAACAACTTAGCAAAGCTAAAAAACAAAACAAGTAGATCTCCGGGAATCAGGAAGGAACTAAAAAGAAAATTAGGGGCTGGGGATTTAGCTCAGTGGTTCCGGCCCCTGCCTAACAAGTGCAAGGTCCGGAGTTCAATCCCCAGTACCTCCCCCCCTAAAAAAAAGAAAAGAAAATTAGAAGCTTTAGAGAAGTTGGAGAAATGGAACACAATGCAGAGAAAAGGACAAAGCAGTCTAGAAATTCATCCTGGCTCCCAGGAAGGGGAACCTGCCTGTGCACACAAGGTAAACCTCCAGGGTCAGAAGCTCCAAGGTGAAATGGTGAACTGGGCCAGTGGAGTAGGCCTCAGGAGGAGCCCATGGCTGTTGTGAACAGCAAAAGTAGCATGTGGTTTTGCTCCAACATGACTCCTCCCACACAGCAGGCAACAGCTGGACAGGGAATCTAGTGCAGTGCTCACCATATTGCCAGAGAATGCTTAACCACTGGCCATTTCAGGAAGAAGTTGATTATTTAAGACTGAGACTCAGAAAAATTGAAAAAATAACTTCACTCCAGGGTTCCCAGTATAACCCTCCCACAGTGACTGGATTAGAGACAGCCATGTGAGACAGCCGCAGAAAGGGTACAGAATAGATATATACCACTTGAGAAGTTTAAGCTCAGGTTGGGAAGGACACAGGCCCTGTTCTCCATGGTGAGAAGCCAGGCTGCCCTGTGCTGCACTCAGAAATGGCTGGGTCTGAAAGTGCTGTCTAAGTATAGCAGGATGCTTGAACCCTTGCCCTGCTGTCTCTTTCCAGCACAGATCTGAGGTCTGATTCGCTTCCCCATCTACCAAAATGAGCAAGGACATGCCTTGGCTTGGATGGCTGCCACAGCCTGGGGTAAACAGAGGGACCACTAGAGCAAGGGGGCACCTCACAAACCCATAGGCCATAAAGCTAGGGAGAGAAAACCATGACTTTCTGGGTTCCAAAACTACAGAACTTAAAAAGAAACCAGTCATTCAAAACTACAGAGAAAAAAACATTTTGAACTCATTTTTTTCCTATTTCTTCTTTACTGGTTTATTGGGGTTCAGTTAATTTTCCTTTTTCTTTTTTCTCTTTTTTCCTTTCAAATTTTTTATTCTCTAAATTTTGTCTTTTTATCTCCTTTTAAATTTTTTTCTTATTTCTTATTTTCTGTTATCTGTATTTATTAATATCCTTCTACTCCATAAGGGTCCTTTGTCTCACTTTTCTCTCCTTCTCATCTTCCTTTGTTTAAATTTTTCTTTCATTCTCTTGTTCCATTTCACAAACCCCTATATCTTTACTACTATAACCATTAAGCTTTATTAATCTTTAGATAGTTAACTCTATGTTATTACTGTTGAATTCTTTTCTATTGTTAGTAGAAGTATAGTTGTCACATTTAGTAATATATACTGTATGCCAATATTTGGGTTGCCTTAGTATTTATAATTATAGATCTCTTCTCTATTGTTAAGGGTGGTACAATATTCATTCTTATGGTATATCAATATACAGTTTGTTTTAGACAATATTACTGTTGCTGATTTACTTGCTACTGCCAGGGTGGCATAGTTGATAGTGTTACAGGTTTTCTCAGTATACCAATATCTGGATTACTTTTGTGTTATTAACAAAACTGTGGTCCATTCCCATTCCCCCGAGAACTGGGTGTTGAGCCAATTACACTGCATTCTCCCCTCCCAAACTAATGGAAGTGGTTGCATTTTGGGACAGAGGCAAAAATTTATAGTTAGCCACACCCCCAGTGCACCACTAAAAAGCTGATACTAACTAAAGAGATCTTCATACTAATAACAATCTTTGCACTATAAGCACTTGAAAACATCAATGCAAAACAAAATAATCAAAAACAAACAAACAAAAAGACACATGAGAAGACAAGGAAAAAGAATGCCTCCCCAAACCCCCAACTCCTCCGGAGCTAATCTGTGGGCCACAGAGGGGGAGGAAAGCAAAAGACACCCATCCGAAATATTTGAAAGGATAACATGAAATTAAAAAACAAATGAATAAGATGCTCAGAAAAATGTAATTAAACAGATAATGGATGTGATAAAACAATCAGGGAATTTACAAAAGATGTTAATAAAAGGCTGACCTACACAAAATTATATAAAACATGAATGATCCATTTAGCAAAGAATTAAAAAGAGTCCGTGAAAAGCTTCCAAACAAAATCCAGAAGACTAAAAATTATATTGAACATATGGGCAGTAGAAGCAAACAATATCAGGACAGAGTGTCTGAAATAGAAGACAGAGTTGCTGTCAGAGACCAATTATTTAAATACTTTAAAAACAAGAGAACATGAAAAATTAATCCAACAGCTGCTACATGATGCAAACAAGACTAATCTAAGATTGACTAGAATTAGTGGAAAGATATCACCTGTTCCTGGATAGGCAGAACCAATATTGTCAAAATAGCCACACTTCCAAAATTGATACAGATTTAATGTACTCTCAAATTACCAACAGCATTCCTCACAGAACTAGAGAAGTAACCCTAAAATTCATATGAAACCAGAAGAAACCCAGAATAGCAAATTATCCAGTGCATATTATCAGAACATAGTCCAATGAAACTAGAAATCAATGATAAAAGAATCCACAGAAATTATGTGATAGCCTCTTGAATAAACAACGTGTCACAGAACAAATCAGTTCCTAGAATCACATGATAATGCCAGTACAACATACTGAAACTTATGGGACACAAGGAAAGATAAGGATGTCTACTATCAACACTACTGTTCAATATAGTTCTCAAAACATAAGGCAGCACAATTAGGCAAGAGGAAGAAATGGAAGGGACAAGTATAGGAAAGGAAGAAGTAAAGTTATTATTATAAGCAGATGACATAATCTTCTACACAGAAGTCCCAAAAACTTCCACCACTTTCTTGAGAAGGTCCCTGACTGCAGTCTCCTCCACACTGACCCTCCTCAGCTCAAAACTGCTGTTAGGGACAGCTCTTCAGAAGGGAGAATATTATAGGCAGCTAAGTGAGAAAGAAATTAATAGGCAGTCAGACAGGGACGGGCCCTGGAGAGAGTCAGTGCAGAAAAGAACACACCAAAACTATGGCAGAGGCAGGTCCACTGAAGGCCAGGGCTCAAGATAAAGATGCAAAGATCAGGCCTACCTGCTTCCCTGAGGGATAACTCTTAGAATTAATAACCAAATTCAGTGGTGTAGCAGGATACAAAGTCAACAAACAAAAGTCAATAGCATTCCTATTAAGCACTAATAAACTCATCAAGAAAGAAATTAGGAAAACAATACCTTCACAATAGCATCAACAAAATTAAATACTTAAGAATTAACTTAACCAACAAAGTGAAAGACCTCTACAACAAAAACTATAATACTCTGAAAAAGGAGAGAAGGGGGAAAACTTCTGGAAACTGTAATGTCAATAATTTCTTGGATATGACACCAAAAACAAAAGGAACAAAGGTAAATACAAGAAATGGAGGGCTGGGGATTTAGCTCAGGGGCACCATGCGTGTCTCACAAGCACAAGGTCCTGAGTTCGATCCCCAGTATCAAAAAAAAAAGAAAAGAAAAGAAATGGAACTGAGGTAGGATAGAAGAAATAAAAGGTAGAAAGGACACAAGGAAATCCTAAGTAAAACATGTACTTTTTTTTTTTTTGGTACCGAGGATCGAACTCCCAGTCCTTGCGCTTATGGGGCAGGCTGCGGAACCACTGAGCTAAATCCCCAGCCCTAAAATATGTACTTTTAAGAAGACTTCAATTTTTGGCCCTTGGCCAAAGTTATTCAAGACGATTCATATCAGCATTCCTTTGGCTAAATTTAAACTCCTTCTTTATCAGACTTATCATACCCAAAATTCCTCAAGGATAATAAAAGTAAAAAAAAAAACCACCTGAGGGCCAGGGATTTAGCTCAGTGGTTCCAGCTCCGGCGCACAAGCAAAAGGCCCAGAGTTCGCACAAACAAAAGGCCCCGAGTTTGATCCCCGGTACCAAAAAAACCACAAAAAAACACCTGAGCCCCTACCTGTAGAATGCACTATGGATACAGGAGAAATACAATTCCCAACCTGCTAGATGTCTGATGTAGTAAATTCATGTCCCCTAAAACCAAAGAATGAATTCTAAGGAACCACGGAGATTAAGAGTAAGAAAGATTTATTGAGAAATAGCTCCTGAGAGATAGGAGGGGTTCTTGTGAGACTTGGGGGGGGGGGGTACCGGGGATCGAACTTGGGACCTTGTGCCTGTGAGGCAGGCAGCAGAACCACTGAGCTAAATCCCCGGCCCCAGGAGGGGTTCTGAAAGTCAGTTGCCACCAAGGCCCTTTGTCAGGGGTTACTTATATAGCAAAGTCATGATGTTGGTACAACATGGGTCAAACTACAATCAACCCACAAGATTATAAGTACAGCCACTTAGTAACGTTGACCCAACAGAGAAACAAGTCACGTAGCAAGGGTACATGGAAAGAACAAAGGCATTTTTGGAAAGGGATGGGTCCACATGCTCTGGCCCCCCACCTGGGTGACTGATGCCTATCTGGACTTTACTGGACAAGGTGATACCAATCACAATACAATCTCAAACTACTGTTTATCCCTTAGAAGCTTGTAGGTCTTGTCATTGGATCTTTTTTTTGAGAACATGTAGTTCAGGCTGGCCTTGAACTAACTATGTAAGGCTGCCCTTGAACTTGCAGCAATTCTTCTTCTCTGGCCTCCCAAGTGCTGGGATTACAGGCATGAGCCACCACACCCAGCTTTCCTGGTCATTGCATCCTTATCTTGGCACATCCTTCAGTGGATGTGCCTCCAGCCACAGTTTTGGTGTGTTCTCCTCTTCTTCACTGACTCTCTCCAGGGCCCATCCCTGTCTGACTGCCTATTAATTTCTTTCTAACTTAGCTGCCTATAATACTCTCCCTTCTGAAGAGCTATCTCTAACTTCAGTTAGGGTAGAACGGGCGTAGTTTCAATCTATGTGCTTTGAGCTGGGAAGGGTCAGTGTGGGTGAGACTGCAGTCAGGGGCCTTCTCCAGAGGGTAAATATACTGGGCACTGGACAGAAGTCATGTTGGGGTTAGCAGTTATGAACTCCCTGAACAAGGTCAATCTACTGGATCCCCATAAAAGGGATCTGTCACATTTGTCATTGGTTTTATCTGCATGATCACTTAAAGTTTGACAGCCTCTAGGTGATAATAAACAAATTTTCCAAGAAACTAAAGCATGTACAATCAAAGCATGAGCACTAGAATGGAAAGGCAGGTTGGGGAAAGAGCCACATCCAGACACTGCTCTTAAGAGACTGGAATAGTGATTGTAACCAGTTGGCTCTTAGACCCCTCTACTGTGGAGGTTACAAATTCAGTATTTCTTTGTCATGAGTCCCTCTAGTTTTAGCTGTAAGAAGACGGAGAGTTTGGTGGTTCTGAAGGACAATTTTAGCTAAGGAATTTAAACACTCTTGCTGAGCTTTCATGGCACCCACTATAGCTTTCTAGCCTCTCTGAACTGTAACAGTGGTCAGCTATAGGTGTAGCTGGAAACTGCCAGGAGGGGTCAGCAAATTGAGCCCCTTTTTTATATCTAGTCTTTATTACTAATTATTTGTATACATCTTTTGGTTATACATTTCTGCTGGGTGTTTAAGACCAAGTTAAAGTGAGACCTGTGTTAATCAAAATTAACCTCAGGGCCGAGGATTTAGCTCAGTGGTTCCACCGCCTGACTTGCAAGCACAAGGTTCTGAATTCGATCCCCAGTGCCAAAAAAACCCCACAAAATTAACCTCTGGCTGTGTATCAAGGTCAGTTAAGCCTCCTCAGGCATTACTTTTGGAACCACGTACAGAGTCTCTCAGGTCCTCTGATAGTGTCAGCCGCCAAGATGGGTCACAGTCTTGCTTGACTATGCAGCTTCCTGTGAAAGCGTGGGAGACTTTTCCCTCTTTGGCGATCCTCTTTATTTTTTTTTTTGCACACTGTACATTGGTTGACTACTGTTCTCTGGGGTCCAACAATCTCCCCATTCAGCAAATTGGGTGACTCACCAAAGTTATACAATCTTGTAGACATGGTCCCTTCCTGTCCTGGGTCCTTGTTGACCTTGGAGGGCCAGGGCCAAAATATTGGCTGTCCTCTCAGCCTGGTTATCTTTCTAGCTTTGGTCTCCAAACCTCAGTGGTTGAACACCAGGAAGAAAAAATCAGTCACATCAGTACTGCAGTGGGAGCAGTAGGTTTAATTTTATGACCTTATCTAGATATCAAGCACCTTGAAATATACAGTATGACTGATGAACTGTAACTTCTTTTCCAATCACGGTTGTCTTAGAAGTTGAATCCCTACAGAATGTTAACAGATAAAGTTTTACAGAGAAAACTTAAGATCAAGGACCACATAGAATTTTTTTTTTTTGGTACTGGGAATCGAACTCGGGTCCTTGCTCTTTCGAGGCAGGTGCCAGAACCACTGAGCTAAATCCCCAGCCCCACATAGAATTTTAACATGACAATGATGATGACATTATCATGTCTGAAACATTTAAATGTCCATTTTAGTATAAAATAGCTTTTTAGTCAGTTATCTTTATCTAATTATAAGATATTAAATGACAAAAAGAAACTTTTACCTAATTTGTTACAATTTAACCATTTCTTGTTACCAGAGTGATATTTAAGTAGAATGTACTTATTTACAGATTCTTAATGTCTAATCTCTAATCATTAGAGTGACATTTCTGGGCTGCACAGTGTTTAGGTACCTCTAACTGTTATAACACAATTATGTAACAATTACACAAACACAAGCCTCAAAACATATCTGAATCATCTGGCTGGCTATTTCTTGTTGGATTGACATATGCATTTCATCACAAATAGCTGGAACACAATAAGGGAATGCCAAACGTTTAAGCCTAAAAAGTTTACCACCATAAACGACCTTAACCTGCAAGTCACCATTATAAATGTTTTTCAGTTTCAAATCTTTGAAAGCCTATACACTTGAAAAACACAGATACATTTAATATACCATGAAATCAGCAATAATGAGTGTCACAGCTATATAGAAACCTTTGTATATTTACTTAGGTTTCACTCTTAAACAAATTTTAGACTCTTTTAACAGGTTTTATAAGGTGAAACTATATTGACAAGAATTAAGGCTATCTTTACAGCTCTAGTAAGTTTAGGAAACAGTGTTCATGACCACAAATAGACTTATTACTCAATATACAAGTATATCTCATTTATAAAATAATAAAATGCTTGTTTAATCAAAACCAATAGATGTAGATCAAGTTCAAATGTCAGGACCAAATTTAAAGAGATGTCAAATTTTAATCAATTTATATGTTTAAGGTCTAAACATATTGTATAAAAGACAGTACCTATTAGTTACTTTTTATGTATTATAGGGTCTTAACTCTATAACTTTAAAGCTTAGACTCACAATAGCTTTTTTATTTATTTATTTTTGGTACTGAGGATTGAACTCAGGACCTTGTGCTTGTGAGGCAGGCAGCAGAACCACTGAGCTAAATTGCCAGCCCCACAGCTTGTTTTTAGATGTGTATACATATATTTTCAAATATATGTTATATTATAAACTAAGATCATAGTTGTTTATTTAACCAATCATGAACTGATTATTGAAAACATTTCATAGGTTAACATTCAAATACTCTTTTTTTAAATCTTAAGTCTCTTTTTAGTAACCAAAAGCCTAACGATGAGAACACAAGACACTTATTTTAGTAAAATATAGAAACTTTTCCTTTAAATCTAGTTTTGTAAGTTTAACCAACAGCATTTCAATGTTAAGAAAACCTTACTGCTTTAGACACAGAAAGCTTAACCTTTTAATTGTAGCCACCTTAAATATATCTTAACAATTGCTTTAGATGACTCATGAGAATCAAACCATAATATTTAAACACTTTAAGCTATATATATTACATTTAACCTAGGAAAAACTCTAAGCTGTAGAGCCGGGGATTTAGCTCAGTGGTTCTGGTGCCTGCCTTGCAAGCACAAGGTCCCAAGTTTGATCCTGGTACCAAAAAAAAAAAAAATCTCAAAAAATAAAAAAATAAAATGTTTAATACATTCCTTAAAAAAAACCACCTCTAAGCTGTAGACAAATAGTAACAGACATTGTATTTATAAAACCAATCTTTTGATTTTATTTCAATTAGCTAACAAGCTGGATGGAAATATGTTTACAACTTTAAAGACATCTTTATCTTTTTAATTCACTGTTAACCCTGTGAACAAAGGTATTTGGACTATATCATGAGTGTCTATATACCAACTAAAATAGAACATATACCTGAAAATTGACACATAGAAACCTATATAGCCACCTAATCATATATGACCCTTATATCATCAAACTTTAAGGCTTTTATTTGTTAGTCCTATGTAACCTTTGAGACTATTAGTTCTCATTTATTAGTTCTCTGTTAATGTTTTAAATAAGTTTGGCTACCCTGAAAACCTATATAGATGGTTTTTCCATAGAAATCTCAAAAAGAGTAAAAAAAGATAAAAATAAAAATTTTATTGGTGCATTTTAGGTATACAATGATATAATAATATATAATGATCAAATTCATCATAGGGAATTTGTACCTGTACATGACATATCTTGCTTCTTCTTTTTTTCCCATTCCCCTTCCCTCCCTTCAATCCCCCTTCCTCTCCTTATTTATAAAAGCTTTGTTTCCATTTTTTGCCTTCTATTTTCTGAAAAAGAAAGTGTTGAGCTCAAAAAAAAAGTGTTTTTCTTAAGGCACCTGCAGGTGCTTTAACCAGTTATTAACACACACTAAACCCTTTTACACCTGTACCAAACAGGCTCTCTCACAGAACTAGAGAAGCAATCCTAAAATGTACACAGAACCAGAAGAAACTCAGAATAGCATAAGCAATCCTGGGCAACAAGAGCAAAGCGAGAGGTGTCACAATCCCTGACTTCAAGTTATATTACAAAGCTGCAGTGATAAAAACAGGATGGTACTGGGACAAAAACAGACATGTTCTAAGAAAGAAGCCAGGCAGAAAGCAGGTTAATGGCTGCCAAGAGACTAGTAAACACGAAAACTGAAACTGAACACTGACCAGAGTGGAATTTCCTTAGGGATGCTAGAACTAGATGGGGATGTCGTCTGCACAGCACCATGAATGTACTAACAGCTACTGAATTTTGTGCTGAAAACTGTTCACGCTGGGCGGAGGATGTAGTTCAGTGGAAGGGTGCTTGCCTAGCATGCTCAAGGTCCTGAGTTCAATCTCCAGCACTGCAAAAACTGAACAATTAAAATGGTAAGTTTTAGGCTATGTCAATTATATCTCAATGGCAAAATTAAGTTTCAGAAAAGCAAAGCAAAAGTATAAGAGCCAAAAAAAATGAAAAAGGGAAAAGGCTCTTATATAAAATACCTACATTGCTAACCCCAAACTCTTTCCTGAGTCCAAGTTCTGTATTTACTATGGCTCACACAAAATCATTAATTCCTTGAAATACAGGGCCACATTTTATTCACA
Source organism: Heterocephalus glaber (assembly GCF_053883595.1). NCBI lineage: Eukaryota > Metazoa > Chordata > Mammalia > Rodentia > Bathyergidae > Heterocephalus > Heterocephalus glaber. The sequence continues at coordinate 20,327,053 of NW_028258293.1, forward strand.
TTTGCCTCCCTCTGCCTAGTATGCAGGGTTCACTTGTTTATTCACTCACTTAACTAGTTGTGAGGGTTTACTGGGCGCCAATCATTGTGCTGAGAGTGGACAACATGCTTAACGCTCCCAAGGAGGAATCAGACACTGAACAATACAGAAGAACCCAGCTGCGTCTGTGCTGAAAGCCGCTGTAAGGGCCCAGAAGGAAAAGAGCACAGGATGCTGTGAGAACACAGTACAAGACTGCTGTTTAGTTACAGGGGTGGGTGCCCCTTGAGGAAACCTCCCTAAGGAAGTGACAATCATGCCAAAACCAGAGGATGAACAAAAACTGGCTGCATTTTCTAGGTGGAGGAGGCTACAGCATAGGAAGTGCCATGCCTGAAAGCTGTGAGCCAGGAAGAACCTTGGTGATTTGAGGAACAGAGACAAAGCCATTGTGTTCGCACTGAAGTGAACAGCTGTCCACCCATTAATGACCATGTGAATGAAGGGTGGTGTATCTGTAATGGAATATTATTTGGCCATAAAAAGGAAGGAAGCACTGTTACATGCTACTACATGGATGAACGCTGAAAACATGCTAAGTTGAAGAAGCCAGACACAAAAGGCTGCATATTGTATGACTCTGTTAATATTAAAATGTCCAAATAGGCAACTGCACAGACAGAAAGTAGAGTAGTGCTTGCCTAGAACTGTGAGGGAGGAGACTGCAAATGGACATGAGATTTGGGGGAAGGAAGTGGTGAAAATACTCTAAAACTGATATGTTGATGGCTCACACAAAACGGGGCCTACACCAAAACCCACTGAATTATACTACTGCTAAACAGGTAAATTATATGGTATGTGAGTTGTATGTCAAAAAAGCTGTTATTTTTTAAAAACTTTTTTTGGTACCGGGGATCGAACTCCGGACCTTGTGCTTTCGAGGCAGGCGGCAGAACCACTGAGCTAAATCCCTGGCCCAAAACACTATTTTTTAAAACTGTATCACTCTGACTTTTTGCAGTACTGGGGAGTGAACCTAGGGCCTTCACATTGAGCTACATTCCTACCCCTTTTATTCATGTTTTCATTTTGAAACAAGATCTTGCTAAGTCACTAAGTGGCCTGGGCTCTATTTTTCGTTTGGTTTTTATTTTTTGAGACAGGGTCTCACTAAGCAGTTCAGGCTCGCCTCAAACTCACAGCAATCCTCCTGCCTCAGCCTCCTGAGTCTGGGATTACAGGCATGCACCACCACGACAAGCTTAAAGCCCTTTTATTCACTCAGAAATGTATAATCCTCCCAGTACTTGGGAGTCTGAAGCAGGAGGACTGCTGTGAGTTCCAAGCCAGCCTGGGCTCCATAGTGAATTCAGGACCAGTCTAAACTACATAGAGAGACTGTCTCAAAAACAAACAAACAAAAAAGTATAATCCTCTACTGGTTCACAAATATGGCTAAAATGTAGAGTATAACTTGGTCATTGTGCCAAATTAAAACTCTGTAACTTTCAATAGGTTGCAGTGTAATCCTAGGCCTGTAATCCTAGCCATTTGGGAGGCTGAAGCAAGAAGATCACAAGTTCAAGGCCAGCCTGGGTAACACAGCAAGACCCCACTAAAAAAAAAAACTATGTAATTTTCAAACAATTATGAAAGATAAAATAACACAGGATAAAGGGCTGTAAGAAAGAAATTGGAAAAGTGCTTCCACTTTTGGTGGAAAGTGCTTCAGAGTGATACCACTTTGTATTTAGTAATGGTTGTTAGGCATGTGGTTGAAGTGCTCTTCCCCGACTCCCCACTTATACTGTAGTGTCTTTTTTATATACACTAAAAAAAATTTTAAATAGCCCATGTTTGCAGTACATCATGAATACATTCCTTGTGAGTAGCTGGTACAAGCACATGGCACATCTTGATTCTTTTTATATCCCCTTCCATTCCCCCCCTCCCAACATCTCTGTCCCCTCTCCATTTGTCAAAGATCTATCTCCCTTTTTCCTACTGTCTATCTTTTATTTTGCTCTTTGATTTATTTATACTTTGGGTTCTCATATAAGAGAAACCACATGATTTTCATTCTATGTGTCTGATTTATTTTACTGAACATTATGGACTTGATGTACATCCATTTTCCTACAAGTGACTCAAATTTATCCTTCTTTATGGCAGAGTAGTACTCTATTGTGTATAAATACCACATTTACTTTATCCATTCATCTGTTGATGGACATACAGGCTGCTTACAAGTTTTATTTATTACAAATTGCACTGCTAGCCGGGGATTTAGCTCAGTGGTTCTGCCACCTGCCTCGCAAGCGCAAGGACCCGAGTTCGATCCCTGGTACCAAAAAATAAAAAGTCTTTGTCTATAAATTGCACTGTTATAAACAAGAATATGTGGGCTGGCGATTTAGCTCAGTGGTTCAGCCACCTGCCTCGTAAGCACAAGGTCCTGAGTTCAATCCCCAGTACAAAAAGAAAAAAAACATTGGGCCAGGGATTTAGCTCAGTGGTTCCACTGCCTGCCTCGCAAGCTAAGGACCCGAGTTCGATCCCCGGTACCAAAAAAGAAACAAGCAGAAAAAAAAAAAACATGAGTATGTATGTATCACTATAATATGTCTGTCTTAAATTCTTTGGGGAAGATTCTTAGAAAGGGGACAGCGAGGTTGAATGGAATTTCTAATTTTAGTTTTTTGAGGAATCTCCATATTGATTTCCGTAGCAGTTGCACTAGTTTATATTCCCAACAATGAAGGATTCCTTTTCCCCTCAGCCTCTCCAGCATTTGTTATTATTTCATTTCTTGATGACTGACATTCTTTCTGGGGTAAAACAGAATCTTACTGTTGTTTTAATTTGCATTTCTTTAATGACCAGTAATGCTGAACATTTTTTCATGTATTTATTGGCTATTTGTACTTCTGAGAAGTTTCTATTCATTTTAGTTGCCTGTTTTTTTATTGGGTCTTTTATTGAGGGGGTCTAATTCTTTGAGTTCTTTGTATACAAAGTATTTTAAGGGCTGAGGGGTGGGGCTGGGGGTTTAGCTCAGCCAGCGCTTGCCTGGTAAGCTGGAGGTCCTGAGTTTGATCCCTGGCACCAAAAAATAAAAATAAAAAAAGCTGAGTAGTGGTCATTAAACTATCAGAAGGGGGACCGGAGATTTAGCTGAGGGGCTCCACCACATGCCTCGCAAGCGCAAGGTCCCAAGTTTGATCCCTGATACAAAAAAAAAAAAAACTACCAGAAGAAACTTGAAACCACATTTTATGCAAGAAATATAACTGTCACATGAGCACCAAGCATGGTAAGAAAGTATCCACACAAAAGGGAAAAAAGCATACATGTAAAATGAGAATAACAATGCAGAGGAGAGAACACACTGGGCTGAAATGTTTCTGAGTGTTTTTCTCTTGTGTGTACATATGCTCCCAAAAAGCAACAACCAAAGGACTGTTGGAAAACATCAGTCTTGGCAAAAGAACAACAAACATGTTAATCATGCAAAGTCTCAGGAAAGGTGAAAATAAATTCTATAATGTGAAGAACAATAGGAGTAATTATCAGAACCAGGCGTGTTGGTGTATGCCTGTAATCCCAGCACTCCAGAGGCTGAGGCAGGAGGACTGCTGTGAGTTCAAGGCCAGCCTGGGCTACATAGTGTGTTTAAGGCTGGCCTGAAATGCAGTGAGAGACCCTGTCTCACAAAAAGAATTATCAGGAAGTAAATATAGACACTATTGTATATATAAAATTACTTTTTGGAAATCCAGTTTCAATATGTTACGTCTTATTTGCAACACCTTTAGAATAATACAACCAGACAAAGGCAAAAGGCCCCTAAAACAACCTGGAGAAAAACTGGCCAGACATTAAGAAACTCCAGAGACTTAGAGAAAAGACTCATCTTAAAACACTTGAGAAAGAAAACAAAGGAACCATTAGGAAGCTGAGACAGTCTGAGATTACCAGAATGTTTTTTAAAGCAACTCCACACTTACCTTCAACCATTATTTCCCATATTTATCCAAATAACTAGGAGGAAAAAGCATAGTAACTCTGAAAGAAGTCATTAATCCCTCCAGAGGACAGGTAAAGGAACACTAGTGGAGAAGTTAAGTGGGTTGGTTCAAACCCTATCTACCCCTTATTGCGCAGACCTCGTTAGGCTCCGTTTCCGCCTGAATTAGCTGGGGTAAGTTCTGTGCCACCTCCCAGGGCTAACAAGGGGATCGAGCGAGGCAGGGTGTATGCAGGAAAGTACACTTTGCAAATGTTTAATCATTATTTCGTATTTTCTTTGCAAAACTAATGACAATCTCTTAAGTTTTGCGCTAACATTCTTCAGTCACTATTGGCATTTTCCTTTTTTCAACCAAATTTCAGAACAAGGCACTCATCTTTGCTTGGTTTAAACACACACCATGGAAACTATGGGTGTCTTACTTGGACGGCGGGACTGGCAAAACTCCACTCCAGGTGGCCCAGCAGCGACACACAAGGGCTCACTGTTTCACCACGTCCTTACTCGCTCCATGAATCAGTTTTTCTCTACATTCAGTGGCTCATTCTAGATTTTTCAGATTCTGCCATAGTTTTCCCCCATTAACAAAACTTTAAAATATCAAGATCCTCAAAGAACACTTTAAAACTTAAAGTTCAAGAGGTTAAAAAAAACCAGTACACCAAGGGGAAAAAAATGAAGGAACAGGATACACAAAGCCCGTGGACTGTTCTCACTGCCCCAGCTCACACAAATTTTATCACCGAAAACAAAGCAATTTCCAGATTGCTGAGAATTTCTCAGTATGCTCTATAATACCTTAGTAACAGACAATCCTGTTTATTGTCTGATTTTTTTTTTTTTTGTACCGGGGATCGAACTCGGGTCCTTGTGCTTGGGCAGCAGGTGGCAAAACCACTGAGCTAATCCCTGGCCCCTTGTCTCTGATTTTTAAGCTTAAATACATGCACATAGAAGATGACTGCTGAACATAAGACATATCTACTTAGCAACTGTAGAAAAGAGAGACACCTGATAAATGAACAAAACAGTAGCAGGAAAAAAAAGCTTCCAGAAAATAGCATAGCATCATTCTGTGAAGTTTTGAGACCTCACACATCAATTTCTGTACAATTTGATAAATCATTTTATTAAGATACAATTTTGGGGGCCGGGGATTTAGCTCAGTGGTTCCGCTGCCTGCTCTGCAAGCACAAGGACCTGAGTTCGATTCCTGTCACCAAAAAAAAAGATATAATTTTATAACATGAAATTCACACTTCTAAAGTATACAATTTGATGGGTTTTAATATATATCCATAAAACTTCACAACCATCGCCACTATCACAAACATTTTCATCATCCCAAAAAGAAATTCTAGGCCCATGAGTAGTCACTCAGCTTTTCTAGCACCCCACAGCCCCCGGCAACCTCTAGTTGCCATTGTCTCTATACATGTGTCTGTTTGGGACATTCTACATGAATGGAGCTTGTGTAAGCTGGGTTAAATCTTACATTTCACTACTTGTAGCTTGTCTCTTTTTTCTACCAAAGCATGACCATACAACATGGTGATTATAGTTAATATAATGTAGTATGTTTGTACTTAAATTGCTAAGACTGGATTTTAAGTATTCTCACTACAAATAAATGGTAAGTATGTGAGGTAATACACATATTACTTTGATCTGGCCATCCCACAATGTATACTTATTTCAAAATATCATGTTATATACCATAAATTTATACAATTTTTATTTGTCAATTTAAAAATATACACAAAGCAAGAGAAAAAAGCACATTTAAAGCAATTCTAGTATCTCTGCCAGGAAAATACTTGAGAGTTTGAGGCCAGCCTGAGCTACACAGTGAGTTGAAGGTCAGCCTGAACTACAAAGCATGACCCTGTCTCAAAAAAAAAAAAAAGTATTATCAATGTCAAGCATGTTGGCATTTACAGTAATTCCAGCATTCATAAGGCTGAAGCTGGAGAATCACCAGTTTGAGACAGGCCTGGGCTACATACTAACTTTAAGGCTGGCCTGGATTACAGAGCAAGACCCAGTCTCAATGAATAAATGAATGAATGAATGAGTGAATGAATGAATGGTGTATTACCATTGTCACGCTCTGAAAAGCATTTAAAAAAAAATATGAAAAAATATCATGCTTGGTGTTATTAGTAGGTGTTATGGTTTGGGTCTAGATGCGGCCCCCCCCACCACCACCACCAAAAGCTTCATGCAGTCATACGTGGCTTTTTCAGAGGTGGCTGAATCTAGAGTGTGTGATGCTGGGATTATGGGTGTGTGATTATTAAACCAGTACACTCACTGGTTTGGCACCGCCCTAATCCCAGTAGTCTGGATAAGATAAAAGGGGCAGAAAGATGCTGTTAAGGTTCTCTTGTTCTTTGTTGTGTGGGAGCTATGAACTGTTTTGCCTGTACAAAGCCCCTCTGCCATGTGTCATTCTGCCTTGAACCAGCCGACTATGAACTGAAACCTCTACAAACTGTGAGCTAAATAATCCCTTTCCCTTTTAACTTTGGGTGTTGGATATTTTGTTAAGCAATGAGAGAGAAGTAGCTAAAACAACAGGTAAGAGTAGGATTTCCATAACTTTCGATGTGAATATTACTTTCAGACTTAAACTAAATATGTAAGACATGGAGAGATAATACTAGGTATTAGAAAGATAAACTACAGAAGTACACATATACTTGTGATCCTATTCATACAGAAACAACACACCATGTGTGTACAAAAGTGTGTGTGTGTATGTGTCTGTGTGTGTGTGTCTTCATGCATTTTTTTTTGGTACCGGAGATCGAACTCGGGACCTTGTGCTTGCGAGGCAGGCAGTGGAACCACTGAGCTAAATCCCTGGCCCCTTCACCAAATTTTTAACAATAACTACTCCTGGAGAATCAGACTAGTAAGAGTAAAGGAACAACAGTCACTTTTTATATCATATATTTCTATATTAACTGCCTATTTAATAGCAAGCATGTACTACCTTTCATAACATTTTAATCACCAATTAATAAAAATAATTTACACATACCAACAGTTTGGATTATTTGATTCTTTCCATGCATTACATTCAATACTTGAGAGAAAGGGGAGAAGCTGCCCAGTGGTTACCAAGCCACAGTCTGGCAAGCTACTGTGCAGCAGGGTGACCACAGAGAGTGATGAGGTATTTCAAAAAGCTGGGAAAAGGGTTTTTTAAATGTTTTCATCATAAACCAATAATAAGTGTTTGAGAAGATAGCTTTAACCTGATTTAGGCATTAAACAACATATACACATATAGAAAAATCACATGGTATCTTATAAATTTGTATAATTTTTATGTTTTTATGTACTACCTACTTTAAATTTTTTAAAAACTTACACATGAAGTAAATTTACACATATGTAAATTTTTAATAAAAACTGAACAAAGCAGCAAATGTCAATAGGTTAAATTTGGCTGCTAAACACACAACAGGTTTTTATAACATCTTTACTCAGAACATAACTCAAAGGAAGCATCCAAGTGGTACCTTGAAAAGTCTAAGCTGAAAACCCTGTGGGATAATTTCTAAAGGGTAAAGACAACTGTCATCCCCTTTAGAATTCACACTTAACTCCATCACATCCATGCTGGTACCCAAGGCATCCCATTTTTCAAATGAATACAGCCCCCCGAAAAAGGACATGTACAAATTAACATAAAACATAGTCCTTATTTTCAAAGAACAAACTAAGGTGAAAAGTATCAAGCAGATTTTAGAAGGGAGTGGAGGGTGGAGCAGGAAGAACCGTCAGTCTCCGACGCTTCCCACCGCAGCTCTGGCAGCCAACAGACAAGTGCAAATCAAACAAGAGGTCAGAACCCTACCTTCTCCAAAATGAACTTGTTTAAATACGGCATGTAGCCCTGATTGGAGACAGGCCCTTCATCGTCATCCCTGAAGTGCTCTTCAAGGGCAACAGGGTCATGTGGAACCTTCAACACCGTGCACAGGTTATGGGAAAGCACCTAAGGAGGAGAAAAAGAGTAGTGTGAAGCCTCCCTCTCTAACACAGGACACTTCCACTGTGTCAACACAACACACCGCTCTCTGCCTTGGCGAGAAAAGGTGGAGGGTGAACTCGTAGCACACTGGGGTGCCTGCTGCTCATGAACCTCTCATTCCCTCCCCAGTTTGGCTCCACTGCCCACGAGTCCATACTAACACAGCCACTGTGAATATAATAGCCCTTATAATCGGTTAGTAACTGGCCCACATTAGAAAGAAGGGCTCGGGGCAAGAGAATGTGTTTAAAATTAAACTTGTCCCCCAAGTATAGCAAGGTCAGCTAATTAGAGCTACTCTAGAGAAGGAACATGACAGCAGGCGGCACAGCCAGGCATTGTGGACAAGGTGGTGACCTGGACAGGTCACTGCCTCTCCAGGCTTCGGGCTTCCCATTTACTAATTAGGAAGGATCAGACTAATACACAAGTATACCACAAGGCACTCGGCAATCGCTAAATGTCCAAACCTCTCTATAATTCTATGACAATAGGTTAAACGTCAACATGAATAGAAAAGAACACAGACAACAAAAAAGAAATCAAGAGTCTGGTTTAGAAAAAGAAAAAAGCATCTGAGGTACAGTGGTTACTAGAGATTGGGAAGGGCAGAGAGAAAGGTGGCAAAAGGGAGGTTGGATTTATCAGTGCACACTGGGTGCATGTATGGAAACATCACACTGAGCCCCACTAACACGTACAATTAATATGCATTAATAAAAAATCTTAAGGGCCAGGGATGTAGCTCAGTGGCACTGCCTGGCAAGCGCAAGGTCCTGAGTTAGATTCCCGGTACCGAAAAATAAATTAAATTAAATTAAAAAATAACTCTTAGGAGCCACCGAACTGGCTTCAGATATTTTATAGAAAATCTGTAGTCCACAGCATAAGTATACAAAGAATTACTACTTGCCTTGTTATAACCTAAGTACCCACCTTCACATCCAGGCAACAGGGGCCAAGGATTTAGCTCAGTGGTTCCGCCACCTGCCTCAAAACCACAAGGTCCCGATTTGGATCCCTAGTACCAAAAAAAAAAAAAAAAAAATCCAGGCAGCAGAATTCCCAGTCTAAGTTACCTCGGTACTAATGACATTTTTTAAATGATGCTCAAGTCTCCTCTATTTCATCTGTGCATTCTGAACGGGTCAGATGATATAGGTAAGGGTGTACTCTGATCAACAGAGCTCTTCCTAAATGTCAAATCCCAGGTTAAAATATCCCCTATTTTTCTCAGTCCTAACATTTAACTATTTAAGGAGCCATAATCACATAATCATCTCAGTAAACACTTTCAATTTCATTAAGCAAGAAACTTCTTCTGCATACAAATATTTCAGTTAGGATATTTTTAAGATTTAAAATTTTTAATCTATAAAAAGAACATTTGCATATCTTTTTTTCTAAATTGGTTTTGTTTCTCAAAGTGTCATTTATGTGGAGATCCTTTTGTACATGCTCTACTGATTTTAAGGAAGTGAGTCAAGTGAAGGAAGTAAACTTACAAGTGGTTATAAATGCAGTAATGAAGACTTTATCAGCCCTACAAAGCAGGCTGTGTTTCTCAAGCAAACCTTGTATTTGCCAGTTGAGCACATGAAAGGACCATGGTGAGGATTTTATTGAGGAATCTTGTGCCACAGTCAGCAAAATCCTAAATAGATTTTTTTTCTCATTTACCTAGGAAGGCTTGTAGTACTGACCCCCAAAGAGGCTCTGTGAGGATCAATTTCAAAAATGTAAAGTGCTTATAAGCTGTAAAGTGCTATGGAAATGTAAGTTTTAGAGAAATGAAAAGCGTATTTCTCAGGTAAGGCTCAAAGGTCATTCAAATTTTAAAATCACCTGGGACTTTACTATATAAAAATTCCCAACCACTGGTTAAGTTATAAAATGTTAAAAAAAAAAAACCCACGAGGAAGTTACTATGTACTGATATGAAAAATCTCCAAGATAAATTACATTAAAAAACAAGGTACATAAGAGTATATAAAGTATGCCATCTTTTGTGTAAAAGAAAAAGGGAAAAAAAAATAAGAAATTGGTGGGATACATAAGAAACAAATAACTGGCCAGGCGTGGTGACACACATCTGTAATCCCAGCTCTCAGAAGGCTGAGGCAAGAGGACTGCTGTAAATTCAAGGCCAGCTTGGGCTACATAGTGAGTTCAAGGCCAGCCTGAACTATGTAGACTTTGTCTCAAAAAAAAAAAAAAAAACCAGAAACAAACTACTTTAAGGGGAAGGGCTTTAGTAGATGGGTGCCTAGGAATAGAAGACAACTTTTTTTTACTCTTTTAAGTTTTTTTGGGAAAAAAAAAAATTTATCAAAAAATGGACTATTTAGAAAACGTACTAGTTATTAAAACACTGAACACAATATATTTTTAATGGGCCAGCCAACGATCACATAGCTAAATCTACTTATCTTCAGTTTGTTCTTCTCCTTCTGTATTAACCTACCCCCTAGAGACTTCTAAGGAAGACACGCCCTGCAGTATGCGCCATGATGGATGGAAGAGGAGCTCACAAGGGCGATGAGTTTAGAAAAGGAAAACCAGTATGTGCCACAATGACTGCAGAGAGGAAGAGAAAATTTAACCAAGCACCTAAAGGATAAACAAGGGCAGTTTTTGGAAAGGAACATAGATAACTAGAAGACAGAACAGAGAAGGGGATAAAATGAAAAAAATAACTGATCTAAGTCCTCAAGAAACAGAAAGAAAACACCAGTCTCTCCCTGCCTACCCTGTCCTCTGCCTGGGAGTTTCATAGGTCCTCCAACTAAGGTCCTGGCGCAGGTCCTAAATGTCATATTGTCATCCTTCTCATCTCATAAATAGTTAAGTACTTGCTCAAAAGATTAAATACACCTTTTTAAACTAAAGTTACTGAGCAGAACTGAGATCCAGCTTTTATAATCACTAGTTCAACACTCTCCAGCCGGGGATTTAGCTCAGTGGTTCCGCTCCCTGCCTCAACACTCTCCAGTAATAAGGAGCATTACATGTTCAGTTGTCTAACATCAGCAGTGTTATGTGGAAGTGCTTAGTTTGATTCGGTAAACACATTTAAGATTAAGATTTGACTCTAGACTTCAGCACTGGACAATTAATCAGTTCTTTCTGGGCATGGTGGCACAAGTCTGTATTCCCAGCACTTGTGAGACTGAGGCAGTAGGATCACTGCAAGTTGGAGGCCAGCCTGGGCTACACAGTGAATTCCAGGCCAGCCTGAACTACATATGGAGATCCTGTCTCAAAAAAATAAATGAATAAATAATAAACATCACTCTTGTTAAACACAGGGATGGCTAAATTCAGTGATAATATCCTTAATCACCTTTACTTACTTAAGCAAACTATGAGGGAGGGAGCACATAAGAGCAGCCAGGACCAGGAAGAGACCCAGTTCCAATCCTGGTATGGCTGGTTACTTGCTTGCTTGGTCTCAGTATCTTCATCAAAAAAATGAGCAGTTGGGCCGGGGATTTAGCTCAGTGGTGCCACTGCCTGCCTCGCAAGTACCAGGTCCCGAGTTCGATCCCCAGTATCAAAAAAATAAATGAATAAAAAAAAATGAGCAGTTAGGTTTATGTATAAAATTTCTAGGAATTAAAAAACCCAAATCTGTTAACTGTCAACCCAAATTCATTTCATGAATTCAGCAAAAAGAACTATAATGTAGATTAGAACTTCACCTTTCTTTTTTTTTTTTTTTTTTTTGCAGTACTGTGGATCGAGCTCTGGGCCTTGCACTTGCAAGGCAGGCATGGTGCCACTGAGGTAAATTCCCAGCCCAGAACTTCACCTTTCTTTTTTCATTGTTAGTATGGCCCAAACAAAGAAAGTAGTTATCAAACAAAACAAACTATGACAGAAAGTGCATTTCTAAAAGAGGGGAAAACTGCCAGGGATTTAGCCCAGTGGTTCCACCGCCTGCCTCAAAAGCATAAGGTCCCGAGTTTGATCCCAGGTACAAAAAAAAAAAAAAACCACAGTGTTAAAAGAGGGGAAAACATGTTTTATCTGATATTTAAAACTGTTTACCAGCAATTTTTAAAAAGCCTAGACAGTATTTCAAGTTTTTTAAAATAAAAAATAAAATGTATAGCCAGGCTGGGTGGTACACGGTATAATCCCAGTACCCAGAAGGCTAATGCAGAAGGATCGTGAGTTTGAGGCCAGCTTGGGTTACGTTCCTAGACTCAGCCTCAAAAAGTAAAAAGAAAAAGAAGAAGAAAAGGAAAAAAGAAGAGAAGAAGTAGCAGCACCAGTGCCACAATGTTGATGGCCAGAATATAAACTAGCATAAGAACAGGAAAGTTCTACAAACCTGCACAGCAACCTATGCTTTTTAGGCCAGACTCACACTACTCATCAGCTTATTTTAGTCTCTACACTGCTATTTTACAGATGAAGAGGCTAAATCAGAGATCAGAAGATCTGCCCCAGCCCGGTGTGGTGGTACAGGCCTGTAATCCCAGCACTTGGGAGGCTGTGGCAGGACAATCACCACAAGTTTGAGGCCAATCTGGGCTATGTAGTGAGTTTAAGGCCAGAGCTGCAGCAAATCTGCCTAAAGAAAAAAAAAAGAAGAACAAGAAAGAGGAAAGAAGAAGAAGAAGAAGAAGAAGAAGATCTGTCTCAATCTGGGGTTAGAACACAAACCTCTCACCATAGTACCCTTTCCACGTGTACCATCTTCCCTCTCTTTCTGGTAAAACAGAGAGCCCTGTCTAGCAAAGACGGCAGTGGACACACAAGCATGTTGTTTCTAAGCTGCAGCGATGAGCTGGGCTCCCCCAGATCCCCTGGTCAGTTCCCCTTGACCCAGCTCAATGACCTAAGAAAATGCTATGGTAAGGAACTCAGAGTGCCTGAAACATGGGGCGGCCCACTGTGAGAGCTCTGTCTCCCAGCACCCTCCTTTGGGGGAAACCGGTCCAAGAGCCACTAGCCCTTTCTCCAGATGAGGAAGCTGAAAAACAGATCGAGACAAAAGCAATCAGAAAGAGGACTAAAAGTTCTTAATTTGTACAAGGACTGACCCCAAATCACTCTAATCAGGGTGTTTTTAAGTTTCTTGAAAACCCGGAATTATCCCACTTCAAATGCCTGCCCTCTCCATTCTTTTAGCACCCACATGATTGCTAAGCAACTTTGCTCTCATTCCCTGACCTGAAGAATAAACTATTGTTACACAGTAAAGGATCCCTACCCATGCCAGAAACTCATCTCTCCCCTGGCTGGGTGGGGGCCCAGCTCAGGGCCCTGCTGAAGAGGTGACTAATTAGCTGCTCCTGGTCTGCTACCCTTCAGCAACTTACCATTTACCCTTTTTAAGGATTTTCCCCAACTATCATGAAAACGAAATCACCAATGGCGAACAGCGAAACAGTGCTTTAAACACTTGACGTTCACCCTCCTTCCTCCTAAAGGTGTAGCGATTCTAAAAGGTCCTTTGAGATGTGTCCTCCACATCATTTTCCTCTACGGGATGTGCATGCGTAATGGGCAAGATTCAGCACTGCACAGAAGGTGGGTGGGGAGCTCTATTCCAATAGACTTATCTGAACCCACACAATTACAGAATTATAATTCATAATGGGGGATCTTTTTTAAAAAAACATGAAAATTCCTGTCCCATTTATAAAATTTCAAACTAATGGCAAATTACTGGAAAATTCTTCCTAACAATGAGCCAGAATGACCAACTTCCTAGCACAGCTATGCCCTCCCTTCAGGGCATTGTCTACTAGAAGTTCTGCCCCTTTCCACATGGAGTCACAGTCCCCTTCCGGACAACATCCTCTAGTTCTGCTCGTCACTGCTTTCATCATGCTTGCTTTCCCTTAAGCATCTTTATTCAACTTCAAAAATCTCAGTCATGTTTACGCTGCCCTCTCGCAATCCCTGAGAACAATCACTTACCATCCTAGACACTTTTACCAAATAGATCTTCAGTCCTGCTTACAGGACCCCCTTGCCTAAGAGTCATCAAGAGCCTAAAGACGTAGAAGCCAGGGGCGTATCTGAGCTCCACATTTAAATTATTGCACCAGCCAACTCACTTTACCTTCCTAGCCTTATTTTTCCTACTCCTCCGCAGCAAGAGTAGAACTCCAGCTAAACAGCTTACTAACTGAGCCCCACAGCACATCCTACACCACCCCTCTGCCCTTCTCTGAGCCCCCCAGCAAGGCCCTATCCCCACTTCCATGTCTATCAAAATAAATGCCATCTTTTTCTGAATCCTTCACCACTCAAAACCAAGCCGTCTCCTCCTACTGTTTCCTACTGTTATGTTACACTACCACAAGTGTATTTCTTCCCCACAAGAGTGTACACATTCCCAAGAGCAAGGCCCATGCCTCACCCATCATTGCATACCTACAGCAACCAGCCATAATACTTTAATAATGACAACACACTTTTTGTTTATTTTTTCCCATTCCAGGGATCGAACCCAGGACCTTCCACTTGCGAGGCAGGCACAGGACCACTGAGCTACATCCCCCACAATGACAACACTTTTAGAAAATATCCTACTCCTCTCTGCTTCACATAAAAAAAAGACTGGGGCCTAGCTGGACATGATGGGGCAGGCCTGTAATTGCAGCACTTTAGGAGGTTGAGGCAAAGAGATCACAAGTTCAAGCCCAGGCTGGGCAACTTAGCAACTGTGGGAGACCCTGTCTAAAACTAAAAATAAAGGGGTAGGAGGGAGGGGAAGCAGGGAGAGGAGGAGACATAAAAAAGAATTAAGGTATGTTATACACATTTACCAACGCTCTACAATGAATGTAATCATTACGTAGTGTAAACATGTACTAATAAAAATTAAAAATTTAAAAAACCCCAAAGCCATTAAAAAATTAAAGGGCTGGGGGTGTAGCTTAGGACAAAGGCCTTGGTTTCAATTCCTAGTACCTGGGAAAAAAGACTGGGGCCTGGGACTTGGCCTAGGTCACAAAGTAATTAGTAACAAAGCAAGGACCAGACCCCAAGCCTCCTGTCTGTCCCTGTGATGCCTTGGCTGGAAACATTCCCCTTCCACCTAATCACCTTCTTCCCAGAGAGTCATTCTTTAAGAGCTCAGGGAAACCTTCACCAACCAAGCCCAGCCAAAGAACTCCTCCTCACCATTTACCGTGTTCAGTTTCACATGCTAGTGATACCTCAAATACCTAAGTCCAACTCAGTGAGGCAGGAAACCGCCTATTTTTCTTCCATGTCCATCACAGTGACTAGCATGGAGCTAAGAGAGGACTCAGTAGGAGCATAACACAGACAGATTAAAATATCTAAGGGCTGGGGATTTAGCTCAGTGGTCCCGCCGACTGCCTCACAGGTGCAAGGTCCCGAGTTTGATCCCCAGCACAAAAAAAAAAGATTTCTAACTCATAAGTATCTGTCTCGATGCTGTCTCTGTAATATGAACTACAGTGTATGTCACTGGTTTACATTTCAGCTGAATCATTTTTAATAAGTTAGTTTTGATAATTCCTCAACTTAGTCATCTTCAGAAACTAAACATTGGTAAATTTGATTAACAAATATTTTTAAATTTGTCTTTAAGAAGAAAAGACACCTGGCTGGGCACAGTGATGCAAGCCTGTAATCCCAGCTACTGAGGAGGCTGAGGCAAGAAGACCACAAATTCAAGGCCAGCCTGGGCAATACAGTGATACTCTAGATCAAAATAAAAAATAAAGGGCTAGGGATGTAGTTCAGTGGTAAAGCACTCCTTGGTTCAATTCCCAGTACTGGAAAAAAAAAAGATGATGATGATAAGGAAGAGACCATAAGTTTAAAAAGCTATTGGCCCGGGGAATTAGCTCAGTGGCACCCTACTGCGCCTGCCTGGCAAGCGCAAGGTCCTGAGTTCAATCCCCGGTTCCACCAAAAATAAATAAATAAATAAATAAATAAAAAGCTATTACCGCTAATATTCAAACCACTCTTAGAAATTAGTAAGAAGCCGGGGATTTAGCTCAGTGGTTCCGGCACCTGCCTCACAAGTGTAAGGTCCCGAGTTTGATTCCCGGTACCGACAAAAAAAAAAAAAAAAAAAGAAATTAGTAAGAAAAAGATCACCTAATAGGAAAATGAACAATGGGCATGAACGAAATTCACTAAAGAAACTAAAGACTAGTAAATACAGACTATCTTGTAAGTTCAGGATGGGATTCCTGGGACCTATAACTTTTGGACTGCACTTTTAAATTGAAGCATAAAGTCACCTGTTGTGTATGATTTCTGGTATGCCTCTGCCTTACAATTTCTCTACTAAGAATTCTTTAAATGTGATTTGTTACTGTATCACATTTTAAGGAAACCATACTTGAAGAGTTCCAAAATATACATACTAAAGGAAGCTTGCCCTCTGAATGAATTTCTTGTGTTATGTAGAATTTCATATCTTGCAGTGCTCTATAGAAAGATTAAATTCCACTCTTTCTCACTTCAAAAAATAAAACACTTAACTTTATAGTAACCAAAAGAATGCAAATTTTTTAAACTCTTGCTTTTTGTCTAAGTGACATTTGAGTGACATTTGAGCAGACAGACACAGGCAGTAAAGACAGCCAGTATCTAACCCTGGAGAAGTTACTGACCAGATAGTCTCAATCACAACTACCAATATTTTGGGCTAAATAATCATTTCTTTGAAGGAAAGGGAGGGGTCCTATACATTGTAGGATTTTTAGCAGCATCGCTGGCTAAAAACATCTCAAAAATTTGTAAATAAGAAAATGGTAAAATAAAGCATGACACATTAACACAGTGAACTAGTTCACAGACGTTATAAAGGATGGTATCTGTATCTATAATGATTGAAAAATGACAGAAAGATGCCCCTAACATTGGGTAAGAACATAGCACATATGTATTTTAAAAAAACAAAACAAAATTTAAAAAATTGTATGGAAGTGCTATTTAAAAAAAAAAAGAACGTAGCACATGAAATACGTTTCTACTTCTATAAAAAGATACATATGTCTGTATCAGCACATGCTTGGGGGGGTGTTGGAAGGGATGTGTTAAGAAAAAACAATCACTGAAAAGTTAGCTGCATTTGCCTTTGCTGGTGGAATTTCAAGTATTTAACCTTTGCCTCTACAGTGTACTGTTTGAATATTCTAGTGTATGTTCTTTATGATCAGAAAAGGCTTTTACATTTATAGAAAAGTGAAAAAACATGGGTTGGGGATTTAGCTCAGTGGTTTCGCCACCTGCTGCACAAGCACAAGGACCCAAGTTTGAACCCCGGTACCAAAAAAAAAAAATTAAATAAATATTAAAAAAAAAAAAAAGAAAAGTAAAAAACCTAAAAGAACAAGGGAGTGGTTTACTATGATCTGAATGTATTCCCCAAAATTCATATGTTGGAATGTAATCACCAGTGTGATAATGCTAAAAGGTGGGGCCTTTGGGAGTCCTGCCTGCAGGCCTCCCTTCTTCCTTCCCTCCCTTCTACAGTGCTGGGACCGAGCACATGCTAGGGAAGTGCTCTACCAATGAGCTACATATACCCTGAGCCCCTAGCAACCAGACAGAGGGTCCTCGGGTTCAACACACACTGAATCTGCTAGGACCTTGATCCTGGACTCTAGGCTCCAGAAAGGTGAGAAATAACTTTCCACTGGTTATAAATTACCCAATCTGGGGTATTTTATTATAATAGCAGAATCAGACTAAGATAGGATTTCTGCTAGAGAGCACCAGTGAATCTATAAAATGTGAAGAGATTGTTGAAAAACTATAAAGTTAATAGATTAACTCAGGTAAGACATTCGCAATAAAGTATGCTTTACCAGGCTTCTTGAAACCACTGCAATGGGCAACAAAGTCCCCCAAACTAGGACAGCTTCCTTAGATTCCAGCCCCCCACTGAAAACATAGCACAAACAAATGTCTTCAAGATAAGCCATCTGTGAGAAGACTTAACTCCAGTAAACTTCCCGCCCTACCACTCTACGTTCTGTAAAAAGATCTGTATTTTTTCTGTCTGTGTAATACCAAAACCTAATAAAGCACCTGATCGGACAGGTGTTCAATATGTATCCAATTCAAAATTTTTGAAGATTTTTAATTTCTTCTTTTGCTTCTGGACCATTTTTACCTAGATCTGGGTCTTTGAATTCCCTCCCCTCCCCCTCTTCCTCCTCCTCCTTCCTTGACAATCTCACTATGTAGCCCAGGTTGATCTTGAATTTATGGCAATCCTCCTGCCTCAGCCTCCTGAGTGCAAGGATTATATTAGTGTGCCACCATGCCCAGCTTTATACTACCATGCTTCCAGAAAGAACTTTTAATTGGAATCTCTAATTCAGATCACTTTTAGAGTAAAGCATAGTGCCTCCATTAGATACTAATAATCCCAGAAACAGTCAATTATAACTCATCTGACCTGAGATCTAGTAAAGCAATCCAGTTCCTTAAAATCAAATATAGACCTCTGAGAAAAGGACACGGTAAGAACAAATATGTAGCTGGGTGTGGTGGTACATGCCTATAATTCTAGTACTCCGGGAGGCTGAGACAGGAGTATGGAAAGTATGAACCTAGCCTGTGCAACTCAGCAAGACCTTGTTGCAAAATAGGGCTGGCTCAGTGAGAAGCTGCAAGTTCAATCCCCAGTACTAAGAAAAAATATATATCAGAGAGGACTCTGTACTAAAAAAGAACAAAATTAGGCAGCTCAGTTGAGTACATTCTTCTCCAAGAGAAAATCTGAAACCACAGTGTATATTCAAGGTGATGAGCAAGATTTCAACTCAGATTTACCTCAGCTGAGCCATCTTCTGATCGCCTGACCCCTTACGGTTCCTAAAACTGGCTTCCATCCCTAACAATCTGAAATGGCTTTTCAAAAGGATTCAGTGACAAAGAGATGCATAAGAAAGGAAGTGCTGTCCAGCTACAAGGGTTGTGCTTAACAGCCACTAACTACCGTCAGTATGCCCCTCAGCCAAGGACTACTCGGGTTCTCCCCAACACGAGGTTCTCCTAAAAGCAACCTCTCCAGAGCTCCTGGTACCACCAAGTCTGTGGTGTGGTTTTCGAGCTCCTTCTCCCACTCTGCCTATTCTCGCACCCCGTCCCCAACCCCATCCATGTTCCTCCCCAGGGACCCTTTTCCACTCCTGACATGGCTTAACATCCACTTCCTGAAGCCTCTGCTTTCTTAGGGACACAACCTGGGACAGACAAATCTGTGGCCAAGTCACTCTCCCAAGTTTCTGGCACTCGGCAGCCTGAATCACCCATCACCTTAAGACCTCTTTAGACCCATGACAGAACTATTTTCTAAGTTTTTCAAGAATGCCTTTATGGGATAACATCCCTCACCTTCACCCTCCTAGTCTGAACATCTCCCAAAGCCTAGTTTCCAGCCCTCAGTTCTTCATCTTTATTCTCTTCTTAGAAAGTACCTTCATTCTGACAATTATAAGTCAACTCTATTCTAATGACTTTCATATTTTTTCTTTTTTTTTTTTGGTACCAAGAATTGAACTCAGGACCTTGTGCTTGCAAGACAGGCATGGTGCCACTGAGCTAAATCCCCAGCCCCTACTTTCGTATTTCTTTCTGATCTTGACCTCTGAAATGAGCACTAGAGATTTCCACTCTAAATCTGCCTCATGTCCAACATATCCAAAGGAGAACTCATCACCTTTCTCCCCAAAGCAGTTTGTCTGCCTGATTCTGTCCAAACCCTTACCAACAAAACTATGAAATCTCTTTTTCTTAGTTTATCCTCCTTCTGGATCTAATTCAGCCCCAGACAATATCAACTCCTCTCTCTACTGAGTGAGCTGCTGTGTAGACAGGGTTGAATATTTTTTCTGTCCCAGAACGCCTAACCAAAAAAGTGTTCCATAGGTGGAAGCATTCAAATTCGTCAGATTAATATTAGTCAAGATCAGTATTTGGTAGGAAGTGAATAGGAAAATTTCCGCTGTCACACATAAAGGCTGTAATGTTCCAAGATCCCTCAGTGGGTGCTTGAAGCCATGGATAGTACCAATCCTGTATAAATTGTGTTTTTGCCTGTACATATCTATGTAAAAATTTAACTTATAAATGAGGCATAGTAGGAAATTAATAACAATAACTAGGAATAGAATAGAACAATTATAACGACATATTATAGTGCAAGTTTCCATTTGATGTTGGACCACAGTAAACTGAAACCACAGAAAGCAAAACAAACAATAAGAGGGGCTACTATACATCTTATGGTTCCCACATTTAATAGATAATCTTAAAATACAAGAAGCAAAGCAAATTTCCTAAAGTTGCCCACATAAAAGACCTCGGAATTCCAGTCTAGTTCAACCTATTTAGTTTGTTGTCCCAATACCAAGCAGTATTTCTCAGGTCATTACTGAGTCCTGAATCTGCTGCCACCAACCAGCTCCTGCTCTTACTCCAGTGCATCTGGCTGAGCACCACCACCCTGTGAACACAGAGGACTGCAGGGAAGGGAACAGTATGCCCGTCCTGGAACGGCCTACTCAGTGAAATGCAACAGCTTTCAACATTGTCCACTGACCAAAACAACTTGTATACTAACCGGTGAGACTTCTGGCTGGTGCACCATGCCTACAAATACCACTCTCCTGGTCCATATTAAATGCTGCAAAGCTAATTATTCCTAAATAAACAAAAAGTATAGGAAACATAGAAAAGTCTTATAATTAGTCTTCCATAAATATTATGGAAGTCTGTGCCCCAATCACAAGATCTCTATATATGAAACTTAAGTATATGCACATTTTTTCCTAAATATTGTTTCCTTAGTTTCTGAAACCTGCCAGTTTCATATTGACAGAGTTGGAGTAAAAAATGAAACATGAAGTTGTAGAAGGTGCCTGTAGTCCCAGCTACTCAGGAGGCTGAGCCAAGATCACTTGAGTCCAGGAATGCAGCACCAGCCTGGGCAATATTGTGAGGCCTCTTAAAAGAAAAGAGTTGGGCATGGCGGTGCATGCCTGTAATCCAATCCCAGCACTCCAGAGGCTGAGGCATAAGGAGCACTGTGAGTTCATGGCCAGCCTGTACTACATAGCAAGACCCTGTCTCAAAAGAAAACAAAAGGAGAGAGGGCCAGGGATGTAGCTCAGCAGTGCAGCACCTGCCTGGCAAGAACGAGACCCTGAGTTCAATTCCTGGTACCAAAAAAAAAAAAGAAGAAGAGCATGTATGAAAATGCCACAATGCAGTCAAGGTTTTGTAAAATTAATATGCACTAATAAAAATATTTAAACAAAGGTATAAATGAGCTGTGGGATGAGAAAAAGAAAAACAGAAAGAAGATATATAATGAAGATATAAAATGAAACACAGCCCTGAGGAAGCTAAAGCACGCTGAGGCAAAGGACTACCCTATGCTCATGCTCCAGGACAGGTCAGGGACAGGGGAGAGAGACTGAGGAGGCGAACAGAGCACACAGCCAAGGTCAGATCTTCGATTATTCTGACAGAGGAAGGTTCTGTGAGTCCCTCATACTTGGTGGGAATGAGAAATCCGCATGGAGTGATGGCAAACTTACAAGTGTAGAAAGACCGCCCAATGCCTCCTCCATCTCTAGCTTCATTACTGTGTACCCCTGGGACTGCGGTCAGACCCAAAAGAGATACAAAGTGGGATCAGGAAGGCTCGGAGTTTTGAGACAAGATGAGAACTGCACAGGTGACTGAGATGGAGGGCAACACCAAAAAAAGTGTCTCATGGTTTACACGTTATCCTCAACAGGGCAAAAAACCTCATGTGTAGCCAGGCATGGTAGCCCATGTCTATAACCCCAGTGCTGGAGGGAGACAGGAGGATCCCAAGTTTGAGCCCAGAATGGGCAATTTAATGACTTAAGGAGACCCTGTCTCAAAAAATAAAAAAGGGCTAGGGATGTAGCTCGGTGCAAGGCCTTGGCAATTCTCAATATGAAAAAAAAACAAAAAACAAAACAGGTTTGTTCAAAAAAAACCCCAAAATCCCAAGTTACCTCACTGAAAAGTTTCTAGCAAGAAATGAAAAAATAGAAATAACCCAGAAGTCATTATCATCATTTTAAAATTTTTTAAATCTATTACACTCTTCAAAGAGGTGTCTTTACTGTTTCATTTTGGTGAAATAAAAAATATTTACAAAGACTTTAACAGGCTCAACCATGACCCCCGATACCCCAACCCTGTTTTTGTTTTTGTATTCAATTAGACTTTTTGTTCCTCAACAGGAACAACTTTCACCACATGGGTTAACAGAAATATAACACAAAAGGTTAGGGAGTGAAAACTCTATTGGCCAAGTTCATGAGAATTAACCACATCTTTGTACATTGTGTTTCACACAATAAAGGCAATCTGCTTCCTTTATATTTTCAGCTGAACGCTGGCCTGGCTCAATTACTTCTGTAACTAGCAAGTTTAAAACTTCTGAGACTAAATGCCTACATGGGAACAGAGCACAAGATGTTATTCACATGATATGCAAACTAATTGCAAGGTTAAGAAAAAAACATTTAGTTGAAAATTTGTCACTGAAAAAATAATAAAGACACAAACTACCCATTGTTCCTCTAAAAATTGGTTTCATTTAGATCCTCATTAGAGTTGTAGGCTCTTTTACTTCTGAAAGGTACAATTAAAGAAAAAAAAACCTGTTTCTAAAAATAACAGGATAAAAATGCAAAGCTTATTTCAAGACATTTTCAGCACACATGTAATTCACATTGCAACCATAATTGCAAAGTAAAGTTATAGCAGAGGTTGCAAAAATACTACTGAAGTTTGCTATATTTAAGAGGAACATTTGCTGCAACAATATGTATTAATTTTAAGATACACTGTGATCTGTTAGGAACATAAGAAACTAGAAATAATAGTTACTCCACAGGGCAGGGAACCAGCCTGGGCTAAGTGTTGGGAGAAACTTCTGTTTTTTGGGGTTTTTTTCCAATACTGCGGACTGAATCCAGGGCCTTCCCCAAGCTTTCTTCCCAGCTTTTTAAATTTTGAGACAGGGTCTCACTAAACTGCCCAACCTGGGCTCAAACTTGCAATCCTCCTGCCTTAGCCGCCCAGAGTGCTGGGTGTACCACCACACCTGCCTGAAACTTCGCTTTTATAAACGCCCCTTTTTATGAATTTTATACCCTGTGTATACATGAACTATTCAAAAGTTCTCTAAGTATTTGTTTAAATAACAACCTTCATTATTATATCTTCTTAGAACTGCATGAATTTCTAAGTAACATTGGAGATTTTGTATCTTTCAGCACAATCACCTACCTGCTAATATGAAAATAGTTTTTAAATATGAGTAGAAGAAAAACAATTATTACTTCTATTTCAAATAATGTACCCCAAGTTGGGAATTTAGCTCAGTGGTTCCGCCGCCTGCCTTGCAAGTGCAAGGTCCTGAGTTCAATCCCCAGTACCAAAAAAAAAAAAAAGAAATATTCAAGAAACACAAGTTTAAACACAAGTACAGAATGTGTTTCTGGAGGTTTCTTTCCCTGCCACCACTAATCTGCTATCTACTTCATCAACTGAAGAAGTGAAATAACTCTCTCCACAATTAGAAAGCACTTAACTTAAACATTCCCATCATTTAGGACTCTCTCTACTCTAGCCTGCAAAACAGAGGAACGTGGAATTAACATGGCGTCTACAGAGGTGCACAGGCTGGGTGCAGGGTGAAGGCCCATGCAGCTGCTGCTCAGGAGGACCCCGAAATACCAAAGCCGCAGCCTGAGACAAAGGGCTCCCCTAGAGTGCGAAGCTGCCAGGGAAAAGCCCAAGGTGATCACAGGGAATTGAGGAAAGAGTGAAAGAGTCAAGGTAAGGAAAAGGAGGCACAAGTGGTCTCCCCCTTTTCGGGGGGGTGGGGGTGCTTTAAAGAGTCCAGACTACTGACCTTCGATGACCTCATGCCGAGCTGTTTTAACAAGGAATTGGCAACCACTGAACATCTGTTTCTATCACAGTTTTGTATGTCACAGGCAGTTTTTAAAAACTCTGTTCTAGGCCAGGCATGGTGGTGCACACCTGTATTGCCAGAGCTGGGAGGCTGGGGTAGGAGGATGCCCTCGAGTTTGAGGCCAGCCTGGGTTACATGAGTTCAAAATCAGCCTTAACTACACAGTAACCGAGATACTATCTCAAAAAAAGAAAAGAACAAAACCAAAAAAAAGAAAAAAAACTATTCTATATTTATCTTATTAATGCTTGATAACAGTATATATTTGCAAGAGTAAGATCTTTATTACATTATCGAAATTTTCTTTGGATTTTAAGTTTTGAAACTTATTTAGAGGGTGTGCCCCACTGCACACTGGACCAGAGTTTGCCGTGGAGAGTCCTTCATCCTGGGAAACCGAGTGTGGCCAGGAAACGGGTGCAGCATGTCATGGAAGGCATGGTAGTGGGGAACTTGTGCTGAAATATCTGTACACAATCTGAAGCAGCAGAGCTGCTGCCTCACTGCAATCTATTGAAAGTCAGCGCTCCACACAAGGATTTGTTTTCTTAAAAAAAAAAAGAGAGAGACAAGAGGAGAAAAAAAAAAAAACCTCAGGACAGTAATTTCTGTTTTACTCATATACACTATTAATTAATTATAAAAAGCCCAGCATAGTGGTGCATGCCCACAATCCTAGCACTCGGGAGGCTGAGGCAGGAGGATCGCTGGGAGTTCAAGGCCAACCTGGGCTACATAGTAAATCTGAGGCCAGCCTGGACTATGTGGCAAGACCCTGTCTCAAAAAATTAGAAAAAGGAAAAAGTTTCAAAAGCTAGTAAAGAAAGACAATGAACATTTAAAAAAAAAAATAGGTATAAAAAATAAGCTTTTCGTATACTGAGGGCCCTAAAGGTAAAAAATACGTATTTATTCCCAAGATGATGCTAAGACTCAAAACCTCTTTTTACAGAATAAACATCTAGTTTACAGCTTGTGGAAGAAGGAATCAATCTTATTACTTTATAATCTCCAAAACAGGTACATACAGCAATAATAAATTAACTCTCAAAGACAACAGACCATGTTTTCCCTAAAATTTTCTTCCTCAACTCCAATGTTGCTCCAAAGTGGTTTTTATCTCTGATTTCCGGTCCCATGGTTTCTCTCCTTCCTCTCCTCACCTACGCCAGTCATTCCCCCAAGACTGCCAAGGGCTTTCTTCTCCTTTTTCCAAGCACGCTTTCCAAGGACATCATCTCCAGCTGAACATCCACACATTAAAGACCTAAGAATAAAAACTCTACATGCCCAAAACTAAGCATCTCATTTCTTCTCTAAATAGCTCCTTCTCTCAACTTCACAACTCCTATTAAAAGCCACTACCATTCATTTGGTCAAGCAAGTTGAATTTCAAGACATTTCTAAATCCATCATTTTCTGGTTTGGTTTGGTTTTTTGAGACTACGTAGTCCAGGCTACCCTTGAACTCATGGCAATCCTCCTGCCTCAGCCTCCCAAGTGCTGGAATTACAGGTGGGTGCCACCACGACAGGCTAACAGCTGTTTCTTAATCCCACTCATCCTCTATCCATCTTCCCTGCCTCTAGCCCCTGCTACCTCTCACCTGGCTTCCTATTCCTTTCTGCCCAATCCATTCCAGCCTGCACACACACTTCCCAAGTAGCTTGCTAGTGGCAGGGCTTGGTGACGCACACCTGTAATCCTAGCAATCAGGAGGCTGAGGCAGGGATCACCTTGAGTTTGAGCTCAACCTGGGCTACATAGTGAGTTCAAGGCTAGCCAGAACTACATGGTGAGACTCTGTCTCAAAAAAAAACCAAGAAAACAACCAAGTAACTTGCTAAGGCGCCATTTTCATGCGTCACCATCCAAAGAAAACTCAGAGCCCTGGTCATCTACTTAACTAGTCTAACAATAAAAGCCTTCCTTCTGTGTATTAACTCCAATACATTCCTACCGCTCTGTCACCCACAGGACAAACATTCATATTCTATACTCCAACCAATATAATTACCATAAGTCACCATAAATGCTAATAAGTCCAGTCTCTTGCAAGAGTGCACAGTATTTCCTAGAACTAACAGCAGTCAATAATTATCCATTAAATGAGTGAATGAACAGAATGGGTTTAACTTCTCCCATTACATACTATACTCACCTCTTCACTTCCATCAGAGTTTATTTCCAATAAGCTTTTCTTAGGAAGTAATCCAACCAGTGAGAAGTAATCATCTCTCCCTCTAAAGTCTCATGGACCCGAATCTGTCACACTGTCATACTCAGCATCTTCTATCCAACAGGATTTCTGTATTTCTTATCTTTACCACCAGACTTCGTGTTTTTTAAGAACAGGACAATTATGTGAGTAATACAATCTATATCTAGAAAGAATGCTTTCTCTAATGGTTTACTCTCTTGATTTCCCTACTAAAATTTAAACTCCTTGAAGGCAAGGATTCATGTTTCTTTTTTCCCATGTTTCACTACTACCTTATCACCTTTAGTATTAAGTACAATCTCAACACATGAGATGTAGATTATACATTAAGTAAATGTATCAATTCTGTGCCAAAAGCACAGTGGCACAAGCCTATAATCCCAACTACTTGGAAGGCTGAGGCAGAAGGATCCCAAGTCCATGCCAGCCTGGGCCAATCCCTCTCTCAAAGTAAAAATTAAAAAGGGCTAGAGATATGGTTCAGCATTCCCTGGGTTCAATGCCCAGTACAAAGGAAAAAACAAAAAAACTCTGATGGTAATTTAAAAAGATAAGTGTCAAAAATATTTTAGAATACTGCTGTTTAAAAATCAATTATATGCCGGGTGTGGTGACACATACACACCTGTAGTCCCAGCACTCAGGAGGCCAAGGCAGGAGGATTGCTGAGAGTTTGAGGCCTGCCTGGGTTATGATATTTTCTCTAAGGAGCTATTCTTATGGAGCTAAAAGTACTAACCTTTTTATTAAATTAGCATGGTATACTGGGCATAGTAGGGTACATGCCTATAATCCTAGCACTCTGGGAGGCTGAGCCAGGAGGATAAGTTTGAGTCCAGCCTAGACAATTTAGTGACTTAGCAAAAGACTGTCTCAAAATAAAAATTTTTTAAAGGATTGGGGATATAGCTCAGTGGCATAGCACTCCATTATCACAAAATAAATAAATCAGCATGGTACCTTATACAATGTTAAAACACAAAAGATTATTGTTTGAGTGAATCAACAAATTAAGGCAATACCTGGCAAGCACAAGGTCCTGAGTTGTATCCCCAGTACCACAGGAAAAAAAAAATTAAGGCAAAAATTCTACTGCTAGCAATGGAACATCAAAGTTCAGAGTTAAACACTAAAAAGAAGAAACAAAAATTTTTAATTATTTTTAATTCTATAAACACTGGCAAGGTGAACATAATTGAATTAATCCCAAAGTCTCTAACACAGACAAGGGAAAGATAAAATATAGCTGCATAGATGCATCAACATGATCTTATGGTTGAAAGCTAGGAATTGGGATTTAACGCTTCCTGCCAAGCCTGCTATCTAAAATCCTCTAGGCACCAGCTGTTGTGGTTCATGCCTCCTGTCCCAATTACATGGGAAGCTGAAGCAGGAGGATCAGTTGAGCTCAAGAGTTTGAGGCAGCCTGGACAGCCTGGTATGAACGGATCTCCAAAAAGAAAATCCTTCTAGGCATCTGGGCATTTCCTCTAGGCAGCCATAAAGACAATTTTTTTGTTGTTTTTGCCCTTTTTTTTGGTACCAGGGATCGAACTCAGGACCTTGCACTTGTGAGGTAGGCAGTGGAACCACTGAGCTAAATCCCCGGCCCATAAAGACAGTTTTAAATGGAGCACAACAAAAGCAACAGAAAAACATTTCATTTCTGTCATGGATTGGAAAATAAAAAAATGAAGAAACATTGGCTAGAAAGTGTGGAAATCTGCCAAGCATGGTGGTGCACACCTGTAGTCTAGCATTCAAGAGGCTGAGACAGGAGGATCACTGTGAATCCAAGGCCAGCCCGGGCTACAAAGTCAGTTTAAGGTCAATCTGAACTACATAGGGAGACCCTGTCTCAAAAAAAACAAACAAAAAAGGATTCCACGTATTAAAACTTACAGAACTGTACACTACGTTAATTTTTTGAAGTAAAAAATTTAAAATATGTGGCTGAGTGGGCCGGGGATTTAGCTCAGTGGTTTCGCTGCCTGCTGCACAAGCGCGAGAACCCGAGTTCGATCCCCGGTCCCCCCAAAAAAAGAAGTCTGTGCATAATAAAATATGTGGCTGATCTCCATGGGCCCTTCCAGACTGTGATTCTAAGAATGAGGGAAAAAAAGATGGCAAGCACAAGGTCCTGAGTTCGATCCCACATACTGAAGGAAAAAAAAAAGAATGAGGAAAAGTGAGCCAAACAAAAGGAAGGCCAGGGAGAATGCTAGGTCCTGCAGGCATAAATGCCACTACTCAAAAGAACTTCCCGATTATTACATAAAATATACAAAGCAAACCCAATCTTCAGAAATGCATTCCCAGAAGAGGTTAAGAAAACCAGTCATTCAGATCCAAAATGTGTATATTTAAAAATGTCTGTGAATGGCTCTTCTTGTCTGGTTCTATATTTTAACACTTTCAAGAAGCTGCCAATTTCTCGTGGCTGAGTGCCACTTTCCCGGCTTGGGCTTTTTCTGGTTACAAGTATCCCTTTATGTGTACGTTACTCTCTGGCTCCGTGGCGGGGTCTTGGGCAACCACAATAAAATAACCACTCTCCAAAAGAAGTTGCTTTTGCAGAGTGCCAGAAAGATCAGCGCTCCTCACCCGAAACCAACGTCCTGGCCCACATTCCCAGACCCGAGGTCGCTGGACGGCGCGGGAGGCCCGGGTCCGGGGTGCCAGGTCCGCAAGGAGACGCACACTGGGGGGGGGGGGGGGTCTCGCCCTCCTCTCCCCGGGTGTGGGGCTGGGGACTGCAGGTGGCTCTGCCCAGGGACCACGGGCAAGTCCTTTCCTCTGCCAGAGAAGGGAAAACTCTGGGAAGGCCGTGGGAGGGCGCTACCTACCCCCTCTCAGAGTCCGAAACCCTGTGGCCCCTCGCACCACCTGGAGCCAGACTCGCCCCTCAAGTCCCAACCTGGCCTCCCCGCGACCTCGAGGGCACGGGCTCCAAGGCCAGAAGGAAGCTGCACCCTCCTGATCCCAGCCCGGCTCTAGCCCGCCCCAGGACCTCCGCCGCCGCCCGCCGCCCTCCGGCCCGCCCCTCGCTGCGAACACGGCCCGCAGGGCCCGGCGGGGTCCGAGGTGCGGGACGCCCACCTTGAGCTGCGACTTGGACACCTTGCCGCTGTGGTCCAGGTCCAACGCAGTGAAGGCGTGCCAAATGGCCTTAAGCAGCTCGTCCTTCAAGCCCCCCATGGTCTTGCGGGCCGCAACTGCGTGAGGCGGCCCCGCCTGCTCCGCCAGCCCTCAGCGCCTCAGCACCGGTTTGGGCACCCCCAGGGTCCGCCGCGAAGTCACCTGACCGCGGCAGGCCCCGCCCGATCCCGCCCCCTCTGCAGGCCTCTCCCTTTTATGGGCGCGCCCGCGCTGAGCCAATCGAAGGCCATGCCCGGCTTTCTGTCTGGTGTGGGACCGTAAACACCACCCAATCCCTCTCACTGGTTCCCAGACCGACTCAGGACATTTTCAGTGCTTGCGTATACCTCAAATAAATGCTCCCCATCCTGAGGAAAAATGTGAGGCAGCCTGTCTCACCCAGGCTGGAATCCCGCCGTGAAAAAGAGCCCTGTCCTCCCCCAGGAGGGAGGCACCGTCTCAGGAGGCCAGACACGACGCCAGAGAAAAGTCCCCTGACCCAGAGTCCCAAAGGACTCCCGATCCTAAACTAGCGACCCTAAACTAGTCTCCCGATCCTAAACTAGGGAGGGTGCAGAGGGGAGGGGGCAGGGAAGAACCTCCGAAGGAGGCTGGTTCGTTCCCTTCGCCCGCATGTGCTGATGCCTACTCTGCAGTGAGCTCTGGGAGCCTGCAGATTTAAGGTGGCTTAGGACGTCGACTCTGTTCACATCTCGGAAGGGTCCGAACCGGAAATGCTGCTGGCCTGGTGTCTCCGTGCTTGTGTGGTAGGAAATCTAGGAGGACTCTAGCAAAGCACTCCGAATGGGTGGACCACTTAAAAAAATTTATT
This sequence comes from Heterocephalus glaber, assembly GCF_053883595.1. NCBI lineage: Eukaryota > Metazoa > Chordata > Mammalia > Rodentia > Bathyergidae > Heterocephalus > Heterocephalus glaber. The sequence goes on from NW_028258293.1 coordinate 20,357,292, forward strand.
CCAATTTAGAACTTTCCTCCTGATTATAGCTGTTCAATTCGTGTCTGTTAACGATGGTGTCTCGAGCTCTTTGGGCTTCAGATTCTCTTATATAAAATGAGCCTGGGTGAACCAGATGTTCCAGAAGGACTCTTCTTGCACTACTAGCATCCTAGGGTAACTTGGGTGACTTCAATCCCATTAAGTTACACACATAGTGCCGCTCCTCTCCCATCCAAGACCAAATCTGGACGATGTGGAGAAAATAAATACCAAGAATTTTTGAAAGGAGGTGATTTTCACGTAAGTGTGGTTTTGTTTTCCTTTTTAAAAGTTCCTTAATGTGCCAGGCATGGTGGCACATGCCTGTAATCCCAGCACTCTGGGAGGCTGAGGCCGGAAGATTGCAAATTGGAGCCCAGCCTGGGCAATTTAGAGAGCCCTCATCTCAATTTTTTTTAATTTAAATTTAAAAGAAAGGAGGATTCAAAAAGAGCAGAAAAGAGGAGCTGTATCAGTGAGTGGGATCAAAGGGAACCTGCTAGAGCGGAAAAAGGAGGCCCTTCTGTACTGTAAGGAGCAGAAGCAAAGGGACTCCTCTTGCCCTGCCAGAGTCCAGTCTGTTGTTTCTCTTCCCCAACTCCAGGCCAAGTCTGTCAGTCAGCAAAAACACGGTTTAACCTCTAATTTCTTCATGTCTACTCAGTTTACTCTAGGTAGTGACAAGAGATCCTTCTTCTCAAGGCTCAGTTTAACCACTAGATGACACTCCTCCTCTCAGGATTGGAAAGCACCAAACATATTCCAAAGCCCGCCCCCCCCCCCCGCTTTAATCACACAGAAGGGTATCAGCTTATGCTACAGGTCACATGTTCATCAGGAAGAGAGATAGCAGCGAGCTCCATTCTATTCTCATGTGTTTGGATTCCAGTTTGTCCTCACTGTCCCCCAGTTCAATTCAGCTTCCTGCCTGACTGCTAATCCTGATTGTTAATGGGTTTGGGGGTGCTGGAATCTCCTTCTAGAAGTGGTTTCCAGGTTCTTTCCATCTTGAACAAAGAATTGGTCAAGACAAGTGCAAAAAGTAGCAAAGTTTTACATTTATTAAAGGAAGGAAAACATGCTCTGCATGTTTGGGCCAAGTAAAAGTAGGGAAAAGTATACTCTACAGCATGAGAGCAAACTATTGTGCAAGAGAGAACATGGCGGGCTGGGCATGGTGGCGCACACCTGTGATCCCAGCACTCAGGAGGCTGAAGCAGGAGGATCACCATGGGTTTGAGGCTAGCCTGGGCTACTCAGTGAGTTCAAGGCCAGCCTGGATTATATAGCAATACCTATTGCAAAAAAAAAACAAAAAAAGATGATAATAGTAATAAAGAGAAAGAGAGAACACAGTGGTCCAGATCTCAATGGCAACTGTCTTTTGTATCTCTTGTTCCTCCAGCTAGCATCAGATCTAGGACATCCTACAGAAAACTTGCTCAAGTTCTCCTGAAAAGAACTGACAATTGACAACAGCACCCTCTGGTTCTACGTGCAGGGCTTTGGGAACTGTTCTGCACATGTGTCCTGGGACTTTGCAACTGACAGGTTATGCCAGCTTCCCCAGCCAGTCTGCCATGCCCTAATCTCCTGCCTCACTGTGCCCTGGAAACCTCAGGCCCATTACTAGCTGCAAGCAGTCTTGCATGGTCTTCCTTGGCAGCTTTCCTTTGTCGTCTTTAAGTTAATGGCTATTCTCTGACCCATCCAGCCATCTCCTTTCCAACCTTTTTTCCCTGGCTTCTCCTGCAAAAGCTAAAAGAGCCTCACGTGTAGCCTGGGAGGACAGTGAGGGAGTTGTTATAAAGGTTGGTGTTATGAGTTGAAGTGTACCCAGAAAATTCCTATGTTGAAGTCCTAACTCCCAGTGCTTTAGAATGTGATCTCTAGAGATAGTTTTCACAGAAGTAATCCCGTTAAAATGAGGTCATTAGAACAGGTCCTAGTCCAATATGACTGATGTTCTTCTAAAAGGGTGAGTTTGAACATAAACATACACACAGTAAAAGTGCCACATGTGGGCCGGGGATTTACCTCAGTGGCACTGCACCTGCCTTGCAAGCACAAGGTCCGGAGTTCAATCCCCAGTACCAAAAAAAAAAAAAAAAAAAAAAAAGGAGCAAAACAACACTAGATAAGCTGGGCACACCTGTGATCCCAGCACTCAGGAGGCTGAGACAGGAGGATTTCAAGGCCAGCCTGGGTTATATAGTGAGTTTATGGAAAGTCTAAGAGACTTGTAGAGGCAGCAACTTGGACTGAAAAGGAAAGAGTTAGTTGAAAGTGGAAAGAGACCTCCAGGCAACCAATTCTGCATGGAGAGGAAGTAGACTGAGAAAGCGGCTCCTTTACAAAGGCTAGTTCTTATGGGAAGGGAGGGACAAACAAGTGCAGAACTAAGAACCCAAAGGAAAGAGCCCAGAATCATAAACACTCCCAAGAAGGACAATAAGGCCTTAGTCAAAGAACTGGAAACATGTGTCTGGGTAGATTTCAGAATTTCTATGGACCAGTGATGCTGATCTCAAACTCACTGAAGTAGCCCAGGCTGGCCTTGGAACTCGTGGCAATCCTCCTGCCTCAGCCTTCTGAATGTTGGCATGCACCACCATGCCTGGCCACCTCCATCTTTTTGAAGGGAAATATTATTGTGGTTTTACTGTCCTTATGTAACCACTACATGTTGGCCAGTGTGCAAAAAGCAGTTGACATAACAGGGCTGACCGTTATAAACCTGTTTAGAAAGACCTATTTATGAACTTGGTCTTTGGCCAGCAACTAGGAACTAAGATTGGAGGAGTGTTACTATCATTAAATAATAAAATTGGCTCTCTGCGCCCAAACTGTATGAACAATAAGTTCTGGAAGTCTGTAATGTGGGTAATGTCAGGCAGAGGCTGCCAACATGACCAGCCCTCCATAAAAGGGAATAATAAGCTATATGTGGTGGCACCAGCCTATAATCCCAGCTACTAAAGAGCTTGAGACAGGAGGGTTGCAGATTCAAGCCCATCCCCAGTACCACATAAATAAAAAAGAGTAATTACGTTGAATCTCTAATGAGTTTTTCTGGTTGGCAACCTCATGTGTGGTTTCACAACTCATTGTGGGGATATTAAGCATGTCATGTGTGACTTTCCTGGGAGAGAGGTCTGAAACGTGTGCCCAGTTCTCTCTGGATAGTGTCCCCTTGTGACTTTTCCTTTGCCAACTTTGCTCTGTATCCTTTTGTTGTTAACAGACCTCAGCCATGAATACGACCAAATGCGGAGCCCTGGGAGTCTTACCAGTGAATCAGTGAGCCTATGAGTGTCCTTAGGGACCCCAACACAGACAGAGATGGGACGAATCCCTTGTCTTTTCATTCACAGCTTTTCTGATGAAGAAGAGTTGTAATCAAGGTGCCTCATCCTCACTTGACTCTGACAAGATCCTGGATTTCAAGCCAATTATGTGGAAGAGACCTGGATTGGGTGGGTAGTCCTCAAGATGGCTGCTGCTCATTCCATCTCCCTACACACATACTGCTCTTCATATAGAGAGGTGAAGTCGAATCCCCTGCCTTGAGTACAGGCTGATGATGACTCACTTGACCAAGAGAATGTGGCAGAAATGAGAGCCTGGGACTTATGAGCCCTTACATGGTTCACCCAGAGGTTTTGGAATTTTCACTCTTGGGCTGCTCCATCTTGGACATTTGCTGTCATGCTGTGAGAAGCTAGAGTCATGTGGCCAGCCCCTACCTGTTTCAGCCATGCCCGCCCACACATGAGATCCACGAGTGAAGTTGCCATCTTGGACATGCCAGTGTCCGAAGACATATGGTGCCACTCAAGCTGTCCCTGCTGTCTCCAGCCCTTTGAGCCAATTCAGCTGAAGCCTCAGACATTGGGTGGCAAAGACAAGCTTTCCCCACTGTACCCTGCCCAGACTTCTGCCCACTGCATCATGAGCACAATGAGATGGTGGGGGTTTTTTTATGCCTCTAATTTTTGGCATAGATCATTAAGTAGCATTAGATAATGGATCAGCAGTGTCAAGATAATGTTCCTAAGATAGTGCTTCCTTCTGCTGCCCACCAGGGAAGAGTCTGTCTTGATCCACTCAGATTCTTCACCTTCTCTGCCTTCATAAACCAGTACTTGAATCAGTTTTCTATAAGGGAAAATTAGGAAGAAAGGAAGAGGGAAAGAAGACCTCAATGCAGAGGGTTTTTTGAGGGGGAAAAGACAGTTGTTAAGTAAAAAGAAAGAGAAGATCCAGTTGTAGCATGAAGACAGTATCTAGGAAAGAGGTAGGTAAAGAGGAGATTCCAAGCGGTGTCATGGGCTACTACCTGTCTCCAATGGTCCAAATACGAGGCATGGTGGCACACATCTATGATCCCAGCACTCACGAGGCTGAGGCAGGAGGATCACCAGTTCAAGGGCAGCCTAGATTATACAGCAAACAAAGACGAACAAAGACGAACAAGCTACAAATAAAGGATCTGAATTTTTTTTTTCTTCAGACAGAGTCTTACTATGTTGCTGAGGCTAACCCTAAACTCCTGGGCTTAACCAGTCCTCCCACTTCAGTGTCCTAAGTAGCTGGGGCTATTGGCACACACCACTGTATCTGCTTTTGATTTTTTTTCTTTTTTACTTTTTTCCTTATTGGTTATACAGATTAATGGGTTTATTTTGGCAGATTCATACATGCACATAACATACTTTGATCATTTTACATATTCTCCTACTCGCCACTAAGTAGGGGTTGACAAGAGATGATGACCTCGCTAATCTGCAGGGCAGAGGGAGGGCTTCTAAACAGGAACTGACAAGGAGTCTGAATTGCAGTCAACTGGGCCAAACAATGGGGGGCAAGATTTCCAGGCGGAAGGAACAACTTGCAAAGAGCTCGGTTCAGTCAAGCAACCCAAGGGAAGGCCAGTGCCACTGGAGTGTGGCCAAGGGTGGGGAGAGACCAAGAGGAGAGAGAAATTGGAGAGATTGGAGAGAATGGCATCAGAGCCTCGTAAGCCAGGAACACCCAGGCTGTCAGTTAGTTCTTATCTTCCCTCAAAGGCCTGAAACGCCCTGTAATCGGAGGGCACGATCTGGTAGCAGGAAACAGAAATGCTGAATATCTGTGCTCAAAGCTGGCAGCTGTGGGAAGGTGTCAGCCCTGGGAAGCTGAGCTCAGCAGCAGCTGATGGCATCTTCATTCCTGCCAGTAGCCCACAGCTTTCCTGGGGAGGCCAGGAAACTTCTGGTCTCAGGATTTAAGCAGAGCCCTAGGGAGTCAGCCTGTCCCACATCCTCAGAGCTGGGTGAGATTGTAGGCTACTCAACTGGCAAAAATACAGCCAGCTGTGGTGGTGCACACCAGTAATCCCTGCACTGTGGGAGGCAGAGGCAGGAGGAACCCAAGTTTGAGCCGAGCCTGGGTAACTTAGTGAGACCTTGTATGGAAGTGAAAAATAGAAACGGGCTAAAGATGTAGCTGGATGACATGGCCCCATTCCCAGTACCAGTTTCAATTCCCAGTACCACAAAAAAAGAAGAAGAAAAGAAAAGAAAAAAGCTCTACTGATGAAAACAATAGAAAACAACATCCTGCTCTGTCTGGTGGGATTATTATGAGGAAGGAGTAAGATAATAACAGCTACAGAAGCACCGCATAATAACTCCAGCCCATCCAGGTGGGCAGGGAAAGAATGATAAACATGAAAGAGGAGAGGATAATAACACAGCAGTGCAGTTCTGATGCCAACAAGGACTGACGCCTCTGAGGCCTTCGGGCTGGGTTTGCTCAAGGTGCAAAAGCAGCTAAGTCCCATCTTTCAGTGACAAGAACTGTGTGGCAGGCAGACTCTGAAGGACTTCTCAGGCTGAGCCCAGCATTGTACACAAAACCCCAGTCTAATGATCCTCCACTGGGACCAAGGCCAGGTGAAAGGCCATGCTGAGTGCATGGAAAGCCAAGGCCATGCAACCCACCGAGTGCAGCAGTGAGCAGAGTCAGCAGAAGCTCATCAGAGGGGAAGCCTGTGCTGTGAGGATGACACAGTGCAAGTTCCCAGAAGGCTGTGCAGGGAAGGAAGGACATTCCACAGAGGAGGGTGCATGTGCAAAGTCTGGAATCAAAGAGAGGCAAGGAAAATGTGAGTGATAAAGGAGGAAGAATGTAGATAGGATTTTTTATGCTTGGTATTGAGAATTGAACCTAGAGGTGCTCTACTGCTAAGCTACACCCTTATCCCTTTAAAAAAATTTATATTGAGATAGGGTCTCACTAAGCTGTCCAGGCTGGCCTCAAACCTGTAATCCTTCTGCCTCAGCTTCCCAAGTACATGAAATTATAGGTGGGTGCCACTGTGCTCATATAAAAATGCTTCGGGGAAAAAATAATTTTTTTTGAGACAGGGTCTTACCATGTAGTTCAGGCTGGCATTGAACTCACTGTGTAGTCCAGGCTGGTCTCAAAATTGCTGCAATCCTCATGTCTCAGCCTCCTGAGTGCTGAGATCACAGGTGTGCACCACCACACCTGATAAGATTCTTCAGTCCTTGCAGTCAGAAAGATGATCCAAGAAAGAGTTTTTCTTAGGAGATGCTGAATCCAAAAACCAGCCACACCCACAACAAACACCATACTCAATAGTGCAAAACTGAAAACTTTTCCTCTAAGTTCAGGAACAAACTGAGCAGAAGAAGGGCCCATTCTTGACACTTCTCTTTTTTTTTGGTACTGAGAATCAAACTCAGGGACTCATGCCTGCTAGGCAGACACTGTACTACTGAGCTACATTCTTGGCCACATTCTTGCCACTTCTACTTAGTGCAGTACTAGAATTTCTACCCAGAGGCAACAAGCAAGAAAAAATATATACATAAATAAGTAGGAGGCATGCAAATAGGAAAGGAAAAGTAAAATGTTCTCCATTCACAGATTATATGCTCTTACATGTAGAAACACCAAAGATTATACCAAGAACACTGTTAGTCTAATAAATGTATTCAGTAAGGTTGCAGAATCAAAGTCAAACACAAAAACCACCCACATTTTTTTTACTAACAATAAATACTCCCAAAAAGAAATTATGAAAACAACTCCATTTACAATAGCATCAAAAAGAATAAATTACTTAGGTATTAATGTAACCAACAAGATGCAATATTTGTCAGTGAAAACTATAAAACATTGCTGAAGAAAATTAAAGAAGACAAACATAGAAAGATAGTATTTTCATAGGTTGGAAGATTTACATGGTTAAGAGATCCATACTATCAAAACAATCCACAGATCCAATGTAATCCCTATCAAAATCCCAGTGGCACAGTTTGCAGATAGAAATATCTTTCTTAAAATTCATATGGAATCTTTTTTTTTTTTTTTTGGTACCAGGGATAGAACTCAGGTCCTTGGGCTTTCGAGGCAGGCAGCAGAACCACTGAACTAAATCCCCAGCCCTAAAATTCATATGGAATTTTAAAGGACCCTGAATAGCCAAAATAATCTTGAAAAAGAACAAATCTAGACACCTCATACTTTCTGATTTCACAAGTACTACAGAGATACTGTAATCAAAATTGATATATTGATCAATAGAACAGAGAACCCAAAAGTAAACCTGCACATATGTATTAAAAGGATTTCCAGGGCCGGGGATTTAGCTCAGTGGTTCCGATGTCTGCCTCGCAAGCACAAGGTCCTGAGTTCGATCTCCAGTACCAAAAAAAAAAAAAAGGATTTCCAACAAGGATTACCAACACTATTCCAAAATTGGTGATGGGGAAACAATATCTACAGATAAAATACTCTTACCCAATACTATATAGAAAAATTAAACCAAATTGGATAAAAGACCCAATGTAAGACATAAAAGTAGACCAAGTGTGGTGGTACATGCTGCAATCCCAGTACACAAGAGACTGAGGCAGGAGGATCACAAGTTTCAGGCTGGCTGAGCTGCATAGAAGAGTCCCAAGCCAGCCCAGACTACAAAGCAAGATCCTGTCTCAAACAAACAAACAAACAGAAATCCAAAATTATAAAAGCCTTACAAGAAAACATAGACCAAAAGCTTCACAACATTAGATTTGGAAATGTTTTCTTGTATATGACACCAAAGGCAAAAAAAAAATTAAAAAGACAAATACATGGGAGTTGGGGGAGTAGCTCTAGAATACTTGCCTAGTGTATACGAAGCCCTGGGATAAGTCTCCAGTGCTGGGGAAAAAAAAAAGACAATTCAATTCAATCCTGGCATGGTGGCACATGCCTGTAATCTGAGACTTGGAGAGGCTGAGAGAAGAGGATCAAAGTACAAGCCCATTCCACGCAATTTAGTGACTTTAGTGAAATCCTGGCTCAAAACAAAAGGAAAAAGAAAAAAAAGAAATGGCAGAGAATATAGCACAGTGCAAAGGCTGTGGGTTCAAGGCCCAAGACTGAAAGAAAAAAGAAAAAAACACAGCACTAACAGGGTAAAAAAGTTGTATCATATCTGATATGGGTTTAATATTCAGAATATGTAGGAAACTCTTAAATCTTATTTTTGAAAAAAGCCAGGAATGGTGGTGCACACTTGGGAGGCCAAGGCAGGAGAATCATCACAAGTTCGAGGCCAGCCTGGGCTACATAGGAAAACAAAGAAAAAAATTTTTAAATGGACAAAAGACTTAAGTAGATATTTCTCCAAAGAAGGTATCCAAACATCCAATAAGCATTTATAAAGATGCTCATCGTTAGGGCCTGTAATGTAGCTCAGTGATGTTGTGCCTGCCTCACAAGCATAAGGTCCTGAGTTTGATCCCTAGTACAAAAAAATAGATGCTCATCATTAATCATTAGGGAAATGGAAATCAATACTGTAATGGAATATCATCTCATACCCAGTGGGATGCTTATTATCAAAAAATAATAAGTAAATAAAATTTTAAGATGTTGGCAACCATGTGAAGAAATTGGAACTCTTATGCACCATTGGTAGGAATCTGAAATGATACAGCTACTGTGGAAAACACTATAGTGGTTGCTCAAAAAGTCAAAGATAGAATTACCATGTGATCCAGCAATTCCACTTCTGGGTACATATACAAAAGAATTAAAAACAAGGTCTCAAAGGTATAATTGCACGCTCGTTTATAATTCTTTCTTTCTTTCTTTCTTTTTTGTACCAGGGATCAAACTCAGGACCTTGTGTTTACAAGGCAGGTGCTGCATGCTCGTTTATAACAGCAGCACAGGCAATGACTAAAAGGCAGAAGCAACCCAAGCACCCACTGAGGGATGAAGACATAAGCAAAGTATGATCTATATGTACAATGGGATGTTCTTCAGCCATAAAAAGGAAGGAAATGGTGGCACATGCTACCACATGGATGGACTTTGAGGACACTGTAGTGAGTGAAAGAAGCCAGTTAGAGAAAGACAAATACAATAAAATTCCACTTAGATGAGTGGAATTATTAGAGTAATGTAAATCAGAGACAGAAAATAGGTTGATGGTTGCCAGGGACAGCAGAGAACAGGGAAGGGGAAATTATTGCTCAATGGGTATAGAGTTTTAGTTTTACAACACGGAATTAGAATGGTGGTAAGGCTCGCACAATGTTATGAGTGTATTTAATATCACTGTACACTTAAAATGTTTAAGATGGTAATTTAAGATGTATTTTATCACAAGAAAAAATACTGGGAAGGGCCAGGGATTTAGCTCAGTGGTTCCAGCGCCTGCCTCAAAAATACTGGAAAAATAGAAAGCCAGGCTGACCCTCAAATGCAATCTGCAAGGACTAGACATGAAGGAGAGGGAACCGAGGTGCAGGTATCAGGGAAGCCAGACGGAACCACAGATCTAAGCCCGTGATGGGAGGCAGAGCCCGAGGAAGCGCCCGAGGTCTCCACACATTTCCTGTGCCCACAGACAAGAGTGTGACGCCAGGGCTTATGGGTCATGTCCAGCTCAGGTGTGACATACTTGGAGACAGGTGTGTGAGATCAGAGAGAATAGAAAATAAGAGTAGGCAAGTGTATATGGCAGAACGCCAGGGAACACCAAACTTCAAGGAGTGGCTTAAAGAGGAACCCATGAAAGCCTAAGAAAGTACAGCCAGGGCCAGGGATTTAGCTCAGTGGTGCCACTGCCTGCCTTGCAAGCGCAAGGTCACGAGTTCGATACCCAGTACCCCCTCCAAAAAAAACACAAAACAACAAAAAAGAAAGTACAGCCAGAAGCTGCATGAGGTGGTGCATACCTGCAGTCCCAGCAGTCTGGAAGGCTAAGGCAAGAGGATCACAAGTTTAAACCCAGCCCAGGCAATTTATTGACTTGGTAAAACCCTGTTTCAAAATTAAAAGTGGGGAGGGGTATGTAGCTCAATGAGAAGTCCCTGGGTCCATCTCCAGAACAGCAAAACTAAAAAATAAAAAGTACAACCAGAGACATCCAAAGTCTCCCCAGCCCTTAGCATCTCTCAGCCCCATCTCCCTTCAAAGTGCCTTTTGTTTTTAAACTAATTTTTTATCCTTCCCTGCCACACTCCCATTCAAAACTTTCTTTCTCACTGCCAGGGGCATAGCTCAGTGGTAGAGCACTGCCTAGCATGTATGAGGCCCTGGGGTAGATCCTCAGCACTGCAAAAAAATAAACAATAACAACAACAACCACAAAAGCCCTGCCTGGTCCTACTATGAAAGAGCAATTTAATTCAAAAATCCACATTCAGACATGGATGACCAGCTTTTCTCAGCCTCCAAGCATCCGTGAGTGTTCATCTACACATGTAGACTAATCTCTAGCTGATGAAATTTCCACCTACTTAAGCTGGGAATGGCCCAGAAAGCTTTAACCATGGCCACTCTGGCCATTTCCTTCAGCTTTGGGGCGGAAGCAGAGGAGATAACTGAGCGGTGCTCATGGGGCTCCCTCCTTTGCCTAGTGGAGGAGCCCATGGTTTGAGTCTGATAGAAACCTATAACTGAGAGGCACACACAGAGAAATGCTGGGCAAATACCAGGGCCTAAGTGAGATGAATCCTGGTCCCTGAGGTCCAGATCAGCTTCGGGCTGAAAACCCTCTTTCCTATGCACTTTGTCTCTCGTTGATGTTCAAGGAACGAATACCTCAGGTGTCAGACTGTGTACAAGAACCTGATGGAGAAGAGCAGAAGAGAAGAGGCTGTCACGTCCTCCCCATCTTTTCCCTCAGGGGAAGACCTCAAATATCTTTTTTTTCCCCATTATTTACTGCTTATTTCATGCCTTCCTTTCTTCCCCCCATGAATACGTATGAAGTGTCTTCTCTGTATCAGGCTTTGCGTCAGGCACTGGGATCCAACAGTGAGCTTGCATCCCTGGGCTCTCCTCGGGGACTTAGGGATTTGGAGGGTGGGGGCCTGGCCTTTCTGCTGGTGGCCTCAAGAGATTCTGCCACGTGGGTGCTGCCGAGTTACTGTTCCACAGCTATCCGGCAGGTCCTCAGAGTAGATTCCTGCTCTTTCCCATAATTTCTACCTTTCCCCATCTTTCTCATCCTCTAACTTTTAACATTTAACCTTTAGTAAATCCATACCAGGAAGCAAAGGACTGGGTCTCCCAAGCCAGCTTCCTCTCTTCTTTTATGACATTTGATTGATACATCTTGGAACACACTGTCACACTGTGTTAGGGCTTGCGTCTGGATTTCCCCACAAAACCCCATGCAGTCATAGGTGAGGCTTTTCAGAGGTGGCTGGATCTAGACTGTGTAATGCTGGGATTAAGTGTGTTTGCTTATTAAATTACTCCACTGATTGGTTTGGCACAGCTCTGGATATGGATAATGGGAAGACTCACTCTAGATGTGGGTGGTACCACCCAAAGGGTGGATAGCCTGGAAGGGATAAAAAGGAAAGGCAGGATGCTGCTGCTGGTTCTGCTTCTGCTTCTTCACCACTTTGCTGCTTTGCTGCCTTCTGCCTGCCATGAACTGCTTCTCCTCCATAATGCCCTTCTGCCATGTCACCCTACCTTGGAGCCAGCCAATTATGGACTGAGACCTCTACAAGCTGTGAATTAAAATAAATGTCTCCTCCTTTAACTTTGTATGATTCCCTAAGAGCGGTAGCCTGGATGAAATATAAGAGACAGAAAGAGGGCGGCTGTCACTGTTTGCTGCTTGCTGCTTGCTGCTTGCTCCTGTCTGCCTACTTTGCTTTGCCATGAACTGCTTCTCCTCTACAAGGCCATCCTGTCTTGGAGCCAGCCAACTATGAACTGAAACCTCTACAAACTGTGAACCAAAATAAACCTTTTCTCATTTAATTTTGCATGTCAGGTATTTTGTCTCAGCAATGAGAAAAGTAACTAAGACCCTTTCTTTTCTTTTATTCTTTTGAGGGGGGCAGTACTGGAGATTGAACCTAGGACCTTCCCCTTCCCACTGAGCTACATCTCTAGCCCTTTTTATGTAATTTTAATTTTGAGACAGAGTCTCACTAAGACACTATGCTGCCCAGAGTAGGCTCAAACTTGTGATCATCCTCCCTCAGCCTCACTGAGTACTAGGGTTATAGGTGTGTGCCACAATGCTCAGCTCCAGACCCTCTTTTTAACTGTTATTATGTGACAATCACAATGATTTGTTTTTCCAGTTCTTGGTTCCTACTTTTTTACATAACCCTTTGGCTTACAGATCCTTGTCTAGACTCTTGATTGGATTATCCCCTTTAAAATTCATGTTGAAATGCAACTCAGTGGTAGAGCACTTGCCTAGGATGCACAAGTCCTGGGTTCAATCCCCAGTACCAGGATAAATAAATAAATACAATAGTAACTAGGCACAGTGTCGCACATCTGTAATCCCAGCACTCTGGGAGACTGAGGCAAGAGGATCAAAATTGTAGCCCAGCCCGAGCAACTCAGCAATTTAGTGAAACCTTTTCTCGAAATTTAAAAATAAATACAGGAATGAAGATGTAATTCAGTGTGAAAGCCCTAGGTTCAACCACCAGTCCCTCAAAACCCAACCAAAAAAAACTCATGTTAAAATATAATCCCTAATATGAGGAATTAGTATTGCAGAAAACAAAGTTAGTTAGAAATTATTATAAGACAGTTGGACAAGGCTGGGCCCTCAGCATAGAAAACAATTGAGGCACATTCACTGGTTAACATTACAAAAGGGGGAAAAGTACAGCATTCACATATTTCCCCTAGAGATAAATAAATACCAGTGATTGATATTCTAAATAGGCATCAATCTCCCTAGCCCATTTCCTTTCCGAAAATTCCTGTTCATTCTATGTAAGCTTGTTACATGATTTGTCTTCCCATTTGATCTCCATTTAATCAATATTACCTGGGTGACTGTACTTGTAATCTTATTGGTTGATCATGGTTTTGTCCCACCTTATGCCCACCTTGTGATTTTCCATTGGATCTTATAGTTTTGTCCTACTTTGTACCCGCCTCACCTCATGGTTTTGCCCTATAAAAGACCTTTGAGAAGCAGGGTGGGCAGGCAACTCACTTTTTGGGCATCCCCTCCTGTCCCTCTCAGGCAGGAGCTGTCTTTCCCTCAATAAATATCCCTTACTCTTAACCTCCATTGTTCGTAGAATTCATTCTTCAATTTTAGAAAACACGAACTCATATTTTGGATATCTAGCAGGTTGTGAGTTATAATATTTCCCTTATTTGGATTATTTTTGCTTACTTGGATTACTTGGTGCCCTGTATCATTACGAAAGTAAAAACTTAATCTGACTCTAGTATTTAGAGGAAGGACCTTTGGAGGTAATGAAGATGAAATGAGGCCATAAGGGTGGAGCCTTAATCCAATGGAACTGGCTTTTTCCCCCTATTATGTATGTTTTACTTTGCTCTTTGTTTATAGTTTGAGTTTCTCATGAAAGAGAAACCATGCTATATTTAAACTGTGTCTCTGATTTCTCTTCACAGTATGGTCTTAAACTGCATACATTTTTCTACAAATGACTCAAGTTTATCCTTCTTTATGGGAGACTAGTACTCCATTGTGTACATATTCCACATTTTCTTTATCCATTCATTTGTTGATGGGCATATAAGACACTTCCTAGATTTAGCTATACATGGGTATGCATGTATCACAGTAATATGACTTTTTTCAGTAAGATACCTAGAAGGGGAAGAGCTGGGTCAAATGGAATTTCTTTTTTTTAATTTTGGTTTATTTTGTTTGTTTGTTTGTTTGTTTTCAGACAGAGTCTCCCTATGTATTCCAGACTAACCTTGAACTATGAAGACTACACTGGCCTCAAACTTCCAGCAATCCTGCTTCAGCTTCCCAAGTGCTGGGATTACCTGTGTGCACCACACGCAGCATTTTAGTTTTTTGAGGAATCTCTAGTTTACATTCCAACCAACAATGAAGAAGTGTTCCTCCCAATACACATGCCCTGAAGCCTTGCCAGCATTTGTTATCTGATTTCTTTTTTTTTTTTCTTAATTTTTTTTTTTTTTGGTTCTGGAGTTCGAACTCAGGACCTTGCATTTGCAAGGCAAGTGGTGGAACCACTGAGCCAAATCCCAGGCCCTTCTTACTATTTTTTTTCCCATTGGTACATTTTATTAGTACATTTTAGGTATACAGTACATTTATTTACATTTCTCACTGGGAACTTGTACCTTTACATGATGCATCTTGGTTCTTATTTTTTCTTACTGTTTTTTTGTTTGTTTGTTTGTTTGTTTGGTACAGGGGATCGAACTGCAGCAGGCTGCAAAACCACTGAGCTAAATCCCCGCCCCTTTCTTACTGTTTTTTGATACAGGATCTCACTGTGCAACTCAGACTGACCTTGAACTCACTATGACGCTAAGGCTGGCCTCTAGCAGTGATCCTCCTGCCTCAGCCACCCCAGGGCTGAGATTACAGGCACACCCCAGGGCTGAGATTACAGGCACACCCCAACACACCCAGCTATTATCTGATTTCTTCATGATAACCATTCTTTTTGGTGTAAGATGGAATCTCAGTGCTGTTTTATTTTTCATTTCTCTAACTGCCAGATGCTCACATTGGTAGATAGGGAAGGCAGACTTTAGATCTTTGCTAGATACAGGCAGCAAGGCAAGGCTTCAAGTACTTAATGCCAGTAGGCACTTTCAGACCTAGCTGTTTCTGAGCACAACTCAAATTGGCCCTGGCTTCTCACTATTGGAGGTGGGGCCCATGTCCTTCCTGGCCTGAGTTTAAACTTCTCAGGGGATCTCTTTTTCTGGTTTTTTGATTTTTTTGGTACCGGGGATCGAACTTGGGACCTTGTGCTTTCAAGGCAGGCTTGGAACCACTGAGCTAAATCCTCAGCCCTCAGGGGATCTCTTTCTAGCCTGCTCCGTGTCCACAGCTGTCTCCTGTGGCTGTCTCCCACCCAGTCACTGTGGGAAGGTAACACTGGGAGCCCTAAAGTAAAGATGTTTTTCATTGCTCTGAGTCTCAGACTTAAATAGCCCTTCCCTAAATGGCACCTGATCAAGCAATCTCTGCTGACATGGCAGTGCCTGTGCTTGAGCCCCTCTCCCACCATCAGCTCCCATGAGGAACGAGTTCCCTTGGAGCAGAACACTGAGCTGTTTTTGCAGTTCATGGAGGCTGTGGGCACCATTTCTCCCTGGACCTCCCAGCCCTGGGCATTGACCCAGCTTCTGAGGATTCAGAGTTCAAATTGTTTCCTTATTTTCTCTATGTTGTAGGCCATCTTTCCAACTTCTCTATAGATTCTAATTTTTCCTGTCAGTTCTTCCCTTATTCCCTGGGATCTGATGTTCTTTTTTTCTTCACCAAGTTGTTATTTTCCAGTGTCTGGAATTTGGATCTTGGAGAGGATGAATTTTGCTACCAATCACCACTCCACCATTTTCTTCCTCCCTACTTAGGACTGTGGCTCTTCAAGAAGAGGACAGGCCTCAGCTGGGATGTCTGGCCCCACAGGTGAAGCTCTATACTGCCTGGGGATTCTGCAGGGTCCCAACTAGCAAGGCTCTCACCAGAACAACTCTCCAGTCTGTTCAAAACTGTGAACCAAATAGCCTTTATTCTTTATAAATTACCCAGCTTGTGGTATTCCCTTATAACAACAGAAAATGGACTAAGATAGCCCTCATTACACAGAGATAAATATATATTATATTTTTTGCACAAAATATGCTTAACAGAAGAAACAAAATAGCCAAAAATATCAACACCTACTTTAAAATTAGTAAGATTTTTTTTTGTACCAGGGGTTGAACTCAGGACCTTGCACTTGTGAGGCAGGCGCAGTGCCACTGAGCTAAATCCCCAGCCCCAGTAAAAATTTAAATATACCCTATTTATTCTCCCTTTGCATTATAATGACCTATTTATTAACTTTTTTTTTTTTTTTTGAGGCAAGGTCTCACGAAGTTACACAAGTTGGGCTTTAACTTGCAGTCTTCCTGACTCAGCCTCCCAGAGAGCTGGGATTACAGGCGTGCTCCACCATACCCAACTATAATCATCTTTTTATTCTTATAAACTTTTCATTTTGACTTATGGACTTTTAAATATGTTATGATTAGTTGAGTGTGTGGTAGCACACATCTGTAATTCTAATATTTTGGAAGGCTGAGCAGGAGGTTGGCAAATCAGACTCCTGACAGGTGACTTTAGTGATTTGGTAATTTAGCAAGACCCTGTCTGAATGAATGAATGAATGAATGGGAAATTTGGGGATGTAGCTCAGTATGAAGGTCCTGGGTTTAATCCCCAGTACCACCAAAAAAGGGGTGTGGAGGTGGCTGGGAATGTACTTCATTGCAAAGGCCCTGGGTTCAACTCTTAGTACTGAAAGAAAAAAGAATAATATGCGCCTGGTGGGAACCTCTGCACTTGGCTCCATAGTTTAATCAATACGCTGTTCGATTTTTCCCTTTTTTTATTTTGAGACAGAGTCTTGCTAAGTTGCCCAGGCTAGGTTTGAATTTGCAATCCTCTTGCTTCCCAGAGTGCCTCAATTACAGGACTACAACACCATGCTTAGCTATTTCAATTTTTTGTTGGTTTGTTTTAGTAGCTTTGTTTTTGTTTTTGTTTTTCAGACAGGGTCTTACTAGGCAGTTCAGATTAGGGGCTGGGGATTTAGCTCAGTGGTTCTGCCGCCTGCCTTCCAAGCGCAAGGTCCCGAGTTTGATCCCTGGTACCAAAAAAAAAAGAAAAGAAAAGAAAAGAACAGATTGGCCTCAAACTCTTAATAATCATCCTGCCTCAACCTCCTGAGTGCTGGGAATACAGGCATGCACTACCACACTTGACTTATTTCAAATACTTTGGAAAGCAGCATTTTCTTTTTTTTTTTATCCTTTTATTGGTACATTTTAGGTATATAATATAATGACATTCATAGCTTTTTCTTAAATGTCATAAGCCCCTCCTAATTTTTCCCTCTTTTGCACATGGAATTGACTATTCAAAAACCCTTGATTTTTTTTCTTTTCTTTTTTGGGGTTTTTTTTTTTTTTTTTTTTTTTTTTTTGGTACTGGGGATCGAACTCGGGTCCTTGTGCTTTTTTTTTTTTTTTTTTTTTTTGAGACAAGGTTTAGCTATGTAGTTCAGACTGGCCTTAACTCACCATATAGCCCAGGCTGGTCTTGACTTTTCAGTGACCCTCCTGCTTCAGCCTCCCAAATGCTGAGATTATAGGCGTGCACTACCTCGCCTTGCTCTGGATTTCTTTTTTTCTTTTTTTCTTTTTTTTTTTTTTGGTACAGGGAATCAAACTCAGGTCCTTGCACTTGCGAGGCAGACAGCAGAACTACTGAGCTAAATCCCCAGCCCTCTGGATTTCTTTTTTGAGCATAGTAGAATTCAAACTCTGGATGACCAGTGTGCAAATCAATTTGACAATGTGTAAGAAGCCATTGTTCCCAGGTGACAAACCTGAAGAATATTTTTTTTCTTTTTAAGGCCATCATTTGCATTTAAACTTTCTATATTTATCCACTCTATGCTATTTTCTAATACAAAAATTTACATAATCTCCTCTATCATATACTTCTTTAATTTTTAACCCTTCATTACATTTGTTATTGTAACATCTTGTCTTTTATAATCTTTATTTGAATTATCTACCATCATTCCCAACTCTCCTCATTGATGCAAACTTTGCATCCATTTTTGGTCTGAAATAAATGTAGGACTAAACTGTAAGACATATTCAAGTTAACTATGCGTATCTGTAACTTGGCTATTTATAAGTGGCTTGTGTCCTGCTTCAATTTTAATCTTTTTAAGAATCTAGGTGTAAGTATGAAATAAATGAATATCTTAATATTATAATACAATAAAAATGATAAACCAGTAATGATGGCACACTCAGGAGGCTGAGACAGGAGAATCACAAAATAAAATTTAAAAAATCTGGAGCTATAGCTCAGTGCTCCCTGGGCTCAAACACCAATACTGAAAAGAAAGAAACTACTGGCTATGGTGGTGCACACCTATAACCCCAGCACTTGGGAGGCTGAGGCAGGAGGATTGCTATGAGTTCAAGGCCAGCCTCAGGTTAATGAGTTCAAGGCCAACCTGAACTACATAGCAAGATCCTATCTCAAAACACACAAAAAAAGAAAAATTTGTTAATGAAAAATATATGACACCATTCATATTGACTTCATGAGTTGCTATTGTGCTTGTATTAATCAGATGATACAACAAGTACACACAGAACAGTTTCCATTGGTGATGGGAGGTCAGTCTGCCACAGTTAAATGGTAGGAGAGGCAAGGAAAAGTGGGAAATGCAAAAAAGACCTGGAAGCTACTCTGCGGCCCCACTGGATAGCTGTGGAGTGGTAACTCAGCAGCACCCACAGGGCAGGGCCTCTTCAGGTCAGCAGGAGAAGGGAAAAGGACATCCACCAAACCCTCGATCCCCAAAGGGAGGCCAGGCCTGCATGTTCACTGTTGGATCCCAGTGCTTGGTACACACAGAAGATGCTTCATACATATTTATGGAAAGAAGGAAAGAAAAGAGTGAGTTCCTAATACACAATGTATGTTATGTTCCCAGTCATCCCAGACAACTGAGTCAAAATACAACAAAAGCAGTACAATCAATTATATGACACCAACCAAGCAAAACATTCAAACACAATTTTAGGAAATTCACAACAAGAAGCATAGGCATGACAAGAACCACAGCTGCAGCAAGTAAAATCAAGTAATAAAAAGGGCCTGGCCTTTACATAGTGTGTAATTCCTTTGGTATGAAAGCCAGAATTAGTAAATCCACGCGGACAGAAAGTAGGTTAGTTGTTACCTAGGGCTGGGAGAGAAAGGGCAACAGTGAGTGACAGCTAATGGCTTTCTTACTGGGGTAATAAAGTTGTTCTAGGATTTAGCTCAGTGGTTTCACCAGCTGCTGCACAAGCTCAAGGACCCAAGTTTGATCTCTGGTACCAAAAAAAATAAAATAAAAGTGATTATAATGATAATCACATAATTCTGAATCCAGTATTATTATTGCTTAGATTTTTTCCTGATCCTGGAGACTGAACCCAGGGCCTTTACACTGAGCTACATCCCCAGCCCTTTTCTGAGACAGAGTCCTGCTAAGTTACTAAGTTAGCCAGGATAGGCCCAAACTTGTGATCTCCTGCTTCAGCCTCGCAGAGTGCATAAATTATTGGCATGCGTCACAATGCTCAGCTAGTTTGGGGCTTTTTAAAAAATCTTTTTTCAAGCAGGAAAAATTTATTTTTCCCCCTACCCTCTCCATCCCCTCCCTGCATCTCTTGTTCTCTTTCCTATTATCTATCTTTCATTTTGCTCTTTATTTATATTTCAGGTTTCTCATATAACAGAAACCATGCGATATTTAAGCTTGTGTGTCTGATCTACTTCACTTAATGTTATGGTCTCAAAGTACATTCATTTTCCTACAGATGGGGCCAGGGATTTTGCTCAGTGGCTCCACCGCCTGCCTCACGAGCACAAGGTCCCAAGTTTGATCCCTGGTACTTTTTGCTACTCCGGACCTTGCACTTCCGAGGCAGGCATCGGAACCACTGAGCTAAATTCCCAGCCTTCCATTCAATTGTTGGGTTTTTAGGGGGGGGGGTTGGGTATTTTTTCCCATTAAGTTTATTGGTACATTTTTGGTATAAAATACAGTTATATTCATCATTGGGATTTTCTACCATTACATGAGTTTCTTGTTCCTTTTTTTTCCCCTTTCCCCACCCTCCCTTCACCCCCTCCACCCTTCCCTATTTGCAAAGAATTTGTTTCCATTTTTTTCCTTTTCTCATATTTTTTTCTTTTCCCTTTTTTCCTTTCCCCTACCACTCCACTTCTCCTGCTCCTTTAGACCTTTACTTCCTGTTACACAATATCATTTATACATTTACATTTTTTAAATTATAATATCAAGATCTAGGAGACATTACCACAGATTTTACAGAATCTTAAAGGATATAGAAAGCATATTTCAAAAATTTGTTTTGAAACAAATTTAACAACTTCTAAGAAGTACCTTGGAAGACAAATTAATGAAACTAACTCTGGAGGAAATATAAAATTTGAATGGCACCTATTAAAGAAAGTATATTCCTAGCTTGAAAACCTACCTATATGACAACAGCAGGCTCATATACATTTTAACTGATGAATTATATCAAACATTTAAAGCAGAAAAAAGAAGGAACACTTCTCCCCTCATTTTAGGAACTCAACATTGTGCTAAGCCTAAAACTGGATAAGGATAATAGAAGAAAAAAGTATGAACATAGATGGAAATTTGTTTAACAAAACAAACCATTGGAAGTCAGATCTGGCAGGATGTAGAAAGTGGTTTTGTTATAGGGATGGCAGTGTTGGTTCAGCATTGGAAGAGCCACCCCCAAAAGTCATCATTTTAACAGAGGAAAGGAAAAAGCCATATGATCCTGTCACTAGTTGGAGAAAAAGTATTGGACTAAATTCTACAGCTATTCATGGTAAAAGCTATCAGGAGCCTAGAAGTAGAACAGAACCTTCTCAACAGATTAAAGACATGTACTCCATACTTCCAGCGAGAATGCCTTATATAAATGGAGAAGACACAATGCTTTCTCCTTAAGGTGGGGAACAAGGGCAAATATGCTTACTCTTTATCTGTCCATTAAACTTTGAAACCTAGTCCCCACCAAAATAGTCTGGCAATAAATTGATACAACTAGGATAGGATTGGCATGGCAGAAGCAAAATCTTTATATGTAGATGAAATGATCGTCTACAGAGAAAATACTAAGAAATCTCTAGGAGCCCCTAGAACTTGTACATGAATTTAGCAGGATTAGAAAACACAAAGTATATATAAAAATTCAGGTCTGGGTATACTTGCTATAAATGAAGAGTTGGATATTGAAATTTAAAAGTTATGTAGGAGTACAAAGGATCTAGAAAAGTTAAAAAAAAAAACAAAAACAGTGTTGGAAGATGTTTAGTACCTAATTTTAAGACTTCTTCTAAAGCTACAGTAATCAAGGCAGTGTTGGTATAAGGAAAGACATACAGATCACTGGAATAAAACAGAGAATCTAGAAATAGAACCACACATATATGGTCCACTGAGTTTTGAAAGATTATTTAACATTAGTATTTTTTAGAATATAAACTCAATTCAAGAGCCAAGGAAGAGATATTGTTTTCAGCAAATGGCACTAGAACACCTGGTATCCGTATATAAAAAATTAACCTCAAAAAAAAAAAAAAATTTAACCTCAACCCTTTTTTTCCATACATGAAAAGAACTTGAAGAGATCTATGAACCTAAATAAGAAAGCCTAAAAGTATAAAACTTTAAGGAGAAATAATAAGGGAAAATATTTATGAATTCAGGTTAGGCAAGAACTACCTAGGATACAAAACAGATGATGTATAAAAGAAAAAAATTGATAAGTGAGATTCCATCAAAATTTAGAACTTTAAATGACATCATTAAAATGAAAAGTAGTCCTTAAACAGACTATATTTACAATGCATATAAACTATGAGCAGAATATATAAAGAACTCTTACAGCTCATTAATAGACAACCCAATTAAAATGTAGACATCAGATGATAAATAGCCAGTATAGCACAAGGAATGCAACTCTAGAATCAGAAAAATACTAATCAGTACAATAATAAGATTGAATTATACACTCATTAGGGAGATGAAGTTAAAAGTTTTAAAAGCCATGTCATGACTTTTTCTTTTTGTTGGAATCTTCCCCTTTGTGTTTAATTTGTCACGCCCAATGGATTCATTCTGCTGGGTTTCCTGGGGTTGTGAACCTCATTGTCTTTTCCTAGGGTATTGTCTAAAATTTTTTGGAGTGCCGGTTTGGTATTCATGAAGTTCTTGAGGTGCTCCTTATCATGAAAGTATCTTATTTCTCCATCAATTTTGAAAGATAGTTTTGCAGGGTACATCAATCTGGGTTGGAGGCTGTTTTCCTTTAGGGTTTGAAATACATCACTCCAAGCTCTTCTTGCCTTGAGGGTTTGCATTGAGAAGTCTGCTGTGATTCTGACGGACTTTCCTTTGTATGTGATTTGTTTCTTTTCTCTCACTGTGCCGCAGACCAGCTGCAGTTGTTGTAGGGTAGGAAGGGGAGATGTCTTGGGACTGCGATGAGGAAAGAACCTTCACAAGCAATGTTCAGGTTCCCTCTGAGAAGCCTCAGGGTCTACTTTATTTTTATATGTTAAGCAATAGCTAGGAGGCATTGGGTGGAACATGTTTACATTTTAAACTGCATTAGCAATTTCTATTGAAGTAAAGATTATTTTTTGTTAGACGAAGTACAATTCCTCTAAGCTATTTCATTTCATTGAACATCATGAATACATACTTAAAAATTACAATTGTCCCCTTATTTACCCACACCTAAATAGAACAGAAAGTAACTTAATCAAAATATTTATATCAGCTGGGGTTCAAGCGAGATTTAATCAATTAAGTGTCAAACTTGTTGTCGCCAGCTGGCCCTTGAGAAATTGCACAATGGTTAATATAGTTGCTATTAGCTCTCTATTTTTCTTTACCTCTATTCATCTTAACTAAATGTCATTTGGGTTCATAGTCCATGAGCAGGAGATATTTACAGCACTTTGAGAAATATCGAGTAACTTGTCTCTTTAATGCATTTACCTGTCTTAACTTTCTTTCTTTTTTCCATTTTCCACTATTTCTTTCATCCAAAGTCTGTCTTTCCAATCTTTTTGTAAGACCCCTTTAGTAAATATAATGTCAACAATAAGAGAGGGAGTCATAGTGGGGGAAACAGAGGGGGTTTTAGGAGAAGTTTCTTTAGAAGTGGATGTGGCAATAGAACTAAGAGAAACTGGAATTTGGGACTTGTGAGCCAGATCAGATTTCAATATATCATTACCAATTTGCCTCATGGAGAGTTTGTTGTTAGTCACAAACACAATGACTCCTGTGATCAGAGTAACAATCATAAACCTTACGGCAAGAAAAAATAAAACATGAGGGTACGATGTGTTCCACCCTTTCTTTCCCCCAGCTGGAACTTTGTCAAGCAGCAATGGAGGTCGGTTGGGCTTCGCCATCACTGCTTGTAGAATTTTGTTCTTCTGTTGGATTTCTGGAATCCCAACTATTATATGCCTATGTGTAGATTTTTTTTGATCAAGGCTAGCTGGAGTCCTATATGCCTCACTTATCTGTATGTCAAGTTCTTTTCCCCACCTTGGGAAGTTTTCTGCCATCACTTCTGTGAATAGATTTTTTATGTCATCTGCACTCTCTCCTCTTTCGTCATTGACTCCAATCAGTCTTATGTTATTCTTTGCATCGTCTAGCAGCTGCTGGATTGATTTCTCATGTTACTTTACAATTTTAAAGCAATTTTTCTTTTCCTGGTCACTAATTGCAATCTTTTCTTCTATATCTGAAATTCTATCCTCGTATTAGTTCATTCTGCTGCGAAGACTTTCAATGGAGCTTTTAATCTCCTGGAAATCTGTTTGCATCTGTTTTATGGATTCCATTTGTTTCCTATGTTGAGATTCCACCATGTTCCTCAGATCCTCTATTTTTTTATCTGTGTCCTCTCTAGATTTATTAATCATGTCTTGCACCACGAGCAAAATCTTTGCTGTTATCTGAGTAATTATTTCTGATTTCATTTTTCCCAGATCCTCTTTTGTTGCCAGTTCAGAGAGTCCAGGTGGTTGAGTATCAGATTGTTCCATCTCATTTCCCTTTGGGGTTTCTGTAGGTGATCCAGAAGTCTGTTTTTGAGACTTGTTTACGTGTCTTCTCACTTCCACGGGGTGGGGGGGGAGGTGATTCTGGTCCCTGTGTGGCTCACTTTCTCTGCCCTAGGAGCTTGGGATGGCAGTGGGGAAGCTTCCTTCTAGGTTCTGGGACCGGCTCACCTTCTCTGCCCAAGAAGCTTGGGATGGCAGCCCCTCCATTCAATTGTTGGTGCACATATAGGACACTTCCAAGATTTAGCTATTATTAAGAATTGTGCTCCTGGGCATGGTGGTGCACACCTGTAATCCCAGCACTTGGGAGGCTGAGGCAGCAGGATTGCAGTGAGTTTGATGCCAGCCTGGGCTCCATAGTGAGTTCAAGGTCAGGCAGGACTACATAGTGAGTCCTTGTCTCACCAAAAACAAGTGCTCCTATAAACATGGGTAAGTGTGTGTCATGGTAATATGATAACTTTAACTCTTTCAGGAAGATACCTAGGCAAAGAATTATGGAGGCAAATGGAATTTCTTGTTTTGTTTTTTTGAAGAATCTCCATATTGGTTTCTGTAATTGTTTTACTAGTTTACATTCCCACCACCAATGAAGAAAGAAGGGTTCCTTTTTCTCCCTGCAGCATCTACCAGCATTTGTTGTTATCTGATTGCTTGACAATAGCCATTCTTTCTGGAGTAAGATAGGATCTCAGTATGTTTTAATTTGCATTTTCCTAATGGCCAGAGATGTTGAGCACTTTTCCATATATTCATTAGATATTTGTACTTCTTATATGAGAAATGTCTGTTCGTTTCAGTTGCCCATTTTTGGATTGGATGTTTTATTTTAGGGGGATCTAATTCTTTTGAGGTCTTCATATATTCTAGATGTTAGTCCTCTGTGCAAGGGGAAAGTTGGAAAAAATTTTTCCCATTCTGTAGGTTGTCTCCTCACATTGTTGGTTGTTTCCTTTGTTCTGCAGAAGCTTTTTAATTTAATATGTTTCTATTTCTTGGTTCTTGTTGTCTCTTGTGCAATTGACATTCTGTTCAAAAACACCTTGCCTACAATTTTGTCTTTAACAGTTTTACCTAGTTTATCTTCTAGCAGATTGCTTCTGTTTTAATGCTTAAATCTTTGATTCATTTTTATTTCACTTTAGTACATGGTGAGAGAGATATGGGTCTAGATTCAGTCTTTGGCATATGTAGCCCCTTTTCCCAGCCACAGTTGTTAAAGAGTCTGTCTTTCCTCCAGCAAAGGGATTTGGCCTCTTTGTCAGAGATAACAAAGCTGAGTGTACCTGAAGCTCGGCATTCTCTGTTCTGTTCCATTGACTTACATGTGGGGTGTTTTGTTTTGTTTTGTTTTATTGCCAATACCATACTGTTGTTATTGTGATGCCTCCCACTTTCCTCTTGTTACCAAGGATTGCTTTTGCTAGTCTAGGTCTTTTCTGGTTCCATATGAATTTTAGGATTGTTTTTTCTAGTTCTGTAAGGAATGCTGTTGGAATTTTGACTGGGATTGCATTAAATTTCCCTATCAATGTTAGAAGTAGGGTCATTTTGACTATATTGGTTATACATATGTTTCCATTTTCTGATGTCTTCTATGATCTCCTTTTT
Organism: Heterocephalus glaber; assembly: GCF_053883595.1. Taxonomy (NCBI): domain Eukaryota; kingdom Metazoa; phylum Chordata; class Mammalia; order Rodentia; family Bathyergidae; genus Heterocephalus; species Heterocephalus glaber. Next base: position 20,383,159 of record NW_028258293.1, read on the forward strand.
CTAACTACTGTAGTTTTCATTATAGAGGTCTTTCAATTCCTTGGTTAGGTTAATTCTTAGGTCTTTAGAACCTAGGAATTTTTCTTGATGATATTGTGAAAGATATTGCTTCCTTAATTTCTTTCTTGGTGAATTTATTATTGGCATACAGGATCTTCACTGATTTTTTGTGTGTTGACTTTGTATCCTGCTACATTACTGAATTTGGTTATTAGTTCTAGGAATCTTTTTGTGGAATTTTTAGGTCTTCTATTTAGAGGATTGTATCATCAGCAAGTAATGAAATGTGACTTCTTGGTTTCCTATATATAACCCTTTTATTTCTTTCTCTTGCCTGATTTCTCTGGCTAATGTTTCAAAAACTATATTGACAGTGATAGTGAACATCCTTGTGTTGTTCCTGATTTTTTTTTAAACTTCCAATGTTTTATTTATTTATTTATTTATTTATTTATATTTATTTATTTATTTGGTACTGGGGATCGAACTTGGGTCCTTGCACTTGCAAGGCAGGTGACAGAACCACTGGGCTAAATCCCCAGCCCTTGTTCTGATTTTAATGGGAAAGCTTTCAGTTTTTCTCCACTTAAAATGATGTTGGCCATTGGTTTGTCATAAATGACTTTTATCAAATTCAAATAAGCTCCTTCTATACCTATTTCTTCAAGATTTTTATCATAAATGAGTACTGGGTTTTGTCAAAGGCTTTTTCTGCATCAATGGAGATGATCATGTGATTTTTGTCCTTGCTTCTATTCATGTGATGTATTACATTTATTGATTTGTGTATGTTGAACCTTGCCTGCATCCCTGGAATGAACTCTACTTGATAATGATGTATGTTTTTTTGATAATTCAATACATCTTGTTTTCTGATAGGTCTCCCACTACCTCAGCAGCTATTATGTATAGTAGCTGCCCTCTTCCTATGGTGCCTTGCCCCCTCCCCTGTGTGATGGCATGCCAAGATGGTTGCTCCCACCAAAGAACAAATGCTTCTTCCCAGCATGCCCCTGTTCCCACCTAGAGAGTAACCTAATACTTGCTCACCTCCTACCATCTAGTGATGTCACTGGCTCCTCCATTCCCTTGTCACTACCTCACTCAACCCTGCCTCAGCCCCTACAAACCCCCAGTCTCTATAAAAGACTCTCCCTGCCATGGCCATATTGCTTTTGTCTCTCCTTTGGTCAGAGACAGCCCGGCAGATCTATTCCCCTAATAAAGGTTTGTTGTGGCCTGGTCTGGTCTTGGTCTTGGGCCTTTTATCTGACATTTCTGGTGCTGTGACTCAGATAGTAGATGGTCCATTAATGGACAATCCCCCGCAGGACAGGGTTGATTGACCTTTTGGCCATCTCCATTGGACAGACCATATCTGCCATGCCAGGACCCTCTGAGGCTTTCTACCTTTGCCATTGCTGACGCTACACATCCACACTGGTCACCAATGTCTGGGTGAGTAGGGAGCTCAGCCTCCCTCTCATCGGGTTCTCTGTCTCATTCTCTCTCCCTCCAGGGACTTCTCAGAAATCCAAGCCCTTGGTCAGAGAATCCTCCATGGACTCTGGGCCCAGGACCATGCCCCTGGGAGACATCCCATTGGCCCAGCTCCTCTCATTCTCTCCCTCTGGGAGACTCACTTGGAGATTTTCAAAGGAAACAAGGACACTTCTCCCCTTTGTCTTTCTCCCAGGGAGCTGCCTCCTCCTCACCCACTCTAACAAGGGGGCCCAACAATCAAAACCCCGCCCCTCAATACCTCTGGGCTGCCTCCTGGCACAACTCAAACCCCTCGGATTGTTGGGACCAGACTTTAAGCCAAAAAGACTTGTTTTCTATTGTAATCAGGTTTGGCCTCAGTATAAATTAGATAATGAGTTTCCATGGCCCAAAAAGGGCATTTTCAATTTTAACATACTGTGTGATTTACACAACTTCTGTCAGCTCAATGGCAAATGGTCAGAAATCCCCTACATAGAAGCCTTTTTCTACCTACACTCTCGACCCTCCCTCTGTCAAACCTGTTCTCCTCAAGTACTCCTAGCCTGAGCCGATCACTCACCGCTCTTACCTCCCCTACTTTATAACCCTGCTGATAGGAAAAAGTTTTAAAGTTTAGTAGATAAGCTGTTAAAGTAGTTGTGGAAGCAAATAGGTAGTGTATCCCTTTAAAAGCTTGCCTTAGCCCATTGCTTCTGCTGTTTAAAGTGAAGGTTATATAGCTCCTTTGATTTGTAGGGCCACTATAGATAACATCCTAGCTCTAAAGAACAAAGTGGGAATCCTTGAACAAACTTGTGATATATGTGCCTTAATTGTCATGTATTTAGGACTGCAATCAGTGACAGAAACCACCTGTGTCTAACCATTAAACAGAAATTGGAACTTTATTTACTTAACAAAGACCACTAGGGATGAGATAATGACTGACAAAAGTATAAAAGGTTTATAGTAAGTCAGAGACAAAATATTTAAAAGCTATAAGTAAAAGATATATTTTTTATATAAAAGGATTTTATATGTTTGTCTTGTTAGCAGAACAAGACCAAAAGGCCTAGGTACATCGAGAAGGTGTGTGGAAGTGGTTTATAAAGGAAGTATGTATGTTTACTTGTTGGTTTCAAGTTTATTATAAAAGGTTTACAAGAATAGAGTTTTCATTCCTTTCTACAAGAGATCTCTGTTAATTGACTTACAAAAAGCTTTGAATAGTCTTATTTATAATTATAAACCTAAAATTATAATGAGATTATAATTCCATTGGGCTAAATATATTTGAATACACTCTAGTTTTATAAATTGTCTTATATCTTTGTTTTTTGTCCAATCGTGCAACTGTTTTGTTTATAGATAAAAGTTATTAAGTTCAAGGCATGCTCCCCTTGGTGAACAAAGGAGCAGCCGCATGGAAATATTTTCCAGTCTTTGTTCACTAGGCGGACCTCAACAGTTTTCGTTTTACAACAGACTGACCTGATAGTTTTCATAGCCTTATAAAAGACTTACATCAATAAATATTACTTAAATATATTATTATACTATGTTTACATCAGTTGTCACCAAAGGGATAAATTCTAAATATGTTATTATGGTATGCTTACACTGGTCATTTTCAAACGACTAAATATCCTGTAAAAAACAGCAATAACAAGGTTTTATTTTTCCTGGTGTACTGAATGTATTTATACTTTCTGACTGCACAGGTTTTCTAATATTTGTTTATGATAATAACCTCTTTTTGATTCAGGTATTTGCCTTTTTCACACATTCCGGCTATTTATGACAACAGATACATTTATGGGCTGAGATATTTTCTTTAGATGGTATCCTATCAAAAGATAATTTTTTTTAAAGATAATTTAGATAAAAACTTTTGGTGTTTTTTTAAAAAATGAGTATGTCTAACAATGGCTACCTAATGGCTAACAAGATGGACATTTAAATGTGTTACAAAGGTAAAATCATCATAATTGTCATGTTAAAATATTATTTGTGGCTCTTTTTCTGTTAATATTCTACAGGAATTCAACTACTAAAAAACAACCATGACTGATAACAGTAACAGTTCTCTACATTTTGAATTCCAAAATGCTTGTTATTCAGGTAAAATTATAATAGTTAAATTCATTACTTTTGTTACAATGCTAATGCTATTGACCTTCTCTTTTGGGTGTTCAACAACTAAAGTTTGGAGACCAAAACTAAAAAGGTAACTGGGCTATGAGGACAGCCAATATTTTGGCCCCAGCCCCTCAAGGTCAACAGAGATCCAGGACATGAGGGAACCTTCTCTACAGGGTCCTACATCTTTGGTAAGTCACTCAACCTCCTAAACAGGGAGATTGCTGGACACCAGAGGAAAATGTACTGTATGCCAAAGGAGGGTCACCAAGAAAAAATCTCCCATGATTTCACTGAAAGCAACTTGGTCAAGTAAGGCCATGACCCATCCTGACGGCTGACACTGACAGAGGAGCAGAGAGGCTCTATGCATGGCTCTAAAGTAATGGCCTGGGGAGACTTAACTGACCTTGATAGATAACAAGAGGTTCATATTGATTGACACAGGTCCCACTTTAACTTGGCCTTAAACACCCGGCAGAAAAAAACATAACCAAAAGAGGTATAAAACAATGACATAATAATAGAGCTAGACTTCAGAAAAATTAAGACATAGCCCACCCATTAAAATCTTTTGGTTCACTCATGACACAGCCATTTCAAAACAACAAAACTTTGGGGACTAAGTAGAAGGGAAAATCATTAATTAGCTACAAGTGTGTATAGATTCTTTTCAGAGAAATTAAAATAAGTTCTTTACAGGTGTCCAATCCTAGAAACCACTGGTCTCCAGATCTCTCCTTTTAGATAGCATTTTTCTGACTCTGTGATAACTAATTAACTATTGTGTAGTGATAAAAAAAAAACCCTATAAAGTAAGAGTATTGGGAAAAAATCACCTGCTTGTCAGCAACAGTCAGGATAAGTTCTATACCAAGCAGCTACAAGATTTATTCCTTTTAAAATAATGTACATCCTTGTTCTCTGTTTATGACGCCTGTTCTCTCATTGTGCTTATATTTCCTGGATACCTACCTGTGTCTAAAAAGATCAAGCCTTTTATGTTACACTTGATCTCCTTAAGTGTCCTTGTTGAGGTTATCAGTTCTCTTTATTTTTAAATATATCAAGGATGCCTCCAAAAACTGAGAGATACAGGAATAAAATTGTCCTTTACACAACTATTCCATGGCATTGCTGGAACTATCAACCTAAAATGTGTGTTTTCATGGCCTTAAATTTAAAGGACAAGTCAGGTTCATAGTAACACTACACTCATCAGTATGTTGGCCTCCAAAAGACATTTGCTCAGTTACATACACCTTTTATATTCCAAAAAAAAAAAAAAGATTATAAAGATTATATAAATTGTGTTTATCACTTTTCCACTCATTCTCTAAGAACAAGGACATGACACATGGGCCCTTAGATCATGACGTATGATCTCTCACTTCCATAAGTCTCTTACTTCTATAACAAATGAGCCCCTAAACATCCAGCTGTCTCTGTAAAACCTATGTAAATAATTTTTTTTAAATTACATGTCAAATTAAAAAAAAATTAAGATTCAATGGGCCAGATAGATATGCCCCCCAAGGTACTAATCAATAGTGGGGTATGTTTGGTTCCTGGAGCTCATGGCTCCCCTGGCTATTACTACTCTTGGGACCCCTCAGTATTATCTGTTTAATTCTCTGCTTTGGACCATGCCTGGTTCACTGTTTTCAAAATTTCTTGCAGGAACGAATGAGGACATTCACTAGCCAGACAGTCACGGAGTTCATCATGGCAGGGTACCAGCCAGTTCGATGAAAGGAAGAGGTCCCCACTTGCCACCGGCCTCATTAGATCCAGGTCTAGCCTCAATCTCTGCCCCTTGTCAGCAGGAAGCAGCTCCAGAAGAAGAGACCTTCACCCAACTATCATAAAACAAAAGCCTGGAATGACAGGTCTCCCACTGCCTCAGCAGCTATTATGTATAGCAGCTGCCCTCTTCCTATGGTGCCTTGCCCCCTCCCCTGTGTGATGTCATGCCAAGATGGTTGCTCCCACCAAAGAACAAACCCTTCTTCCCAGCATGCCCCTGTTCCCACCTAGAGAGTAACCTAATACTTGCTCACCTCCTACCACCTAGTGACATCACTGACTCCTCCATTCCCTATCTCATATTCCTACCTCACTCAACCCTGCCTCAGCCCCTACAAACCCCCAGTCTCTATAAAAGACTCTCCCTGCCATGGTCATATTGCTTTTGTCTCTCCTTTGGTCAGAGACAGCCCGGCAGATCTATTCCCCTAATAAAGGCTTGTTGTGGCCTGGTCTGGTCTTGGTCTTGGGCCTTTTACCTGACATTTTCCAGTATCTTGTTGAGGATTTTTGTGTCAATGTTCATTAAAGAGATTGGCCATGGGCCAGGGATTTAGCTCAGTGGTGCTGCCGCCAGCCTTGCAAGCACAAGGTCCCAAGTTTGATCCCCAGTACAAAAAAAAGAGAGAGAGATTGCCCTGTAACTCTATTTTGGTTTGGTCCTTTTCTGGTTTTAGAGTCAGGGTAATGTATCGCTTCTCGGCCTTTTGGCTAAGATCAAGTGTAGAATCAGGGTAATGCTAGCTTCCAAGAATGACTTTGGGAGTACTCCTTCCCTTTCAATTTTATTAAAGAGTTTGAGGACTATTGACATTAGATCTTTCCTAGAGTTCTTGTAGAATTTTGCAGTGAATCAATTGGGATCTGGGCTTATCTTAGTCCTATAATTATTATTATTATTACTACTACTACTACTATTTCAATCTCATTGCCAGATATTGGATTACTCAGGACTCTTATGTCTTCTTGGTTTGGCTATGGTAGTTCATATGTATCTAAGAATCTATCCATTTCTTTTGAATTCTTATATTTTATTAGAGTACTAGGTCTCAAATTACTAATAATCTGGATTTTTTTTTTTTTTTTTTTTTTTTGTACCGGGGATGGAACTTGGGACCTTGAGCTTGTGAGGCAGGTGCTGGAACCACTGAGCTAAATCCCCGGCCCAATAATCTGGATTTTGACAAAGACCATTGTGATTTCAACTTTTCCATTTCTAATTGCATTGATTTGGATTCATTCTTTCATTTTTTAAGATTGGCTAGTGGTTTATCTATTTTGTTTATTCTTTCAAAGAATCAGCTCTTGAGGGAGGAGGCAAAGGGGGGAAAATAATTGAGATGTGTTATATACATGTACCAATTCCCCCACAGTGAATGTAATCATTATGCACTGCAAGCATGTACTAATAAAAATTAAAAGAAAAAAAAATTAAAAGAAAAAGAATCAGCTTTTTAAGTCATTGGTTCTTTATATTGTTTGTTTAGTCTCAATTTCACTAATTTTTGCTCTTTATAATTTTCTTTCTTCTTCTTGTTTTGAATTTAGGTTGTTCTTGTTTTTCTGTGACCTTGTGGTATATCATTAGGTTATTTAAACTGTCACTGTATTTTTTTTTTCTTTCTTTTTCTTTACTTTCTTTCTTTCTTTCTTTTTTTGGTTTTTGGAGGCAGGATCTTGCTTTGTAGTTCAGGCTGGCCCTAAACTCACTATATACCCCAGGTGGACCTTGAACTCACAACAATACTCCTGCCCTAACCTCCTGAATGCTGGAGATTACACATATGCACCACCACGCCCAGCTTGTCTCTGTATTTCTGATGTGGGCATTCATAGCTATAAGCTTCTCTCTTGGGACTGCTTTCATTGTATCCCATAGGTTCTGGCATGTTGCACTGGAGTTATTGTTTGATTCTAGAAGTGTGTCTACAGCCATACCACCCTGAACACGCCTGATCTCATCTGATTCTAGGAAGTGTCTAATTTCTTTCTTGATATCTTCTGTAACCCACTGATTATTCAAGAGGGTATAATTTATTTTCCATGTGTTACATGATTTCTGTGGTTTCTTTTGCCATTGATTTCCAATTTCATTGCATCACAATCTGATAATATGCATGAGATAATTTCAATCATTTTGTATTTACTTACACATGCTTTATGGACTAGCATGTGGTCTATTTTGAAGAAAATCCCATGTGCTTCTGAAAAGAATGTGTATTTCATTGCTAGGACACTCTATAAATATCTATTAAGTCCATTTGTTTGAAAGTTGGTTCAACTCTGATATTTCTTTGTTGATTTCTTGTCTAGTTGATCTATTTGTGACAGTGGGGTATTGAGGTGTCCCATTACAATTGTATTGGTGTTTATCTGATTTTTTAATTTCTAGTAGAGTTTGTTTTATGAAGTTGGGTGCATCCATTTTTTGGTGCATATATGTTCATAATTGTCATCCCTCCCTGTTGAATTATTCCCTTAACCAATAGGTAGTGACCTTCTTTGCTTCTCTTGGTCAGTTTTGGCTTGAAATCCACTTTGTCTGAAATTAGAAAAGATACTCCTGATTTTTCCAGGTTCCAGTTGCATGAAATAATGTTTTCCAGTTTTTGATTTTTAATTTGTATATTTCTTTCTCAGATTAAATGTGCTTCTTGCATATGGCATATTGTTGGGTTTTGTTTCTTATGATTGGGGAACTGAGACTATTCACACTGAGATTTACAACTTAAAGATACTGTATTATTCCTGTCATTGCCCTATTTTCCTTGGGCTGATCTCTCCCCACCCTTTGCTTAACTGCTCACCTTGCCTAGTGTATTCATTCTATTTAATTCTGTGGCATCTTTGGTTTCATTGTCTCTTTCTAGGATATCCTTCAGAATTTTTTGTAGTGCTAGTTTGGTGTTCATGAATTTCTTGAGGTGCTCTTTGTCATATTTTTCCATCAATTTTGGAAGAAAGTTTTGCAGGATATATAAGACTAGGATGGAAGGTGTTATCATGTGGAGCTTGAAACACTTTACTCCAAGCTCTCCTCACCTTTAAGGTTTGTGTTGAGTGGTCTGCTATAATTCTAGTGGGTTAACCTTTACAAGTTATTTGTTGCTTTTCTTTAACAGCTTTTAAGATTCTGTTCCTGTGTTGGACTTTTTATGTTTTGACTATGACATTATGTGGAAAGGTTCTCTTTTGGTTATGGCTATTTGGGGTTTTATATGCATCACTTATCTGTATTTTCAAGTTTTTTCCTAATTTGGAAAATTTTATGCTATTATTCTGCAAACAGATTTTTTATGCCCTTTGTACTATCTTCTGATTTTTCACTAATTCCAATTAATCTTAAATTAGTCTTGTGTCATCTTGCAAGTATTGAATCCATTTTACATGTTCTCTTGTTGTTTTTAAGGTATTTCTGAGTAACTGGTCTTTGAAAGCATCTCTACCTTCTAAGTTTACTGCTCTGTCCTCACATTGGTCCCTTCTGTTCCCCATACTTTCAATGTAATTTTTAACCTCCTGGATGTCTGTTCTGAACCTTTTCATGGACTTTATTTTGCTAAACTTGTCACTCATGTTTTGTATTATTTTTGTTTAGCTCAGCTAGCTTTTTATTAGTGTGTTCTGTAACCTCGATTGTTTTATTACCTCCATTATCTGATTAGTTATACTTCCTGTGAGCCTGCTTAGCATCTCATTGATCTATTCTTTTTTTTTGGTACCGGGGGTAGAACTTAGGACCTTGCGCTTGTGAAGCAGGTGGCGGAACCACTGAGCTAAATCCCCAGCCCTCATTGATCTATTCTTTAATCTCCTTCATTATCCTTTCAAACAATTGGGCTATGTGGCTTTTGCTTTGCTGTCCCTTAATGCCCATAGATTGGCTTTGGGGGATTTGGGAGTTTGGGAGGCATTTTGTTGCCTTTTCTTTATGATTGTTTGCTTTCTTTTGTGCTGATGTTTACAAGAGCTTATAGTGGAAAGACTCCCTTACTAGTATGTTGATACATGTACATAACACATCTTAATTCTTTTTACTTTTCTTTCCCCTTCTCCTCCCTTCCCTCTTCTTCTAACATTTTAAACCAAAGTTGTAGGAATCTACATGTCTTTATGAAGAACTTCACAGCAAAGCTGTCACCACTTTTACACATAAAAGTAAGCCCTTTGTGGTCTATCCTTACAAATGAGCATAATATATGTAGACATGAAAATTTCAAGTTCTGCATTGAGCACTATTTAATCTTGATATAAACCCAAAATAATCAAATTTCCAAAGCATTCACTTAAACTTAAAAGGACATGGGTTTTCAGCAAAGGAGAACTTTGAGAATTTCATCAGTGTCCTTGGCAATCAGAACTTCAGTCCCAATTGGCATGGATGAGTGCAACAATGAGGGTCCAGAAGTAGAGGAGGAGGCACACGCAGCCAGAGCTGATCTTGACCTACACAGCTGGCCATCTGCTGGGTACACTCTGGAATTTGGAATCAGGACTCTACCAGTTTGTCAGTCTTCATGATGTACAAGGAAGCCAGGCATCAGGTGACAAATGGAGTAGCTGCATTACAACTCCTTCTTTCTCATTGTTCATTGAGCCTGTCCATCTTGTTCATTGCTGGCTTCAGTGGCCATTGTGTCACCAAGGATCACGCCATCACTCCCCAAGAGGCTAAACTTCTTTACTTGGCTATTGTTGGATGGTAGGATATGAAAGGCAGAAAGCAAAGGCAAACAGCCCCCAAATGTTCTTTGTCTACAGAAAGTGCCTGTTCTTTGATGGTGGAGCAAATGTAGGTGCAGCTGTTAAATTTGTAGGATCCATGGGTTGGCGCAGCTGTGTGTATAATGATGCCCAGCAGGGTGTGGTTGCAGGAATGAGCAGGTTCGTTGGTCCTGGCTAACCATGTGAGGTACAAGGTGTAGAGAGAGATGACAGAGGACTGTAGGGGGCCAGAACTAGGATGGCGTCCCTGGATTTTTGGGTGGATTGATATAGTAGAAACCACAATGCAAAGGATCAGATTAATACTGCTGAAAAACTTGTTTCGCATGCATCCATCTGGCTTAGTGCAGTACATATAGGCCAGCCCAACAGAGAGGATTGGCAAAATATAAAACAAGCTTCTAAACAGAGTATAAAGTGGTACAACAAACACTTGGGTTTCCTTCTTCCATATGACTTACCCATGCCTCATGTCAGGCTCAGTTTACCAAAAGCACCAGTCAGATGAAGATGAAGCAAACAGCCCCTAACAGGTCAACAATAAACCAGACCAAGATGAAACAGCCCCTAGGGATGCAGAAAGATTCAATCATGGTGCCAACAATGGCGACCATTTTGAAGAACCAAAATCCACTGTGTAATACTGCTCTGGGATCTTTTCTTGTTTTTACTTTTAACATGCGCAACAGGAAAACAAAGAAAAAGATGACTCAGCTAAAGCTGATCCAATCTGCAGCTTTATAACTGACCAGCACATCACAATCTTTACCTTTAAATCAGCGACCTTATTTTAAATCTCCCTTCACAGAATCCAAGAATCTTTGTCAGCTCAGTTTCCATTCTTTCTGTCAGCATGATACAGGACACAGCAGCTCAAGAAGAAAGTAAAAGCATAGATGAGTTGAGTCACAGTGGAATTCTTACTGTTGGGATAGCAATTACACAGCAAGCATGATACACCCTGCAGAGGTGAGGGAGAAGATGTCCCACACAGCCCCCATGGTGATGCCAGTGATGGAGGTGGCTCTCTGGAGGCTTCTTGCACGGTGGGAACTGCCAGGTGAGGAGTCATCCAAGAAATACGACCTGGTTTGGATCTTAAATGTGCCCCAAAGCTCATGTTTTGAAGACTGATTCCCTAGTGCAGTAGTATTGAGAGGTAGGGTCTTCAGAAGATTATAGAATCATCAGGGCTCTGACGTCATGAATGAATTAATCTATTTATGGCATTATAACTTTGTAGGCTATTGGGAGGTAGTAGAAACTTTAGGAGGTGGGGCCTAGTTGTAGGAGGTAGGTCATTGGGGCATACCCTTGGAGGTATACTTTGTCCCTAGTGTGTCTGTCTGTCTTTCTCTTTCTCCTTCCCTCCCTCATTCTTGCTCCCTACCATGATATTCTGCCTCACCACAGGCCCAGAAACAATGGGGTGGGGAGGTGTTAGGGTAAAATAAAATAAAATTTATTTTGAAAAATAACTATGGACAGGGAGTGATGAAGGTGGTGAGAGGCCTCCCGAGCCAGGAGCACAGCTGTCTGATGGGAGGGGAAGAGAAGCAGAGGGAAAGAGAAGGTGATGTAGATGGCTGATGGGAAAGAGGCTGGCCAGCCAAAGAAGGGGACAGTGGAGGTGACCATTGTGGAGGTAGGGAAGTGAGACAGAGCCTGCAGTCCCGAAGCATGGAGTGAGACCTTGGAAGGAAGGGTCTCACCTCACCCATAAGTGTCCCCCGTGGGATGGGAGTGGCCCTGCCATTGACTGCTGTGGAAAAGCCCAGCTTGGCCCTTCCCCTAGCGCTGTATACAGCCGCCCCCTCTGCTGTCTATTTATTGCATGAATCTAAATTATTCTCCCCAGCCAGAGCCCAGCTCCTGCTCCCTGGGAAAAGTGGCGGTGTGGGCCTGAGCTGGGCTTTATATTTTATATATATGCAAATCGCATTTTATCATATATTTAGGGAAGGCCAGGTGGCAACCACAACGTTTTTTTAAGAAAACTGCCCGGCCCCCAGAATTTATTTATTTTCTGACTTACAGTGAGCGAGTTATCTGCCTTCTGCATTTTGTAGACTTTCTGAATAAAGTCAAGTTCTTTTCCAAAAAAAATAACTATGGACTGAAACCTCTGAAACCTTGAGTCAAACCTTTCCTCATTTAAGTTTATTCTCTCAGGTATTTTGTCACAGCAATGGAAAGCTGACCAACATAATATACTAAGAACTATTGAGTTGTTTAAATGGATGAGCTGTGTGGTGTGTGAATTTCATCTTAGCCTGTTAAAAAAGGATAGGGAGGGCTGGGGATTTAGCTCAGTGGTTCCTCTGCCTGCCTTACAAACCCAAGGTCCTGAGTTCCACACACACACAAAAGAGGATAGGGAGGCATCCTGGTGGGTCAGCTCAATTCAGATGTCACCAAGTCTCCCAGGATTGCTCCAGCCAAGAATCAAATATAAATAAATAACCTACAACTTTGGACAATATGAAATAGTATTAATTTTCTTTTCTTTTTATTTTTTTGGTACCAGGGATCGAACTTGGGACCTTGAGCTTTCAAGGCAGGAAGCAGAACCACTGAGCTAATTCCCTGGCCCAGTATTACTTTTCTTAAAATGTTTCTGTTTACAATATATAATGGCTACATTCATCACAGGGAGTTGGTACATGTACATAACACATCTTAATTCTTTTGTCTCCTTCCCCTCCTACCTGCCTCCAAGATGATATTAGTTTAACTTGGGACCCAGTTCTATTATGACAAATATTAATAGAAAAGTGCTAAAATAAATATTAGTTGTAAGAATAAATATTAGCTGGGTGTGGTGGTGCACACCTATAATCCCAGCACTTTGGCAGGCTGAGGCAGGAGGATCTTCATGAGTTCAAGGCTAGCCTAAACTACATAGTAAGACCCTGTCTCAAAAAAATCCAAAACAAACAAACAAGCAAAAAATAGAATATTAAGCCCTTGGTTTTAATATTTTGAAACTAGATTTAAATATAGTTATGGCCTTGGAGACTATTTTATTTTTTGTTTTGTTTGGTGTTTTGTCTATTTGATGTATAAGAATTGTTGCAATTTAGATTGTTTAAGAAAATTTAATTAAGTTTGTGTAGTGACCAACGTGCTGGACTCCCAACACTCATTTCATCCTGGCTAAGTAGTAAAAGCCAATTGGCAGTCCCTTCCCCAGCCCAGGTTGGTTCTAGGAATGGTCATGTGACACAGTTCTGGCCACCTTCCTCCTGCCCCCTAAAAAAGACAATAATGAATTGCTGTGTCTGGCTAGCAGAGCCACATGGCTCCTCCCATGAGGCTGACACTGGCCTGCCAGGAGGTGGGGCATGGGCCCTGAGGTGCCACCGGAAGTCACCTTTCCTCTGTGCATCCCGCTGTGTGACTCGAGACATTTCTCAATGGTTTAAGTCATGTTGTCTCAGACTTTGTATTCTTTTCACCCAAAAGAAAGATAATTTAAAATCAGGATTTAAATGTAAAAATGTGGTTTAAGACATTTTTATTTTCTAAGTTTTGTTTGGTGAGCACATAAATTGGATAAATTTAGCATTAATTATACTTGATATATTATGGGAGTTGTTACAAATTCCCCTTTGTCCTCACAGAATTCCCTTAGACTTTAAAGAATCTAGAAACAGTGCAGAGAGACAAATTTCAAACAGAGACCCATCCCCTCAATCCTAAAAGGAGGACTGACTGCCAACATGAGATATGTCCTTGAGCCTGGTTTGGTGGCACACGCCTATAATCCCAGCACCTGGGAGGCTGAGGCAGGAGGCTTGCTGAGAGTTCAAGGCCAGCCTGAACTACATAGCAAGACTCTGTCTCAATAAATACATACATACATACATACATACATACATACATGCATAAAATCTGAGAGAAAAATCTGCAGAAATCACTGGCCTGCTGATACCATTTCTCAGAGAAGAGGAAGGCCAAGCCCAAAGGAACAGAATACCTGTGGCTGTGCTCTTTGCCAGTGCCCAAAGCAGGTGTCCGGGCACTGCACCTCGGGTCAAAATGACTCCAGAGCCAGGTGAGCTCATGAGGCTCTGAGATGGGGGTCCCATCTGAAGGGAGGGTCTCCAGCCAAATCTGGATGATGGTGCCGGGAGGGAATGCAGCTTCAGTGTTGCCAAATCTTCTATTTTTCAAGAAAAGCCAATGAAGGAATCTGACCATCGCCATCCTGATCAGAGACCCCTGTAAACTGCCCCCTTACAGCACAGCTGCACCTGAGGACTCACAACACTATCAGCCCAGCTACTGATAGCAGCCACTGCTCCCTGCGCTTTCCCAGGCCTCATCCTTGGGCAACCAGTACCATGTGCTCTGTCAAGCCTTGTTTTTGGCAAGGAGCCACAGCCCCCTCTCACTGAACTCCGCCCTCCCCATGGCTCTACAAAAGACCCTGTAGCCTGTAGGAGAGCACCTCATCTGGTCTCCAGTGCCAGAGTGGTCCCTCTCAAGTTTGTTGGACAATAAACCTGTCCTACTGAGCTCGTACCTCTGTTTCTTCTTTTCCTTTTTCCTAACAGCCAGAAATTTGGATCATAAGAACCTATCAGTTTTTAGACTTGGACAACCAGTTCAACTTCGAAAGCAAAAACATAACACCACAGGGCCAAACAAAACACATCCACAGGTTCTCTGGGGTCCCCCCGGGTGTCCTCAGCCACAGGCTTGCAGCAGGGGCAGAGGAGATGCGTGGAGGCCGAGAGGGGGCCCTGTGCGATCAGGTGGACGTTTCCCTCACACAGGAGCTTTGCCGACACAGCTTCAGGCCCACACAGTTGGACAGAGAGTACATGGTTTGTGCTAACAGCCAACAAGAAGGGTTGGTGAGCTGCAAAAGGTATCCAAGGAGCTGAGCGAAAGGTCCTGATCGTGTCCCCAGCTAAAACACCCAAGACCCCCAACACACAGGGTTTTTTGTTGTTGTTGTTGTTGTTGTTTTGGTACCGAGGATCGAACTCGGGACCTTGTGCTTACAAGGCAGGTCGCAGAACAGCTGAGCTAAATCCCCGTCCCCAACACACAGTCTTCATCTCAGTCCTTGCCAGGCAAGCTGCACCCTGGTCATTGATGAGCCATCAATGGGACCAGTTCCACTCATCTCCTCTGCTGGGTTCCTCGATTTCGTAAACTGGCCCGGTCACTCACCTAAAAGTAGACAGTAAGAGAGGACTGAGACTGCTGGCCCAACAGGACTTGGGGCTGCAGGGAGCTGGAGTCTTGTCACACCTCTCAGGAGCCTCCCGGCTAGGCTCACCCAATCCTCATGTGCAGTGATCACAAATATTCATTGATTTTTTTTCCCTCTGGCTTTTTGAGACAAGGTTTTGCTATATAGTTCAGGCTAGACTTGGCCTCACTATATAGCTCAAGGCTGGCTTCGGACTCGCAGCAATCTTCCTGCCTCAGCCTCCCCAGTGCTGGAACTACAGGCGTGCATCACCACACCTGGCTTCATTGATTTCTCAAAGATTACAATAAACCGGGCTGGGGATTTAGTTCAGTGGCGCCACACCTGCCTGGCAAGTGCAAAGTCCTGAGTTTGATCCCCAGTACCCCCCCAAAATTACAATAAGCCAAGGCAAGTGACTGCCTCTGACTGAGAAACCAGCTCATTTCCATGGATCTGAGTGTTACTTTAAAAAGAAGTGAACTCTGACACATTGTAGCAGGAAGGATTTAGATTAGATTAGATATGAAGAACAATTTCCAGGCCACACAGTTTGTAAAACATTAAGCAGGTTACAAATGAGGAAGTAGAGGCCCACACGGGGAGGACTTTTTGGCTGAAGAGTAATGTCTGTCTGACATGTTGGTCAGATGTTATCGGGGGCGGGGGGGGGGGGAGATGGTGACAGTCCTGTAATGTGTCACTCCAGCCTCTCCACACTCCTGGTAAAAGCTGCTGTTTACAAAAGGTCACCCGCTCACTTTCATAGGTTCCTTATTTTACTGTATTGATCATAACCTGGAAAGACACCATTCTGAATGTTAAAATCCCCAAAAGATCAAAAATGTAATTCTGAAGCGCCATATGTAGCGTCAAGACCCTGACATACAATTTTCATCTCAGTCCTTACCAGAGTCAATCTGCACCCTGGTCATTGATGAGCCATCAACGGGACCAGTTCCACTAATCTCCTCTGCTGGGTTCCTCAATTTCATGAACTGGCCTGGTCACTCACTGGAAAGTAGAAAATCAGAGAGAATTAAGACTGCTGGCCCAACAGGACACGGGGCTGCAATGAGCCCTACAACAAACAACAACAAAGAATTTTTAATTTTTTTCAGGATTTGTTTGTTTGTTTGTAACAAGGTCTCCCTTATGTAGTTCAAGCTGGCCTTGAACTCACTATGTATCCCAGACTGGCCTTGCACACCCACAGTAATCCTCCTGCCTCAGCCTCTAGAGTGCTAAAATTACAGATATGTGCCACCACATCTGGCTTAATTCTTTAAATGATATTCACACTTTTTTTTCTTATTGATGGAAATTAAAAGTAGGGCCTCAAGCATGTGTGCTACCACTGAGCTACACCCCCTACCCCATTTACATCTTTAAAGGGGTATTTGAGAAACACGTAAAAAACAGACATTTCATAGGCCATTTTACACAATAAAATAGGCAAACATTTATATTTTTTGTTAGCATACATACTCAGTTATACTAACAATAGTCAGGTGAATATTTAACCACAGACTGTGTTCATAAAGAACTGGATCCAAAGGTGAAATGTGCACTTGGGAGGCTGAAGCAGGAGGATCGCCATGAGTTCCAGGTCAGCCTGAGGTTCCATAGTGAGTTCAAGGCCAGCCTGAACTACATAGTGAGACCCTGTCACAAAAAATTTAAAAAACAAGGCTAGGGATTTAGCGCAGTGGTTCTGCTGCCTGCCTCGCAAGCACACGGTCCCGAGTTCAATCCCTGGTACAAAAAAAAATTTTTTTAATTTAAAAAACATTCCAATAAAATCAATTTTTAAAAAAATTTTTAAAACCAAAGGTGAAATGTGTTAGACACTATCTCTATGGCACTCCCTGTGAGCAGCCATCCAGCTTAATAAACTTCTGTCATCTGAGATACCATGACAGAACAGGGCTGGGGAAATTTTAAAAAAACGATGACAGAATCTACACCTTTGACAATATCGATCAGAAACTGAAATAGATCACTGCCACATACGAGTAGTCACCCAGCCTTTCGTTTTTTTTATTTTTTATTTTTTTGGTACTGGGGATCGAACTTGGGACCTTGCGCTTGCAAGGCAGGCGCCAGAACCACTGAGCTAAATCCCCGACCTAACCTAGCCTTTCACAAATGCAGATGTACAAGCAGGACACCCATTCATTTACTGAGAAAGTTTCACCATTTCCACATACATGCACGACTCTGACGCACAAAGCCATCGCTGTGATAACGCACTTTCCCCAGCCAAAGGATGTGGAAAACAGATGAAAATTCTCTGAAAGTCCTTAGTTCATACTTCCAGAATCGGAAATAATGCAAAGATGAAATACATAGCATGTAAATTATAAACACAATGCTGACAGATTTAAATAGTGGGAAAAACTAAAATAAGACAAAATCAAACAAAAAAACTAAAAGGAGAATTCAATACATGAAAAAGTATATTTAAAAGAGCTGGTTGGCCAGGCATGGTGGTGCACACCTGTAATCCCACCGCAAGGGAGGCTGAGGCAGGAGGATCGCTGCAAGTTCCAGGCCAGCCTGGGCTCCACAGTGAGTTCAAGGCCAGCCTGAACTGCATAGCGAGACCCTGTCGCAAAACACAAAAACAAACAAAAAGACAGCCTTCTTCCACAAGTCCCTGCTGCGGCAGGTGTCTGTGTGTGGGAAGGGACCCAAAGGCAGGAAAGTGTTACCCACAGGAGTTGTGTGC